>NC_133379.1:24542808-24574890 GCF_049309525.1 Garra rufa
TTTCTTCCTTTAATATTTCTCTTTCTATGATAAATTTTTGACAGTGACATAATATGTGTTCAACTGATTCTTCCTCTTGACAATAATCACATAATCCGGTTGGATGTCTCCCTATTAGGTGTAATGTTTTATTTAAACCCGTGTGTCCCATTCTCAATCGTGTAATTATACCTTCTGTTTTATTATTTCCTTTTCCTACCCTCCTATTTCCTACTTTCTCCTGAATTCTATAGTAATGTCTACCCGTTACATCCCTATCCCAATTATACTGCCATTGCTTTATTATGTTATTCTTAACTATAGTTTTTGCTTCTGATTTACTATATAGGATTTCCATAATTTCATCTAACCTACAAGCCTCTTTAGGCAACACCCCGTGTGCTCTGCGTGTGCTATGTAATGACACGCCCCACAGAACTGAAGGGCGGGGTGAGCAGAGGTTCATAAAATTTAAAGGGCCAGGTACTGATATCGCTTGCTGAGAACAGAGGCATTTTTTACCAGGTAAAATGAGTGTTTTGTTTTTTTTTACACTACCATAGAGAATTTTTTATCAAAGTATATTACAAACTTTTCATTAGGACCCTACTACTACTTAGTGCAAGTGGACATTTGCACCTCAGCATTGTAGTACATTATAAAACAATTTGCAATAATGATAATGCAGATTGGGACAATAAAGCCCTCCCTACATCTTCTACTAACTCCAACCATGAAACTCCTGTAAGTCACTTTATTTTACAGTGCTTGATTCTTTTTTTTTATTTTTTTTATTTTTATTTTTTATTGACAATAAATGTCTTTGCAATCTGATATGTGATGTAAAAAGGGACAAGAAGAGCTAATTCAACAATAGTGGATTCTAACTTGTGACACTTTTGGTTCTCCAAAAGGATAAAACAGATTGATTCTCCACTCAATGAAAGATTCCAAAAAAGTTTTCCATTTTTTGATTCCCCAAAGAAATTTCTGTGAACAGTTCCTAACTTTTATTTTCTTAGTGTGAAGATTTTTTTTTTATATAATTTGGAGACTATAAAGAAAGTTTTGTGCAATGGAATGGTTCCATATATGTTAAATGTTCTCCATGGAACCTTTAGTGCCAATTAAGATTTTTTAAGATTTAATGTAGTTAAATAAAATTACATTACATTTTCAGGAGTTTTAGAAGTGCTTAGTAGGCCCCTCTCCTCACAGTGCTAAAGAAAATTTTTCCTGAAGACACAATGTTGTTCACTTATAACATGCTTTGTGAACTCCATGGTCACTTTATTTTCACATTAACACAACTGCAAATGTTTTGAGCCCATTTTTCATTAGGTGGCCTTAACTACTATGTGCTTACATTTAAATTAATCATTTGGTACAATGCACTTATTGTGTACATACATGTTTTTACATTGTGCTTACATTTTTAAAAATACCTATATGTAATTACATCTGTAATTAATTTCTGTAATTACATTTATAGTTACACAGTTGACCCATTCCGTAGATCTTAACCCACCCTTAAACCTACCCATACCACCAAACCTGTCCCTAACCTTACCCATATCCCACCTTAATAGAAGCAAAAGTGTTATGCAATACAATATGACCACAATAAATACATTTTCTGATGTAAGTACATAGTAGTTAAGGCCACCTAATATAAAGCGTGACCAAAGGTGTGTATAGAAATAATGACTAACATCTTGAGTCACAAACAATTCTGAACTTTCCTGAGGCTCAAAGCATTAAAAAAATAAACAAACAAATATATAAATCAGTTCGTTTCATCACAACCTTGAAACAGATTATATAGCTAATATGGAATATTCAAATACACATTGCTTTAGGATAAAGAAACATTGAAATAAACACTTCACTTGTTTTTCTCACTACATTATTCACAAGAGATTCAAATACCCTGACAGGAGAATAAAGATATGGTGCAATAATCTTTCATAGAACCAAAGGTCATTAGCTATCATGAGCTGAATAATTATCCCACATGGGACATAATTTCTCTGTGTGGCCATTTTTCCTGGGAGACCAAAAATGGTGTTATTTATGATTACATAGTCAAGCTGACCTCATCAAGTCAGTGGGTGACTTTATATTTTTTTTGTTATGCCATCTTATCAATTCTCAGAAGCCAGTATTGCCAATACAGAGCTAGTAATGCACGAAGAGCTTATGTTGCAGTTTAATGGCATTCCTCTATTGAGGTATGTTGTCAGATCAACGCATTTAATTGGCAATAACGTTGACAACAAAGCTAAAAAATATACTAAAGGGCCTACACAGAAATCAGCTTTACCCTAAATGCTAAGGCTCACTGGAATAAAAATTGTGACTGCCATGGTCAACCCAATCAAAAACCCAAGCATGTTACTGAAACTATTTTTTTTTTAAGTGGTCAAAGAAAGCCATTTCTGTGCCCCACAGTGTGGTCATTCTTCCTTATGAACAGTGTTGGGGTAACACATTACAAGTAGCATGAGTTATGTAATCAGATTACTTTTTTCAAGTAACTAGTAAAGTAATGCATTACTTTTTCACTTTGCAAGAAAATACCTGAGTTACTTTTTCAGCGTATTTAATCCCATTTTATTAACCAATGTCCCTGTTGAAAAAACAGCATATGATGGTTAGGTAGGTTTTGATGCTGGTATGCTGGTTTAAACTGGTCCTTTGCTGGTAATAACTGGTCCTTAGCTTGTTTATGATGATGCTTAGCTGGTTTATGATGGTCCTTGACCAGCAACATAACCAGCATAAACCAGCTAAGGACCAGCATTAACCAGCAAAAGGCCAGCATAAACCAGCAAAGGACCAGCATAAACCAGCTAAAACCAGCATCCCAGCACCACAACCTACCTAATCAGCATATGGTGTTTTTTTCATCAGGGATCTTTGCTGCTGACCTTTGTTGATACAATTCAACCATACTAATAAGCAAAACTTACTTTAGATTTAATACCTAGTTCTGCCATGAAACTCTATGACAGACTGACGGGTTGTTAAAGTAACTGATGTTATCAACTTATACAACTTGGAACAAGCTGATTGGTTCATATTGCATACTTAACCAATGAGCTTGCAGATATTTAAATGGCTGGTAGTATTCACTTGGGCATTTTGCAGCACACTTTTAGCATTACTTTGAAACCCTCTACCTTCCCCAGCTCCACCTGTATAGATCTGCTATGGGCTATTTTATGATATTTGTGCAGCAGCAGTAAGTCTTAAATACTCATATAGTTTTGAATAGTTTTCCCTATGCAACACTCATTATGGCCGCAAAACCCTGCCTACTTAATGAAAGAGCCAATCATTGATTAGTAGTGTCAGTGCATCACTGCAGCTATCATTATTGAAACGATCAGCGCTCTGAGACGTGTGCTCAGTGCTGCGCATGTGCACTGGCTGATCTAGCCTGAAAAATAAGCTTTTTTAACGCTATTGGAGCACAAGGAACAATATTTATGAGGCAGTTCTTGTCAGATTTCATTGGTGATTTGAAATAGGAAATTTAATCGTAGGCTTGGAGAACAGTTTTGGAGAACTTGATGTTTCCCCATTCATCGAGATCGGAGCTGCATTTGCATGCCTAAGAGGCATTTCAAAGATGGTCGCAGAGTGAAATGACTTGCCTTAAAGGGACTTTAACGTGAATGTACTTTTTGCCTTCAGCCTTATGCTTATTTATTTCACTTTTTGGTGTGAAAGGGCTTTTACATTTGCTAAAAATTGAATTTTTTATATTAAAAACAAACAAGTCACCAAGCAAGTCCTGCCCAGATTTAAAAAAGTAACGCTAAAAGTAATTACTTGCATTGCATTACTTTTAAAAGTAACTTTCCCCAACACTGCTTATAAAAATGTTTTACTAAAATGCCATTCCACAGTGGAAATGTTCAGATTTTGATTAAAGATTATCAAAAAAAAAAAATTCAATGGATTATCTTGCATGGATTAATTGTTCACTGTAAGACTAGCAATGTGCATTATACCTCTAACCTATATTTAATGTGTAACCTATAATAAACCTGTATTGATCTGTAAATGCAGCAATTTTGGATAATGATATACTGTATAAACTGTATTTGTGCAATATATATGTCATAGGTTGACGTGCAGGATGAGACGATATACACAATAAACACTATTTAATATAATTCTCAAAGATGAACAAGGCAGGAACAGGCAGGAACACAGATGATAGTCCTCACACGAGTTACATATAACATTAACAAAGACCGACAGTGAACTCATGAAACAGATAGACTTTTAAAGTCACACTAATCAATAGACACAGGTGACACAGATGACTAATGATACAAGGACAGGTGCTAGAAATAATGATGATGAGGGCTAAACCAAATGACACAGATCAACGGGGGGAAGACAAATGGGATAAACCAAAGACATAAACTGACAGAACTGTGACATTACGCCCCCCTCCGAATAGGCGCGTCCTCGCGCCGTAGAAAAGAAAGACAAAAAAAGAGAGGCGAAAAAACAGAAAATGAGAGTCCATAATGGGGGCGGCTTCGGTGGAGGACGCAACCCACGAAGGGGGGCCAAAACAAAAGTCCAAGGGGCAGACAAGACAGTCCAAGGGGGCGACGACGGAGGGAGGAGCCAGGGAAGAAACAGGAGGAATCCGGGGCAGGAGGAACCGACCCAGACCGCAGCCATGATGACGGGCCACTGTGGAGCCGACGGAGGGAGGAACCATGGTGGACGAAGGCGTGCCGACTCCATGGGGCCGACCGACAGAGGCGGAGCAGATGGAGAAGGAGCCCGAGGCGAAGACGGAGAGCCAATGATCCGGGGTGTCGCCGAGGATCCGGAGGGCCAAGGTGGAACAGGCTCTGGCGCCCGAGGCGGAGGCGGAGTCCCGGAGATCCGCGGCGGAGCCGGAGCGACAGAGGATGGAGGCTGTGCCCGCAGGAAGGAGGAGTCCCAAGGAGCCGGTGGGACGGCACGACGAGGCACAGCTGGAGGAGCAGAGTCCTGAGGTGACGATGGGGTGACGACTGACCAGGGCGGAGCCAAAAAGACGATGGAGCCCGGTGGAGCTGGTGGATCGACGGGCGACGGTGGAGAGGAGGGCGTCGAGAGCCGAGGTGGAACCGCGGGGTCGAAGGGCCGAGGCGGAGTCCTGGACTCGGAGGCTGGAGGCGGAGCTGAGGGATCCTCCAGCCGAGACGCCGATGGAAGCTGGCAGCCCCGCGGCGAACCCACTGCACAGGTGGTGGGCTGAGGGTGAGCAGAGGGGCTGACAGGGGACAGCGGCGGCCAGACAAACATGGCATCGGATGACAGAGGGTGGGTGGGTGGGAATTCCGGGCAGACAGGACAGACGGATATTTTTGTATTGAAGTCTATTAAATCACAAGAGTTATCTTCGGCGAGATCCGAGTAAAAGTCTATCAAATCCCCAGAATGATGTCCAAGCTCACCCTCAGTGGTGGTGCAGTGGGCAGGGCTCTCTATCGCCCTCTCTCGCTCCACGTAGCAATCCACCGTCGCAGATGTTGCAGTCGGCTCTCGCACCTGGTCAGATGGGTCAGGCTCTGTCGCTCTCGGCTCTGGCTCTCCATCTGCGGTGGGCTCGGGCTGCAACTCCGCATGTCGGGGTGATGTTTGGCTGGGTTCTGGGTCTGGAGTGGGGCTGACGTCCTCCTTGACGATGTCGACAGTCCAGGATGATTGGCAGGACGCCAGCACCCACTCGATGAAATCCGGCAGGCTCTCTTGAGGACCCTCCCCGGATAGCAGCGCCTTGGTGGTGGAATTCAGTCCTAACTTGTAGTGGACGCATAGGCTGCTATCCGGGAAGTGTGACTGGTTAGCCAGGAAGAGAAACTCACGTGTGTGGTCCTCAAGAGAGCGTTCCCCCTGCCTCAGGAGGATCAGGAGAACAGTAGGGTTCATTACTAAACTGAAAAAACAAACACTGAGAAAAAACGGAAAAAATAAACGCAGGGGAAAAGTGCCGGGTAAACTGTATTGGTCGGTCTTTCTGTCATAGGTTGACGTGCAGGATGAGACGAGACGATATACACAATAAACACTATTTAATATAATTCTCAAAGATGAACAAGGCAGGAACAGGCAGGAACACAGATGATAGTCCTCACACGAGTTACATATAACATTAACAAAGACTGACAGTGAACTCATGAAACAGATAGACTTTTAAAGACACACTAATCAATAGACACAGGTGACACAGATGACTAATGATACAAGGACAGGTGCTAGAAATAATGATGATGAGAGCTAAACCAAATGACACAGATCAACGGGGGGAAGACAAATGGGATAAACCAAAGACATAAACTGACAGAACTGTGACAATATATGTCCTTGTCTACAGTCCTTGCATATTTGTTTAGGTAAATGAATGTATGTTGATGTATGTTGTATATGTTTTCTTCATGTCATCGCCTGTCATTTATGGAAGGCCATTTCCAAAAATTATAGTGTTCTGTTTGTCCCAAAAAAAAGTGTCCTATGCAATTGCCTATGCCTACTGTTATTGGTTTTATTTTGCTATATTGCTGTCGTATTCACTGTCATGTTTTCAGCTCAATTTTATGCTGTGATGTAGTAATGTAATTGTAACGCCAGCCCAGCAGAGGAAGCCCTCACCCAGTCAGACAGTTGCTGCTGCCTCTGCTGCTTCTCTGGTTATTTCCTGTCAGGCAGCCATTTAAGCAGGGCCATGCCAAACAGACCAAGTATTGTTTTGCTCTTGCGGACTCTACCAAGCGTTTTCCTTATTTCATTTCCCTGTTTTCTAGTCATAGTCATAGTCTTAGTCTTAGTCTTAGTCTTAGCCTTAGTCATAGTTTTGCCTGGTTTCATTGTCTTGTTTATTTTGCTACTTTGGACTGCTCACTTGGATTTTGACTCACGCCTGTATTTCCGGATTACTCTTGTCTTGCCCTGGACATTCCTGTTTGCTGGTATTGGATCCTGCCTGTTTGACCACGATCTGTAAAATAAAGCTTGCAATTGGATCTATCCACGTTGTCATCGAGTCCGATTGTTACAGTAATAGGTTTAATACTATCCACACTGCATTCTATTCTTTATTCCCTACCCCTCACAGAAAAATTTCTACATTTTTACATTCTCAAAAAACTCATTCTGCATGATTTATAAACTGATATTTATTCATGACAGAGGATAGAGAAAGATTGTTTATCCCATGCATTTTTTCACCATGCATGCTGGCCAGTGATACATTTTAGGTCACGCAAAATATCTCTGGAAATTTACAGAGGGCCTGGATAATGTGGGTTTGACACACAGTGAAATGACAAGTGTCGTTCATTTACCTTCATGTGTTTTTAGTCAAGATTTATTGTCAGCACATCCATTTACATGTATACAGAATAGTGAAATAACATTTCTCTGAGCCAATAAACTAACTAAACAGCTTGCATATTTGCTTAGTGACTGACTGTGAATATTTTGCTGTATAATCTTACATAAAAGAACTTATTACAATGGAACACACATATTCACAACAGCGCAGAAGATACTTAATTCTTCATCATGTTTTTTTTATACATCCTCTAAAGACTCTTTTGCGAATCTTTTTGAGTTTTAAGCTGTAGATTACTGGATTGAAAAGGTGTGGAACAATAATCATCTCTAAAGCCAAAATATTACGCAGATTCACAGAGAAAGTACTTGATCCATATCTGTTATGCATGGTATCAAAAAGTTCCGTAACAGTGAAACTGATCAATAAAAATACGTGAGGCTTTCTTCTGCAGTCTAATGATGCTTTACATGCAATAATAAGTTTTATATAGGACACAATCACAATCACAAGGCAAATATTTAAAGAAATAAAAAAAAATCCATAAATGTCATTGATGGAAGTTGATCAACATTAGAGCTTTATCATTGACAAGTTGTCACAGTACAATTTATCAATATGATATTTACATATCCTATTCAACAAGAAGATGGCAAAGAACACAGCAGTAAACAGTACAGTCCAACATAAGCCAAGTAACATGCCACACGAAAATGTATTTATCTTTGAGTGATAGTCTATAGGTTGACATATGGCCACAAGTCTGTCATACAGTACGCCATCACTGCTACACAATATTCACACATAACTGAATTGTAGATTACAAAGGCTTAAAAAGCACACATATAAGAATGAATCACATATGAATCCCAAATTAAATCATGTAGGAATTTAGGATAAAATCCTGCTGTTCTAAAATGTTTACAAACAGTATCATAACATAGAGGAAAAAAGCATGTGAAATATATGTCATATATGTCTATATGATTTCGAGTCTTTAGGTTCTGTAAGGGTGTAGGTTTTAAAATAAGTCCTATTATCCATTTTTCTTTTTCTATTCATTTACATTTGTCCATATGCAAAAGACGATGGTGTAATTATTCAAAACTGCAAACAATGTGACAACTGAAAGCAAGAAATGCTTTTCAAATAACCTTTAAAACCTGTTGTCTTTTATGCAACTTGAAAATATAACACCACATTAACATTACCACTTCTTTGCCAGAGAAATGATTGAGGATGGTCATGTCCATGAAATTTAAAAAAAAACTGTCAGCTGACTAGTCCATAGAAAAGTTAACTTGGATTACTGATTCATACTACATTAATAAATAATAAATTAATAATAAATTATTTTGTTGCAGTGTTCATCTTTTTGATTCCATGCTGTATTGACTTTTTAATTTTGACTATAAGCAAAAACATTTGTAAAAAAAAAAAAAAATGTAAATACAAAGTTTTTCATATGCATGAATTTATTTGTTGTACTTGTGTAAAAGTGGGAAAATATACAGTCAGTCGTTATTACAAAATAAACCCCTTCAGGCTGATACAAGTCCTGCTCATTTTTTCAAGGTGTATTTTGTGACTGTAAAAATTCGGTGTACATTATTTTACCTTTAACAAAGCATTATATGGGTTTGCAGCATTATAAGAAGATACAGCCATAACCTTTCCCTTGACTTATGTTTTCTTTGACTTCTGTCTTTATAAAGCACAGACAACAGTTCTCTTTTTTCCTGACAGAATACACTACAGCATATACAAAACATACTTCATACTTTGTCATTTTCAGTACAATTCATGCATAATTTTAGGATTCTTTTGCGAACTTCTGTTAGTTTTAAGCCATAGATGACAGGATTAAAAAGAGGTGGCACTATAATCATCTCTAACGCCAAAAAATTACGCAGGTTTGCAGGGAAATCACTCGATCCATATCTGTTGTAGATGGTATCAAAAAGAATAGCAACAGTTAGATTTATCAATGAAAGTAAATGAGGCACACATGTCTGCCAAAATTTCCTTCTGCACTCCAATGATGCTTGACATGCAGTAATAAGTTTAAAATAGGACACCATAATTGCAATCACAAGGCCAATATACAACAAAATAAAAATAAATCCATAAATATTATTTATGACAGTTGATCCACAAGAGAGTTTTACTATTGACCAGTTGTCACAATACAATTTTTCAATTTGATTTCTGCATGGTACCAACCTGTTTGACAAGAAAACTGCAATGAACATAGTAATAAATGGTACAATCCAACATAAGCCAAGTAATATGCTACATGAAAATCTGTTCATCTTTGAGTGATAGTCTAAAGGTCGACATATGGCCACATGTCTGTCATATGCCATCACTGCTAATG
The DNA here is from genome assembly GCF_049309525.1 of Garra rufa. Classification (NCBI taxonomy): domain Eukaryota; kingdom Metazoa; phylum Chordata; class Actinopteri; order Cypriniformes; family Cyprinidae; genus Garra; species Garra rufa. Next base: position 24,552,516 of record NC_133379.1, read on the forward strand.
TAGAATATTCACACATAACATAACTATACACAACAAAGGCCTGGAACACACACAAGTAAGATGGAATTACATATGAATTCAATATTAAATCATGCAAGAATTTTGGATAAAATGCTGCTGTTCCATAAATATCATTTACACACAGATTACACAAAAAAATGTACATTGGTTCATGAAGGGCTTTCTCCAAGACAATGACTACAGAGAGCCAAATGTTCACAAACAGTATCATAACATAGAGGAACAAAAAGCTTGTGAAATAAATATACCTGTACGATTTAGCATTGTGTGGTTCCATCAGAGTGTAGGTTGTAAAATTTATCATATCCATCATTTAAGTTTACATTTGTCCATATGCAAAACACTTTTCAAAATAAAGCAAATAAAACCAATAACTTTATACAAGTAACTGATTAGCACTGACATCTTTTCTTCAACTTAAAAATATCGCATACATGCTTTTAAAATACAATGAGAATTAACACCACTCAAAAATGACCATTGCTTTGCCTAGAGTTGTAATCTTGAACACTCACATTCATAAAGTGGAAGCACTATGAACCATTGGTTTGAACTGGACTACACAAAGTTGCACTTTTATGTACAGAGTGGCATTAAAAACAGCATGGGATTTGTGATCTAAGAAACATGTGTGGTGCGTCATATCATGAACATGACAAAAAAACAGTTATGCCCACCAAGGAATTTGAGGTCATATTTTTGACAAGGGAATATGCATTACCATTCTCACAATTTGTGTTGACCCACAGTTTAAAAACCACTGATTTATTACCTGTTTCAATTTACCTGTAATTAGAATTGCATTTAATGCCAAAAGGTACTTTATGAGGGTCCATTTGTGTCAAAAAGGAGTTCAGTGCTTCATACTATACTTTTATGTCTATTTTTACTGCTATTGTCAACACTTTTTTTGGGGATGTAAGGTCCGCCCACTGGTCCAACGACGGTAGCCAATGACGCGGCAGAAGGATTCTCACGTGTTTCTGTCTTTCCTTTTATGCAGCACAACAAATGTTAAAATAAATACATTTTCCTATATGCATTACCTCTAATTCATCTGACTCCAAAAATGAAAAGGTTTTAATGGTATTTAAGAATTTAGTAAGTTTGTATAGGTGTTTGAAGATTCTTGATTTAACTCTCTAGTTACTTTACTGGTTCATTCGGATTCTCATGTCACTCAGGAATATCACATCGGCCGTTTATGTATTCCACGATCACATACTCATCAGTCTTGGTTATTAGACAGAGGTAATTGACCAATACTTTAGATGGCCATGTCAGGGTTCAGGTAAAGATGAGAGGTGAGGACTCAACGATGCAGAGTATGGGCTTTATTGGAAAATAAAATAAACAAAACAACCAAAACTACCCCAAGGGGGAAAAAACTAGCTGGCTGGCAACACAGCCGGGCAGGATGAGGTAGGGCTTGACACGGCAGGACAGGACACGAATGATGACAAACTGGCCCAGGACTGCAAACACAAGGAGAATAAGTAGGGAGCAAATGAGGCAGGAAATGAGGGAAACACAGGTGGGGCAAATTAACCAATAATCAGGAAACAAGATGGGTGGGGTCAAGACAATAGACATGAGAGCACATGGCACAAGAAACCAATCAAGACAAAAACCATGTGCTCACACAAAACAAAAACACAAGCACATGGCCAGCAATACAAAATCACAAGCCATGTGCTTGAACAAAACAAGACATGAACACACAGCTAATGAGAAAACTCATAAGCTGCGTGTTCACACAAAACATGACATGAAAGCACGCAGCAGAAAACAAGCCGCGTGCAACACCACAAGACAAGAAAATACAAAAGACAAATCCACATGACAGGAGAGCATACGACCCGAGAAAACTCAAGACCGCACTCTCCCACAGCAGGACGGAACATGGAGTGTGAGTGTCCGAACCCCGGCACGATACCAAAACTCAACTAGACATGAGTGCCGGGATCTGAACACCACACTCCAACAAGAAACAAGGCACGCAGACATGAAAACAAGACATGACGGGAGTGTCAGGGCTCTTTCACAAAACCACAAGAAAACTAGACCGAAGTGACAGAACCCTGACAGGCCGCTCCTATGCTTGCTCATTCTAAAAATATCTTTTTCAGTCCCCATAGATCTGTACACACTTGAATAAAGCAATATTATCTTTAGCCAGAGGTCATAACCACTACTATAGATGTAAGCCGACCAACATTGCTTCTCTAATAATAGCTTTGGTTTGGTCATGCCATGGTTTCCCATGTACACTTAACTAAGATAACATTACAATAAACAGAGGTTAGGCTTTACCCTATTTAGGTTGGTCGAACAACTTACAGTTGACCTAAACGGAAATTCCCTTTTAGCCCTTACAGTCTAAGTACACTTGAACTAATACCAAGTGTTAGCCAGATCTCTAAATATACAGTTGATGTGCCCTATGCTCCATCACAACCGGATTTTAGTCTGTTACTAACCCAATGCAGAAATGCGGTAACAAGGATACAACGTAATCTACTAGAGTTAATAATTTCAGAGCAATCAAGATAAATTCAAACATAACAATTTATTAATCAGGTAATCGGAATATCAATTTCAAGATTCAATTCAAAACAATATAAAAACATTGATCTATTATACAAGCATTCAATAATACAAAATGAGAAGATTCAGAAGTATTACCTGATAGTGAGAACTACACACAGCAGTTTGTGTGGGAGATCTGTCTACAGATTCCCTGAACTCTTTATCACCTTCCCTTAAATATCCAGATAACCTACCAAATGGTGTGGTTCTATTGTTTCACTTTAACACATGTCGTGAGCATGAGGTGAGAATTTATCTTTGATTTTCTGTGGGAATGGTAATCTCATTTACATACAGGGGTAGTTTGTGTGAAAGACTTGAGAGTAGTGTTTAAGGTTGTTTGTCCCATTGTTAAGAGAATGAGACCCCTTTACCAGACACACTGAGACCTTTCAAATGACACCAAACATGAATTGTTACATTCTTGTAAACACTGTTTGAATTAAATGATTCTTGGTACTTTCTGTATTGTCCTTGGTTCAGAAGGAAAGGAAGGGGAGAGAGGGTAGAGGAAGTGGATATGGGGAATCAGGTGTGATCTTTCTATCTCTCTCAGTGGGGTGTGCTCTTGAAGTGAGGAAGTTAGGTTCATGAGACAGAGTTCCGACGTTGATTCCCGTAAGATTTCTTTGTGCTCTCAAGCTATGGCCCTCCTCCAGTTCAGCCAAATGGCATCAGCCTTACAGGGACAAACGAAACGTCTTATAAATATATAGAGTGAGAGAAAGGTTATTTATCCCTTGCAGTTTTTCCCCTGCTGGCTAGTGAATTTTTTTAGGAGAAGCATGTGCCTTTGACATTACTAAGGGTACTCAAATTGACATTGTACTGTATATAGAAGGGTGAAATAGCATTTTTTGTGGGATTATTGGATTAATCAACACATTCAAAATAACACATTCATTTTGTCATCATTTGCTTTACAGCAAAGTAAACCAGATGACTTGCTATTCTCACAAAAATCTTCTTGCAAGCTTTTTTCAAGATACATTTTGATATCTTTCAAAAAACAAAGAATGAACACCAAACAGCAAAGAACTTTTAGACAAGTCAAGTTGCAATGCCTAACATGACCACATGGAGATGCTAAAACAACTTGGTTACGTATGGTAACTCTCATTCCCTGATGGTAGGAACAGAGACATTGTGTCAAAGTTCCCATACTACACTGTAAAAAGTTTTTGCCAGTTTCTTAAAAACTTTGCCACCCCTTGCGGCCCGGAACACAGAGAGAAACACATGCAGCTGCCAGACTCCACCCCTTACCAGGACCCTTCTTTCTTGGACACTGCCATTCTCTTCACGATGTTGGGTGTTGAGGGTGTGACAGAACAGCTGCTTCTCCCTAATTATCATTGACACCCCTTTAATTACCACCTTTCACCAGGGGTGCTTTTCATTTCTTATTTTTGCATCCTTGTTTCCTTTCCTTGCTTCCTTTCCTCGCGTCTTAGCTCCACCCCCCTAGGATACGAAGGAAGGATTTAAGGAAAGGAAATGAGGATGGAGGAATCAAAGGAGGAACACTGGAATATTCTTGACCACTCAAGCGTCACTTCAAAGCGTCATCAGCTGCGCTAAAGGGATCTGCCCTTATGTTGTTAAAGTTCGTTATTTAAGGCATTCATAATAATTATTAACAAAGCAAGATGCCCTGTTTAAACATATGACATTATTTACACTGCAAAGGTAAAATATAAATGTAAATTATTATGACATATCTGAAGGGGGAGGAGTGCGTCATGTTTAGTCGATAAAACACTTCCGCATAGGATAAACCCGCGTATCTTCGCTCAAGACTCCTCAGGAAGCCTCCTCACTCCTCGATCCTTGCCTCCTCATGGTCCAATTAAAGAATTGAGATGTCCTACAAAATGGCTGAGCTCGATCGGTTTCTGGGTCATAGGATGGAGGATGGAGGAGCGAGGAAACGAGGAGGGATATTGAAAAGCACCCCAGGTTCCTGACAGGACTGGGTGTGACCTAAACCCCTTAACCTACCCATCACTGGGGTCTAGCCAAATCGTACAAAATCGTATGAGGTCATACAAATTTGTATGAATTAGCCACCTAAAATATGTATGAATTGGTCGTGAGAAAGCATTGGGGAAAAAGAGACGCTATGAAGAAGTTACCTCCCCTCATGCTGGGACCACAGAAAGGAGTGTGTGCGGCCACTGCTTACTTACCTGGACCCCTCCTTCTCAGACACTGTCCTTCCTTTCACGACTTCCCCACACTATGAGGACACCAGATCCCCGGTTTTTATTTTAATTTTCTATTAAATAAAAGCCTCCAAGGCCTGACACCACACCCATTGTGTTTGCCATTTGCTCTTCCCACCACACCATAGAGAACCTGGTTGCTAACATTGGGTAGTGTTCACTTTCTCATGTGAGAGAAAACAACAGTAATCACAGTTATATGTGGAAATGCATCCTATGGACTTGCCTTGGAAGTGCTACAAGTGCTACACTTGAGAACATCCAAACACAGTACTTGGTGAGCAGCGTTATGTCCAGGGGAAACACACAGTCCTAACAGGAATCAACTGGTGGAAGATATACTGTACATCATAAAAGTGAGTACACCTCACATTTCAGCAAACATTTTAGTATATCTTCTCAAGGGACAATACTATAGAAATGAAACTTGGATATATTTTCGAGTAGTCAGTGTGCAGCTTGTATAGCAGTATAGATTTTCTGTCCCCTGAAAATAACTCAACATACAGCCATGATTGTCAAAATAGCTGGCAACAAAAGTGAGTACATCCTAAGTGATCACAGCAGTATGTTGTTTAACCATGCAAAGCCACATGTCCTATTTATCATGTTTATGTTGTTGTGTGCAACATATGAGGTTGGCAGGACCATACAGAGTTGTGTATATTTTGCATTAGAGCAGTAAAAATTAGGTGCTTTGAGTACAATTCTCTCATACTGACCACTGGATTCAACATAGCATCTCATGGCATAGGACTCTCTGAGGATTTGAGAATTAGAATTGTTGCTCTCCACAAAGATTGTCAAGGCTATTAGAGGTTCAGTTACACTGAAACTGATTTAGACTACAGTGGTCAGGGTCATACAGAGGTTTTCCAAGATGGGTTCCATTTGGAACAGGCCTTGCATGGGTCGATCAACAAAGTTGAGCACTCATTCTGTGCGCCAGGTGCAGAACCTGCCTTCAAAAAACAGATGCATGAGTGTTGCTAGCATTGCTTTAAAGGTTGCAGAAGTAGAAGATTAGCTTGCTCAGACCATATGCTGCACACTGCAACAAGTTAGTCTGCATCGGCGTCCCAGAAGAAAGCCTCATCTGAAGCTTGCTCACAAGAAAGCCTGCAAACTGTTTGCAAGAGCATGAATTACTGGAACCATGTCCTGTGTTCTGATGAGACTATAATATTAACTTGTTTGGCTCAGATGGTGTCCAGCATGTGTGGCGATGCCCTGGTAAGGAGTACCAAGAAAAATTGTGTCTTGCATGGTGGTGGTAGCATCATGGTCTGGGGCTGCATGAGTGCTGCTGGTACTGAGGAGCTACAGTTCATTGAGGGAAACATGGATTCCATTATCTACTGTACATTCTGAAGCAGGACATGATGTCTTCCCTCCTGAAACTAGGCAAAATGGCAGTTTTCTCATGCAGATCTTTCAACACCTTGGCTTGGTAGACCTGTAGTATAGCAATGGTGGGCAGGAAAGATACAGCTTGTCCAGAACCATTTTAAGCCCTCGCCACAAGAGACAAGGTGAACTTACATGTCTCGAATGGGAGTCTCGGTTGGCCCCACCAGATGGTGCCATTTTGTAGGTACAAATGCACCGTAGTTGCTTTCTCCACCTGAGGGACCTCCATGTACCCCCTCGCTGGACCGCCATCGAGGGAGGTGAGAATGGAGGAACTGGTATATTGTCTTCTGGCAAAAAAAAGGTGCCTTACATGATTGTCAACTCCTCATGCATTTACAGGACGAAAGGAAGTGGGGTAAAGTGGAGGGCATAGTCAGTTGTAGCGCTTACTATATGAAATATACGGAGTTGTATTTGCACAGACCACAATTGGTAAGTTGTTTCAGAAATAAGAAGAGTGAAAATGGAAAAAACAATATGTTCAGGCAATTAATTTCCTGTTGTCTTTCTTTTAGGTCTTTCTTTTCAGGCCTTTCTTTGGTTTCTTTTCCCAGCAAGGTAAGTTCCCTTCCGGGAACTTCGAGCTGCGTTATCAACGCTTTGGGGAACGCCATTGGCGAGCCGCACTCTGAGTCATCATCTGTAAACCAATCGGAAGACGGGAGTGACGTCACCGGCGCAGTGACGTCAGCGATCGGGAAGTACAAAGCACGTGCGTTTGAAGCCGGCGTCAGCTTTTGTCATTCAGCGAGAGCGCTCTGTGTCTGTCTATAGTTTGCTGTTTTTTGTGCCAGTTTGCAGAGCTTTTATTTTGCAAACTATGCCAAAAAGGGGGAAGAAAATATTTAGTGCGGTTGAGCAGCCACACAGAAGGTGTGTTCCTCCCTGCCAGCGTTTCATTGCTGGTGGGGATACACAGAGTCTGTGTGTAGTCTGCTTGGGTGCGGAGCATGCACAGTCAGCCCTCGAGGAGGTTGCCGGCCCACAGTGCGATCGCTTTCCACTGCGGGTGCTCTGTTCCCGGAAGGCTGTCTTCGAGGAGGGAGCCTTCACCAGCGTTCCTCGCGGGTCTGGGCCCGCTTCCGCCGAGGCGGAGCAGCAGCTGCACTCAAGGGGTTCGCAGCTCGATCTACTAGAGGGAATAGAGACGGGTGATCCCCTATCTCCCTCCTCACCTAGTGAATCAATTGACCTCCTACTGGATGAGGAAGCAGCGCTGCGGTTCCTTCCCTCCAGGAAGAGGGGTCCGCGCTTCTCCTGTCTTTCTCCGAGGAGGTTGATGTGGAGGGCGTGGATGAAAGTATTCAACCACCCCCCCGATCAGCTCACAAATATGAGGAGCTTTTGGAAGTGCTGACTAATGCGGTAGCAAAGCTCAACATCAGCTGGCCCGTAGAGCAAGAGCATGAGCCGCAGAAAAGCAAACTTGATGAGCGCTTTCTGTGGACCAGGTCAGCACTTCCAAGATGGAGCCTCCCCTTTTTCCCCGATCTGCATGCAGAGATCGCCAGATCGTGGGAAAAGCCATTTTCAGCCCGTTTATTCACCTTATCCTCTGATTACTACGGTAATGTGGCGGGGCTGAATGAACGTGGCTACAAGATGATGCCGCGGGTTGAGCAGATGCTTGCCAGCTATCTGTCACCCGGTCTGCTATCATCTTTAAAGGCTCCGTCCTTGCCTACTAAGCCTCTTAAAATCACTTCGGGCTTGGTGGGCAAGGTGTAAACGGCAGCAGGTCAGGTTAGTGCTTGCCTACACACGATGTCTGTGTTGCAGGCGTACCAGGCTGACTTGCTAAAGGATTTAAGAGACGGCGAGGAAGCAAACATCACGGAGATGTGCAGAACCGCAGATTTAGCTCTCTGTGGTTGACCCTGTCCGGAATGAAAGAGAAGGACAGGGTCCTCCTTTTGGACGCTCCGCTGCTCTTTGGTGATTCTGTTGATGCTGTTGTCGGCAGACACCCGGAGGCCCGCAGGCAGGCAGCGACGTTCCAGCGCTATCTCCCTCGCCGCGTTTATTCCTCTGGGGCTGATCGGGAGCAGCCCCAGCCGTGTACGAACTCCGCATACCGTGAGGCACAAAAGAGGAGTGTTGCAACCCGTACCCCTCTGGCGATGCCTAGAGGGCGGGGTCAGCAACACTCCAAGTCAGGGACCTCGAAGACAAGGCCTGACCTGAGGGTAGTCCTTCAATCTAAGAGATCCTCGACTAAACGGCCCTGACTACTGCGGTACAGGGCCAATGAGGGCAGCCCCTCTCGGGGAGGTTTTGTGGCTCGCTACATTCCGTAGTGGCCACCCCTCCTCGGGGCCCTCAGGAGATCTGTCAGCTAACCCTGCCAGTGTTACAGGGCGCGGCAATCTCCCGCGAACATTGTTCTCTAGTGGTTCCGCCCGGCAACGTAGCAGAGCTAGAGAGTTCGCCACCCCCACGGGAGTCCTCAGAGGAATTGATTCATGTGTTCCTGCCAGCGAGCTGTTACAGGGCACTGAATCAACATCTCTAGTAACACCAGAGACCAGCCTCGAGAGGCTGGTTCCCTTAGTAGACTTTCTGGCAGCGTGGAAACTACTGCCGAATGTGTCTAAGTGGGTCCTGCGCACTGTAGAGAAAGGTTATACTATCCAGTTTGGCGCTCCACCGCCACCTTTCAATGGGGTGTTTCCCACCGAGGTGGGCCCCGAGCAGGCTCTGGTAATGGAACAGGAAGTGAACTCTCTGCTGAGGAAGGGGGCCATCGAGGTGGTCCCCCCTCAACACAGTGAGTCCGGGTTCTACAGCCGGTACTTCATTGTTCCCAAGAAGGATGGGGGGCTGCGGCCCATTCTAGATCTCAGACAGTTGAACCGCTCAGTCAGAAAGCTGAAGTTCAAGATGTTGACTGTCAGACAGGTCGTGTCTCAAATTAGGTCCGAGGACTGGTTTGTCACGAGAGATCTAAAAGACGCATATTTTCACGTCTCCATCCTTCCTCAACACAGGAAGTATCTCAGGTTAGCTTTTAGGGGCAAAGCTTACCAATACAGAGTTCTTCCTTTCGGCCTAGCACTCTCACCCCGAACTTTCACAAAGTGTGTGGATGCTGCGCTGGCTCCTCTGCGACTCCAGGGCATCCGCATACTCAACTACATAGATGACTGGCTGATTTTAGTCAGCTCAGAGCAGTTAGCGTTTCAGCATCGAGGTGCTGTTCTCGCTCACATGAAGGAGCTGGGGTTGAGACTCAACGCCAAGAAAAGTGTGCTGTCTCCATTACAGAGAACCACTTATCTAGGTGTCGTATGGGAATCGACCACGATGCAGGCACGAATGTCACCTGCTCGGATCGAGTCGATCCTTACTGCAGTCAATGCGGTCAAGCTAGGCCTGTCACTCACTGTAAAACAGTTCCAAGTACTGTTAGGTCTTATGGCAGCTGCATCCAGCGTGATACCTTTGGGACTGCTGTACATGAGACCGCTACAGTGGTGGCTCAAAACCAAGGGATTTTGCCTACGTGCCTTGGACATGTGGAAAAACCCTTGGTTCCTGTCTCAGGGCCCAGTGCTGGGAGCTCCTTGTCGCCGCGTCACGCTAGCGACAGAGGCATCCCTCACCGGGTGGGGAGCGGTCATGAGTGGCCGCTTGGCCCGCGGTCTGTGGAGCAACCACCATCTCTTCTGGCACATAAACTGCCTAGAGATGCTTGCTGTGTTTCAGGCCCTCAAGCACTTCCTCCCAGACCTGAGACACCGTCGTGTGCTGGTCCGCACTGACAGCACTGCGGTGGTTTATTACATCAACCACCAGGGGGGTCTGCGTTCACGCCCCTTGTACAAGATCCTCCTGTGGTCACAGGGAAAGCTCCTCTCGCTGAGAGCAGTGCACATCCCTGGATGTCTAAATGTGGGAGCAGACATCCTGTCGAGGCAGGGGCCGAGGCCCAGGGAATGGATGCTTCACCCAGAAGTAGTGAAGCAGATTTGGAGAGTGTTCGGCCAGGCTCAGGTGGACCTCTTTGCGACTCGAGAGACATCGCAATGTCCCCTCTGGTACTCTCTAGTTCCTCCAGCTCCTCTCGGACTGGACGCCATGGTACAGTTTTCCGCAAAGGTTCTCCCATCCACATACTGACCAGGATTGGGCCTGCTTAGCTTCAGTGAGGAAGCAGACTCTGGCTGTTACATGCAAAAGTTGAACTTTGTCTCTCTGCCTTAAGAAAGCTGATCTGATCTGATTTTTGACCTAATTTATAGAGGTGGTAGCGCAATCTGCCAGGCTGAATGCTGTTGCAGGCAAAAGTTGAACTTTGTCTCTCTGCCTTAAGAAAGCTGATCTGATCTATTAGAGGGGTAGCGCATCCTGCCAGGCTGAATGCAGCTGACAGATTACGCTACCACCTCTATAAATTAGGTCAAATTCATGATTGAGGAAGGAGATTTCATGAACACAGAAGGTCAGGAGGGCAGTTTAATGCCTGATCCAAGGGATGCTCCTTTTTACAGGGTCCATTTTATGGCTCCATTAAAAAGTAGCAATTTTTTGTAATCCAAAGTTTTGGAACCACACAGTACATGTCAGGGAACGAGCACCCCCAGCTGGCTGGACTAAAACTACCTCCAGCAGCAAACTAGTTTTCCACAAAGGTTCTCCCATCTACATACTGACCAGGTTTGGGTCTGTTTAGCTTCCGTGAGGAAGCAGACTATAGCTGTTGCATGCAACAGTTGAACTTTGTCTCTCTGCCTTAAGAAAGCAGATCTGATCTAATATTTGACCTAGTTTATAGAGGTGGTAGCGCAGTCTGCCAGGCTGAATGCAGCCGGCAGATTGCACTACCACCTCTATAAATTAGGTCAAATTCATGACTGAGGAAGGAGATTTCATGAACACAGAAGGTCAGGAGGGCAGTTTAATGCCTGATCCAAGGGATGCTCCTTTTTATAGGGTCCAGTTTAGGGCTCCATTAAAAAGTAGCTATTTTTTTGTAATCCGAAGTTTTGGAAACACACAGTACATGTCAGGGAACGAGCACACCCAGCTGGCTGGACTAAAACTACCTCAAGCCGCAAACTAGTTTTCCACAAAGGTTCTCCAATCCACATACTGACCAGGCTTGGGCCTGCTTAAATTCAGTGAGCAACCAGACTCTGGCTGCTGCATGCAACATTTAAACTTGGTCTCTGCGCCTTAAGAAAGCTGATCTGTTCTAATCGAGTGGTAGCGCATCCTGCCAGGCTGAATGCAGCCGGCAGATTGTGATACCACCTCTATAAATTAGGTCAAATTCATGATTGAGGAAGGAGATTTCATGAACACAGAAGGTCAGGAGGGCAGTTTAATGCCTGATCCAAAGGATGCTCCTTTTTACAGGGTCCAGTTTAAGACTCCATTAAAAAAGTCGCTATTTTTCGTAATCCAAAGTTTTGTACCCACACAGTACATGTCAGGGAACGAGCACCCCCTGATGGCTGGACTAAAACTACCTCCAGCAGCAAACTAGTTTTCCACAAAGGTTCTCCCATCCACATACTGCCTAGGCTTGGGCCTGCTTAGCTTCAGTGAGAAAGCAGACTCTGGCTGTTGCATGCAAAAGTTGAACTTTGTCTCTCTGCCTTAAGAAAACTGATCTGATTTAATAGAAAGGTAGCGCATCCTGCCAGGCTGAATGCAGCCGGCAGATTGCGCTATCACCTCTATAAATTAGGTCAAATTCATGATTGAGGAAGGAGATTTCATGAACACAGAAGTTCAGGAGGGCAGTTTAATGCCTGATCCAAGGGATGCTCCTTTTTACAGGGTCCATTTTATGGCTCCATTAAAAAGTAGCTATTTTTTTGTAATCCGAAGTTTTGGAACCACACAGTACATGTCAGGGAACAAGCACCCCCAGCTGGCTGGACTAAAACTACCTCCAGCAGCAAACTAGTTTTCCACAAAGGTTCTCCCATCCACATACTGACCAGGCTTGGGCCTGTTAGCTTCAGTGAGGAAGCAGACTCTGGCTGTTGCAGGCAAAAGTTGAACTTTGTCTCTCTGCCTTAAGAAAGCTGATCTGATCTAATATTTGCATTCAGCCTGGCAGATTGCGCTACCACCTCTATAAATTAGGTCAAATTCATGATTGAGGAAGAAGATTTCAAAGTCAAAAGTCAAAGTCAAAGTCAACTTTATTGTCAATTCTGCCACATGTACAGGACATACAGAGAATTGAAATTGCGTTACTCTCAGACCCATGGTGCATACAAGTAACATTAAATACAAACAGTAACATTAAATACAAACAGTAACATTAAATACAAAGGTAGAATTTAAAAAAATATGAATAAATACAAATAAACATAATATATAAAATTAAAAACACAATATACAAGTAAGGGCACATGGTAGAGAGTGCAAACCACGTAAGCAATGTAAACAATGTAGTGCAACAGAGCTTGTAAAGTGTAAAAGTGTCAGAGCAGTCTTGTTACTGTCTATGAATAGTGTGAGGTAGTTGGCAGACCAATGCTGCACAAAGTGACTGGTGCAGGTCAGTGTGTGTGTGTGTGTGTGTGTGTGTGTGTGTTTGTGTTAGAGTTCAGAAAGTTGTGGGGCAGAAGAGGGGAGTGAGGGGAGTGGGGGCAGAGCCGGGAGAGAGTTGAGCTTCCTGACAGCCTGATGGGTGAAGCTGTCCTTCAGTCTGCTGGTCCTGGCCTGGAGACTCCGCAGTCTCCTCCCTGATGGCAGCAGGCTGACGAAGCTTTGCATTGGGTGGGTGGGATCGGCTGCTATGCAGAGGGCTTTTTTGGTGAGACGTGTGCTGTAGATATCTTGGAGGGAGGGGAGAGGGACACCAATGATTCTCTCAGCTGCTCTGACTATGCGTTGGAGAGTTTTTTGGCAGGACGCATTGCAGGCTCCAAACCACACAGTGATGCAGCTAGACAGGATGCTCTCAATGGTTCCTCGGTAAAATGTGTACATGATGGGGGCTGGTGCTCTCGCTCTTCTTAGTTTGCGGAGGAAGTAGAGACGCTGCTGTGCTTTCTTGGCCAGTGCAGTGGTGTTGTTTGTCCAGGAGAGATCCTCAGTGATGTGCACACCCAGGAACTTGGTGCTGCTCACTCTCTCCACAGACGCACTGTTGATGGTCAGAGGAGCATGCTGAGTGTGCGCTCTCCTGAAGTCAACAACAATCTCTTTCGTCTTCTCCACATTCAGAGAGAGATTGTTGTCTCCGCACCACGTGGCCAGGCGGCTCACCTCGCTTCTGTAGTTTGTCTCATCCCTGTTGCTAATGAGACCCACCACAGTCGTGTCATCCGCAAACTTGATGAAGAGGTTGGAGCTGTGTGACGGAGTGCAGTCGTGGGTCAGCAGAGTGAAGAGGAGGGGGCTCAGCACACATCCCTGAGGTGCCCCCGTGTTCAGAATGATAGTGCTGGATGTGTTACTGCCGACCCGTACTGCTTGTGGTCTTCCTGTGAGGAAATCCAACAGCCAGTTACACAGTGAGGTGTTGAGCCCCAGCTGGATCAGTTTTTGTGTGAGCTGTTGTGGGATTATAGTGTTAAATGCTGAACTGAAGTCTATGAACAGCATTCGGACATATGAGTCTTTTTTGTTCAGGTGAGTGAGTGCTGAGTGGAGTGCAGTGGAGATGGCATCATCGGTCGAGCGGTTGGGCCGATATGCAAACTGGAAGGGGTCCAGTGAGGGGGGAAGGACAGACTTAATGTGCTGCATGACTAGCCGTTCAAAGCACTTCATGAGGATGGGAGTAAGTGCAACTGGACGGTAGTCATTAAAGCAGGAAGGAGATGACTTTTTTGGCACCGGAATGATCGTGGTTGCTTTGAAACAGGTGGGGACGACAGCCTGGGAGAGTGAGATGTTAAAGATGTCTGTGAAGACATCAGTGAGTTCCACTGCACAGTCTCTCAGTACACGACCAGGAATGTTGTCAGGACCCGGAGCTTTGCGAGCGTTGATCCTGCTGAGGGATCTCCTCACACTGTCCGGGGACAAAGTCATCACCTGGTCACCAGGAGGGGGTGGGGTCTTCTGTGCTGTGGTGCTGTTTTGCACTTCAAAGCGAGCGAAGAAGGTGTTCAGCTCGTTCAGCAGGGAGATGGTGCTGTCACAGGTCTGTGGTGGGGGCTTGTAATCTGTGATGGTCTGTATGCCCCGCCACAGGCTCCGTGTGTCTCTGCTGTCATTGAAGCGACGAGATATTCCTCTGGAGTACTGTCTCTTAGCCTTTCTGATGCCACGGGAAAGGTTGGCCCTAGCTGTCTTCAGGCTTGCCTCGTCTCCAGCTCTGAAGGCAGCGTTCCGAGCTTTCAGCAGCCTGTAGACCTCCCCTGTCATCCATGGCTTTTGGTTGGCACGGACAGTAATGGTTTTGGTGACTGTTACATCCTCAGTGCATTTGTTAATGTAGGCTGTAACAGTCTCTGTGTACTCCTGGAGGTCAGTGGTGTTGTTGTAAGTGGCAGCCTGTTTAAACATATTCCAGTCTGTGGTGTTAAAGCAGTCTTGTAAAACCTCTGAAGACCCCTCTGGCCACACTTGTATCTGCTTACGAACCGGTTTGGTGACTTTAACAAGCGGTCTGTAAGAGGGCATTAGCATAACAGTGATGTGATCAGAGGCGCCGAGGTGAGGGAGGGGAAAAGCTTTGTAAGCTCCTCTCTGGGTGGTGTAAACAAGGTCCAGTGTGTTATTTCCCCGTGTTGGAAAGTCAATGTGTTGCTGTATTTTTGGAAACACACTCTTTAAGTCTGCATGATTGAAATCCCCAGCCACGATCAGAAAAGCATCGGGGTGAGCTGTTTGCTGCTCACTGATGTGCTGATATAGTTCATATAGTGCCTCGCTTCTGTAGTTGTTGGAGGTGGGAGGGATGTACACAGCACACAGCAGTATAGCTGTATATTCCCTCGGTAGGTAGAACGGCCGGCACTTAATAACCATAAATTCCAGCACTGGTGAGCAGTATTTGCAGACTACAACAGCATCGCGGCACCAAGCGTCACTGATATAAACACAAAGTCCGCCACCGCGGGTCTTACCCCCCGTGACGACAACCCTGTCGGCACGTTAGCATGTCAGCTGGTCGAGCTGAATGGCGTGGTCCGGGACACTGTCGCTGAGCCATGTTTCCGTGAACACAAAAACACAACAGTCCTTTACATTCCTTTGAGATGAACATAGTAGTCGGATGTAGTCCAGTTTGTTGTCTAATGAGCGTACGTTCGCCAGAACGATGGAAGGGATAGCGGGTTTGTGTGGGCTAGCCACTAGCCTAGCTCGGATACCTCCGCGCTTACCCCTCTTCTGCTTCCTCTCACACCGCTTGAGGCTCCTCCATTGTGGGCGAGGTGCAGGAGTGGGGGTTGGTGATTGAGTAGGCCTCCGGAGCAGACCCAGATCATTCAGTTCTTCAGCGTCCACAGAGTTCAACTTAAAAACTTTGTTTCTGCCGATGTCGAGCAAAAATGTTCGGCTATAAACGCGCTTAAGGGCAGATAAACGCGACGTTCATTTCATGAACACAGAAGGTCAGGAGGGCAGTTTAATGCCTGATCAAAGGGATGCTCCTTTTTACAGGGTCCATTTTATGGCTCCATTAAAAAGTAGCTATTTTTTTGTAATCCGAAGTTTTGGAACCACACAGTACATGTCAGGGAACGAGCACCCCCAGCTGGCTGGACTGTTGCATGCAAAAGTTGAACTTTGTCTCTCTACCTTAAGAAAGCTGATCTGATCTAATAGAGGGGTAGCGCATCCTGCCAGGCTGAATGCAGCCGGCAGATTGCGCTACCACCTCTATAAATTAGGTCAAATTCATGATTGAGGAAGGAGATTTCATGAACACAGAAGGTCAGGAGGGCAGTTTAATGCCTGATCCAAGGGATGCTCCTTTTTACAGGGTCCAGTTTAGGGCTCCATTTAAAAGTAGCTATTTTTTTGTAATCCGAAGTTTTGGAAACACACAGTACATGTCAGGGAACGAGCACCCCCATCTGGCTGGACTAAAACTACCTCCAGCCGCAAACTAGTTTTCCACAAAGGTTCTCCAATCCACATACTGACCAGGCTTGGGCCTGCTTAAATTCAGTGAGCAACCAGACTCTGGCTGCTGCATGCAACTTTAAACTTGGTCTCTGCGCCTTAAGAAAGCTGATATGATCTAATCGAGTTGTAGCGCATCCTGCCAGGCTGAATGCAGCCGGCAGATTGTGCTACCACCTCTATAAATTTGGTCAAATTCATGATTGAGGAAGGAGATTTCGTGAACACAGAAGGTCAGGAGTGCAGTTTAATGCCTGATCCAAGGGACGCTCCTTATTACAGGGTCCAGTTTAGGGCTCCATTAAAAAGTAGCTTTTTTTTGTAATCCGAGGTTTTTAAACCACACAGTACATGTCAGGGAACGAGCACCCCCAGCTGGCTGGACTAAAACTACCTCCAGCAGCAAACTAGTTTTCCACAAAGGTTCTCCCATCCACATACTGACCAGGTTTGGGCCTGCTTAGCTTCAGTGAGGAAGCAGACTATGGCTGTTGCATGCAACAGTTGAACTTTAACTCTCTGCCTTAAGAAAGCTGATCTGATCTAATAAAGGGGTAGCGCATCCTGCCAGGCTGAATGCAGCCGGCAGATTGCGCTACCACCTCTATAAATTAGGTCAAATTCATGATTGAGGAAGGAGATTTCATGAACACAGAAGGTCAGGAGGGCAGTTTAATGCCTGATCCAAGGGATGCTCCTTTTTACAGGGTCCAGTTTAGGGCTCCATTTAAAAGTAGCTTTTTTTGTAATCCGAAGTTTTGGAACCACACAGTACATGTCAGGGAACGAGCACCCCCAGCTGGCTGGACTAAAACTACCTCCAGCAGCAAACCAGTTTTACACAAAGGTTCTCCCATCCACATACTGACCAGGCTTGGGCCTGCTTAGCTTCAGTGAGAAAGCAGACTCTGGCTGTTGCAGGCAAAAGTTGAACTTTGTCTCTCTGCCTTAAGAAAGCTGATCTGATCTAATATTTGACCTAATTTATAGAGGTCGTAGCGCAATCTGCCAGGCTGAGTGCAGCCGGCAGATTGCGCTACCACCTCTATAAATTAGGTCAAATTCATGATTGAGGAAGGAGATTTCATGAACACAGAAGGTCAGGAAAGCAGTTTAATGCCTGATTCAAGGGATGCTCCTTTTTATAGGGTCCAGTTTAGGGCTCCATTAAAAAGTAGCTATTTTTTTGTAATCCGAAGTTTTGGAACCACACAGTACATGTCAGGGAACGAGCACCCCCAGCTGGCTGGACTAAAACTACCTCCAGCAGCAAACTAGTTTACCACAAAGGTTCTCCCATCGACATACTGACCAGACTTGGGCCTGCTTAGCTTCAGTGAGGAAGCAGACTCTGGCTGTTGCAGGCAAAAGTTGAACTTGGTCTCTGCGCCTTAAGAAATCTGATCTGATCTAATAAAGGGGTAGCGCATCCTGCCAGGCTAAATGCAGCCGGCAGATTGCGCTACCACCTCTATAAATTAGGTCAAATTCATGATTGAGGAAGGAGATTTCATGAACACAGAAGGTCAGGAGGGCAGTTTAATGCCTGATCCAAGGGATGCTCCTTTTTACAGGGTCCAGTTTAGGGCTCCATTAAAAAGTAGCTTTTTTTTGTAATCCGAGGTTTTTAAACCACACAGTACATGTCAGGGAACGAGCACCCCCAGCTGGCTGGACTAAAACTACCTCCAGCAGCAAACTAGTTTTCCACAAAGGTTCTCCCATCCACATACTGACCAGGTTTGGGCCTGCTTAGCTTCAGTGAGGAAGCAGACTATGGCTGTTGCATGCAACAGTTGAACTTTAACTCTCTGCCTTAAGAAAGCTGATCTGATCTAATATTTGACCTAATTTATAGAGGTGGTAGCGCAATCTGCCGGCTGCATTCAGCCTGGCAGATTGCGCTACCACCTCTATAAATTAGGTCAAATTCATGATTGAGGAAGGAGATTTCATGAACACAGAAGGTCAGGAGGGCAGTTTAATGCCTGATCCAAGGGATGCTCCTTTTTATAGGGTCCAGTTTAGGGCTCCATTAAAAAGTAGCTATTTTTTTGTAATCCGAAGTTTTGGAAACACACAGTACATGTCAGGGAACGAGCACCCCCAGCTGACTGGACTAAAACTACCTCCAGCCGCAAACTAGTTTTCCACAAAGGTTCTCCAATCCACATACTGACCAGGTTTGGGCCTGCTTAGCTTCAGTGAGGAAGCAGACTATGGCTGTTGCAGGCAAAAGTTGAACTTTGTCTCTCTGCCTTAAGAAAGCTGATCTGATCTAATAAAGGGGTAGCTCATCCTGCCAGGCTGAATGCAGCCGGCAGATTGCGCTACCACCTCTATAAATTAGGTCAAATTCATGATTGAGGAAGGAGATTTCTTGAACACAGAAGGTCAGGAGTGCAGTTTAATGCCTGATCCAAGGGATGCTCCTTTTTATAGGGTCCAGTTTAGGGCTCCATTAAAAAGTAGCTATTTTTTTGTAATCCGAAGTTTTGGAAACACACAGTACATGTCAGGGAACGAGCACCCCCAGCTGGCTGGACTAAAACTACCTCCAGCAGCAAACTAGTTTTCCACAAAGGTTCTCCCATCCACATACTGACCAGGTTTGGGCATGCTTAGCTTCAGTGAGGAAGCAGACTATGGCTGTTGCAGGCAAAAGTTGAACTTTGTCTCTCTGCCTTAAGAAAGCTGATCTGATCTAATAAAGGGGTAGCGCATCCTGCCAGGCTAAATGCAGCCGGCAGATTGCGCAACCACCTCTATAAATTAGGTCAAATTCATGATTGAGGAAGGAGATTTCATGAACACAGAAGGTCAGGAGGGCAGTTTAATGCCTGATCCAAGGGATGCTCCTTTTTACAGGGTCCAGTTTAGGGCTCCATTAAAAAGTAGCTTTTTTTGTAATCCGAAGTTTTTAAACCACACAGTACATGTCAGGGAACGAGCACCCCCAGTTGGCTGGACTAAAACTACCTCCAGCAGCAAACCAGTTTTCCACAAAGGTTCTCCCATCCACATACTGACCAGGTTAGGGCCTGCTTAGCTTCAGTTAGGAAGCAGACTATGGCTGTTGCAAACAACAGTTGAACTTTAACTCTCTGCCTTAAGAAAGCTGATATGATCTAATATTTGACCTAATTTATAGAGGTGGTAGCGCAATCTGCCGGCTGCATTCAGCCTGGCAGATTGCGCTACCACCTCTATAAATTAGGTCAAATTCATGATTGAGGAAGGAGATTTCATGAACACAGAAGGTCAGGAGGGCAGTTTAATGCCTGATCCAAGGGATGCTCCTTTTTACAGGGTCCAGTTTAGGGCTCCATTAAAAAGTAGCTTTTTTTTGTAATCCGAAGTTTTGGAACCACACAGTACATGTCAGGGAACGAGCACCCCCAGCTGGCTGGACTAAAACTACCTCCAGCAGCAAACCAGTTTTACACAAAGGTTCTCCCATCCACATACTGACCAGGCTTGGGCCTGCTTAGCTTCAGTGAGAAAGCAGACTCTGGCTGTTGCAGGCAAAAGTTGAACTTTGTCTCTCTGCCTTAAGAAAGCTGATCTGATCTAATATTTGACCTAATTTATAGAGGTCGTAGCGCAATCTGCCAGGCTGAGTGCAGCCGGCAGATTGCGCTACCACCTCTATAAATTAGGTCAAATTCATGATTGAGGAAGGAGATTTCATGAACACAGAAGGTCAGGAAAGCAGTTTAATGCCTGATTCAAGGGATGCTCCTTTTTATAGGGTCCAGTTTAGGGCTCCATTAAAAAGTAGCTATTTTTTTGTAATCCGAAGTTTTGGAACCACACAGTACATGTCAGGGAACGAGCACCCCCAGCTGGCTGGACTAAAACTACCTCCAGCAGCAAACAAGTTTACCACAAAGGTTCTCCCATCGACATACTGACCAGGTTAGGGCCTGCTTAGCTTCAGTGAGGAAGCAGACTATGGCTGTTGCAAACAACAGTTGAACTTTAACTCTCTGCCTTAAGAAAGCTGATATGATCTAATATTTGACCTAATTTATAGAGGTGGTAGCGCAATCTGCCGGCTGCATTCAGCCTGGCAGATTGCGCTACCACCTCTATAAATTAGGTCAAATTCATGATTGAGGAAGGAGATTTCATGAACACAGAAGGTCAGGAGGGCAGTTTAATGCCTGATCCAAGGGATGCTCCTTTTTACAGGGTCCAGTTTAGGGCTCCATTAAAAAGTAGCTTTTTTTTGTAATCCGAAGTTTTGGAACCACACAGTACATGTCAGGGAACGAGCACCCCCAGCTGGCTGGACTAAAACTACCTCCAGCAGCAAACCAGTTTTACACAAAGGTTCTCCCATCCACATACTGACCAGGCTTGGGCCTGCTTAGCTTCAGTGAGAAAGCAGACTCTGGCTGTTGCAGGCAAAAGTTGAACTTTGTCTCTCTGCCTTAAGAAAGCTGATCTGATCTAATATTTGACCTAATTTATAGAGGTCGTAGCGCAATCTGCCAGGCTGAGTGCAGCCGGCAGATTGCGCTACCACCTCTATAAATTAGGTCAAATTCATGATTGAGGAAGGAGATTTCATGAACACAGAAGGTCAGGAAAGCAGTTTAATGCCTGATTCAAGGGATGCTCCTTTTTATAGGGTCCAGTTTAGGGCTCCATTAAAAAGTAGCTATTTTTTTGTAATCCGAAGTTTTGGAACCACACAGTACATGTCAGGGAACGAGCACCCCCAGCTGGCTGGACTAAAACTACCTCCAGCAGCAAACTAGTTTACCACAAAGGTTCTCCCATCGACATACTGACCAGACTTGGGCCTGCTTAGCTTCAGTGAGGAAGCAGACTCTGGCTGTTGCAGGCAAAAGTTGAACTTGGTCTCTGCGCCTTAAGAAATCTGATCTGATCTAATAAAGGGGTAGCGCAATCTGCCGGCTGCATTCAGCCTGGCAGATTGCGCTACCACCTCTATAAATTAGGTCAAATTCATGATTGAGGAAGGAGATTTCATGAACACAGAAGGTCAGGAGGGCAGTTTAATGCCTGATCCAAGGGATGCTCCTTTTTATAGGGTCCAGTTTAGGGCTCCATTAAAAAGTAGCTATTTTTTTGTAATCCGAAGTTTTGGAAACACACAGTACATGTCAGGGAACGAGCACCCCCAGCTGACTGGACTAAAACTACCTCCAGCCGCAAACTAGTTTTCCACAAAGGTTCTCCAATCCACATACTGACCAGGCTTGGGCCTGCTTAAATTCAGTGAGCAACCAGACTCTGGACTAAAACTACCTCCAGCAGCAAACTAGTTTTCCACAAAGGTTCTCCCATCCACATACTGACCAGGTTTGGGCCTGCTTAGCTTCAGTGAGGAAGCAGACTATGGCTGTTGCAGGCAAAAGTTGAACTTTGTCTCTCTGCCTTAAGAAAGCTGATCTGATCTAATAAAGGGGTAGCTCATCCTGCCAGGCTGAATGCAGCCGGCAGATTGCGCTACCACCTCTATAAATTAGGTCAAATTCATGATTGAGGAAGGAGATTTCTTGAACACAGAAGGTCAGGAGTGCAGTTTAATGCCTGATCCAAGGGATGCTCCTTTTTATAGGGTCCAGTTTAGGGCTCCATTAAAAAGTAGCTATTTTTTTGTAATCCGAAGTTTTGGAAACACACAGTACATGTCAGGGAACGAGCACCCCCAGCTGGCTGGACTAAAACTACCTCCAGCAGCAAACTAGTTTTCCACAAAGGTTCTCCCATCCACATACTGACCAGGTTTGGGCATGCTTAGCTTCAGTGAGGAAGCAGACTATGGCTGTTGCAGGCAAAAGTTGAACTTTGTCTCTCTGCCTTAAGAAAGCTGATCTGATCTAATAAAGGGGTAGCGCATCCTGCCAGGCTAAATGCAGCCGGCAGATTGCGCAACCACCTCTATAAATTAGGTCAAATTCATGATTGAGGAAGGAGATTTCATGAACACAGAAGGTCAGGAGGGCAGTTTAATGCCTGATCCAAGGGATGCTCCTTTTTACAGGGTCCAGTTTAGGGCTCCATTAAAAAGTAGCTTTTTTTGTAATCCGAAGTTTTTAAACCACACA
>NC_133379.1:24575390-24679191 GCF_049309525.1 Garra rufa
ATGCCATCTCTACTGCCTACGAGTCCTCTGGTCTCCCATCCCCGTTGGGAGTCAAGGCTCACTCAACTAGAGGCATTGCAGCCTCTAAAGCTCTGATGGCAGGTGTCCCGATCCAGGACATCTGCAGTGCGGCGGGTTGGTCCTCACCTCTAACGTTCGTCAGGTTCTACGAACTAGACCTCAGAGTCACTCCTGGCTCAGTCGTCCTTCAGCCCTAGCATTGCTAGGCCTAGAGGTGCTATAGGCGCTTTCCTCTACGGAGGAAAAGGATTTCTACCCTCTCGACCTGGCAGTCCTCCAGGCGAGAGGTGTGATATCCTGCCTCGCGTGCCCGAGGGCCGAGGCCTGTGTTCCTCTTGTCTGGTGGTTGATCACAGACAGAGATGTTTTCTAGTGTCCTGGCGGTCCACCAGGCACTTCTTGTGTCCCTCTTGTTCTGGCCGTAGCGCAGACAAAGGTCTACCACTTCTCCTCGTGTGCCCGAGGGCCGAGGAGCCTTTTCTCCCCCTGCACTGGTCTTGTGACAGGCAGCGGTTGAGAACCCTAGCCTCGTGTGCCTGAGGGCCGAGGCTCATTTATCCCTCTCGTCTGGTGGTGGATCACAGACAGAGACGTATTCCAGTGTCCTGGCACGTTCACCAGGCACTTCTTGTGTCCCTCTTGTTCTGGCCGTAGCGCAGACAAAGGACTACCACTTCTCCTCGTGTGCCCAAGGGCCGAGGAGCCTTTTCTCCCCCTGCACTGGTCTTGTGACAGGCAGCGGTTGAGAACCCTAGCCTCGTGTGCCTGAGGGCCGAGGCTCATTTATCCCTCTTGTCTGGTGGTGGATCACAGACAGAGATGTATTCCAGTGTCCTGGCACGTTCACCAGGCACTTCTTGTGTCCCTCTTGTTCTGGCCGTAGCGCAGACAAAGGACTACCATATTCTCCTCGTGTGCCTGAGGGCCGAGGCTCATTTATCCCTCTTGTCTGGTGGTTGATCACAGACAGAGATGCATTATCACTCGCGTCCTGGCAAGATCACCAGGCGGAGTTTCCATAGTGTCTCATCAGGTAAGTATTCCAGACACTGGATTATGCTAACCTCGTGCGCCCGAGGGCCGAGGTACATTCTCTCCCTCTTGTCTGGTGGGCTCCACAGACAGAGATGTATTATCACTCATGTCCTGGCAAGTTTCCCAGGCTGAAGTGTACCAAGACACAACTTTTCCACTCTTGGCCTAGCAGACAAAACTGCGCAGGGCCTTGGAAATTATGGGGGCGTTGATACCTCGTTCCCCAAAGTGTCTCAGGACGCAGTGTAGAGTTCCCGGAAGGGAACGTCTCAGGTTACGTATGTAACCCTGGTTCCCTGAGGGAACGAGACACTGCGTCTCGGACCATAATTCCCGCATCCCTGCTGCGCTCGCTTCATTCCTATAAGCCGACGCCAGCTTCAAACGCACGTGCTTATATACTTCCTGGTCGATGACGTCACCGCGCCTGTGACGTCACTCCCGTTTCTCATTGGACGTTGGACATGACTCAGAGTGCGGCCCGCCAATGGCGTTCCCCAAAGTGTCTCAGGACGCAGTGTCTCGTTCCCTCAGGGAACCAGGGTTACATACGTAACCTGAGACGTTTTCCACAAAGGTTCTCCCATCGACATACTGACCAGGCTTGGGCCTGATTAGCTTCAGTGAAGAAGCAGACTCTGGCTGTTGCAGGCAAAAGTTGAACTTTGTCTCTCTGCCTTAAGAAAGCTCATCTGATCTAATAAAGGGGTAGCGCATCCTGCCAGGCTGAATGCAGCCGGCAGATTGCGCTACCACCTCTATAAATTAGGTCAAATTCATGATTGAGGAAGGAGATTTCATGAACACAGAAGGTCAGGAGGGCAGTTTAATGCCTGATCCAAGGGATGCTCCTTTTTACAGGGTCCAGTTTAGGGCTCCATTAAAAAGTAGCTTTTTTTTGTAATCCGAAGTTTTTAAACCACACAGTACATGTCAGGGAACGAGCACCCCCAGCTGGCTGGACTAAAACTACCTCCAGCAGCAAACTAGTCTTCCACAAAGGTTCTCCCATCCACATAATGACCAGGTTTGGGCCTGCTTAGCTTCAAGTGAGGAAGCAGACTATGGTTGTTGCATGCAACAGTTGAACTTTAACTCTCTGCCTTAAGAAAGCTGATCTGATCTAATAAAGGGGTAGCGCATCCTGCCAGGCTGAATGCAGCCGGCAGATTGCGCTACCACCTCTATAAATTAGGTCAAATTCATGATTAAGGAAAGAGATTTCATGAACACAGAAGGTCAGGAGGGCAGTTTAATGCCTGATCCAAGGGATGCTCCTTTTTACAGGGTCCAGTTTAGGGCTCCATTAAAAAGTAGCTTTTTTTGTAATCCGAAGTTTTTAAACCACACAGTACATGTCAGGGAATGAGCACCCCCAGCTGGCTGGACTAAAACTACCTCCAGCAGCAAACCAGTTTTCCACAAAGGTTCTCCCATCCACATACTGACCAGGTTTGGGCCTGCTTAGCTTCAGTTAGGAAGCAGACTATGGCTGTTGCATACAACAGTTGAACTTTAACTCTCTGCCTTAAGAAAGCTGATCGGATCTAATATTTGACCTAATTTATAGAGGTGGTAGCGCAATCTGCCGGCTGCATTCAGCCTGGCAGATTGCGCTACCACCTCTATAAATTAGGTCAAATTCATGATTGAGGAAGGAGATTTCATGAACACAGAAGGTCAGGAGGGCAGTTTAATGCCTGATCCAAGGGATGCTCCTTTTTATAGGGTCCAGTTTAGGGCTCCATTAAAAAGTAGCTATCTTTTTGTAATCCGAAGTTTTGGAAACACACAGTACATGTCAGGGAACGAGCACCCCCAGCTGACTGGACTAAAACTACCTCCAGCCGCAAACTAGTTTTCCAGAAAGGTTCTCCAATCCACATACTGACCAGGCTTGGGCCTGCTTAAATTCAGTGAGCAACCAGACTCTGGCTGCTGCATGCAACATTTAAACTTGGTCTCTGCGCCTTAAGAAAGCTGATATGATCTAATTGAGTTGTAGCGCATCCTGCCAGGCTGAATGCAGCCGGCAGATTGTGCTACCACCTCTATACATTAGGTCAAATTCATGAATGAGGAAGGAGATTTCATGAACACAGAAGGTCAGGAGGGCAGTTTAATGCCTGATCCAAAGGATGCTCCTTTTTACAGGGTCCAGTTTAAGGCTCCATTAAAAAAGTCGCTATTTTTCGTAATCCAAAGTTTTGTACCCACACAGTACATGTCAGGGAACGAGCACCCCCTGATGGCTGGACTAAAACTACCTCCAGCAGCAAACTAGTTTTCCACAAAGGTTCTCCCATCCACATACTGACCAGGCTTGGGCCTGCTTAGCTTCAGTGAGCAACCAGACTCTGGCTGCTGCATGCAACAGTTAAACTTAGTCTCTGTGTCTTAAGAAAGCTGATCTGATCTAATAGAGGGGTAGCGCATCCTGCCAGGATGAATGCAGCCGGCAGATTGCGCTACCACCTCTATAAATCAGGTCAAATTCATGATTGAGGAAAGAGATTTCATGAACACAGAAGGTCAGGAGGGCAGTTTAATGCCTGATCCAAAGGATGCTCCTGTTTACAGGCTCCAGTTTAAGGCTCCATTAAAAAAGTCACTATTTTTGGTAATCCGAAGTTTTGGAACCACACAGTACATGTCAGGGAACGAACACCCCCAGCTGGCTGGACTAAAACTACCTCCAGCAGCAAATTAGTTTTCCACAAAGGGTCTCCCATCCACATATTGATTAAGCTTCAGCCTGCTTAGCTTCAGTGAGGAACCACACTCTTTTTTTTATTATTATTATTATAACAAATTCTCACATACAGTACATAATTTGCTGTCATTAGTCATCTGGTAACACAAACTTTAAAACCAAAAAAACAACAACTTTGAATCAAAACACAATTTTGGGATTTTCCTATAACAACAAGTTCTGATATACATAACATTTTTGCAAACTTGGTTTCTGCGCCTTAATGCAGAGACAACATAAAGATTTTTATTTTTTATTTTTTTAATATGTGTTTAATGGCCTAAGTAGCCTTTTATTGATGACCAGTATCATTGACACAAATAATAGTTACTGATGTACAGATCTGGCCATTTAAAATGCGCGCAGGAAGTAAAGTGGTCTCGCGTGACGCCGGTGTATTCCAAGGGAACACGGAAAATACATTGACATAGGAAAGACATGATCAGTAGGGGGCAGTCATGTAAAGCACTGAACTGAAGCGGCAGCAAACATCGCTCTAAGCTAAATTTGTAGCTTGTTTGTACGGTGACCTGGAGGGGACATCTTCTTCGGACATTATTCGTTTATATTCGTTAATTTTCCTATCATTTCGATCTCTTTTAACATTCAGAATCTAAATGATAAATGCTGACATCCCATTAAAGCTTTGATTAAGCTATATGGCTGGGATTTTTACTGGAATGCAGTTATTAGGTTGAATATAACATATATATATATATATATATATATATATATATATATATATATATATATATATATATATATAATATTCATTTTATTTAGTCTAATTAATAGATAACCTATAGTGTTTCATTGACGAGTGAATCATTAGTTCCATTTGTAAATCGTTTATGGTCACACAATCAAAAAGTCAAAACTTTATTGGCATAATTGTCGTTTACAATATTTGTAAAATAAATGGCAAATAGCATATATACATAAAGTTATTCATATTAAGCGATTCACAATAAATAAAAACATTCAGAATGTTTTGTAAAGAGATCAAAATAAAGGTGAAAATAACGAATATAAACGAATAATACAAATATTATGGAAAAAAAGAAGGTCAGTTAATGGACAAGACTCTGGGATGCATAAAATGTTTCTTGTGAGGCTATTAAATTTTAAGTACTTTATGTAATGTTTATTCATGATAAACTTGTGAATGCTGTCTACATTGCGCACAGACATCATTAGCATATACAGCATCGCCTATATAATTATTTAATATTGTATTAATTTCTACAGATATGATAATCATATCTATAGGAAGCTTACTTCAAACTTCCGTGTTCTGTTCTATAAATTCTGAGAATTAAAAAATCAGGCTCTCATGAAATCTTTGAAATCAATCTTTGTATATATGGCTATAGTTTATTCAGTTATTCAGTATTGTTGTGTTTTCCCTGTTTTATTCGTTTAATATTCAGAAACAAGTGCCATTTTTTTTTTGAAAACATTTTTTAAAAGAAAGAATTCAACCCCCCAAAATTTTGTTTGACTATGTCACAATATGAGATAAATCCAGCCCTGTAAATGATACTGATTTTTGTTGCCAAATTGGTTTGGAAGCGTTGTTGAATAAACAAGTAAACTGAACTTTTATGCCTGTATGACTGACAATTTTATTGACCACTGAGAAAGCATTGATTTGGTATGATGATGGTTCATACCATGTAGAAAAATTACATTTTGAAAAATAGCTTAGATGTAGTAAACTACTTTTGCCGTGTTGCTGTAGCTTAGCTTAGTTAAGGAATGGGAAACCACTACAACACTGTTATACGTCATCATACGTTGTCGCTAGTTCCTAATGTTACATCAGAGGACATGCGCCGATGTTTATTACACATTTCAAGATGTTGAAAAAATGTTGTAGCGTTGCAAAAAGTACAAATGTACGGTGTACGAACCGTTCATTCACATGTACACATATGGCCATAAGCAAAACAAACAATGCGTTATCACATGCGCGGCAAATTGCAAATCTGTGGTGTAGTGGTTCCTTGAGAAGTGGGTAAATGCTTAATTTGTGAATTTCCTTTTGAACTTTCCATTTGAGCGCATTCGTTTACTGGATCCTTGGACTGAAATGTTTACAGGGGTTCACTGGTTTAAGAAATTTCTGATCGTAAAAATCTGCTTCTTTTTAATTGTAAGGTATTTTTTTCATTATTATGTACTGATTTAAATGACTGGGGTGTGGGAGACAAAGGCGGGGGCAATTATCAAATAAATTTCAAAGCAAGCCGGCACCATGGTCCTGACTTCATCATCGCTGTCTTTATTGGGTGTTTTTAGCAATTATTTCGATTTATTCACATATGAGTGGATGTGGTGGACATGATTTTGGTTAATGCAGGACACTACTGACTAATGCGCATCAGAGGGGATTTAAAAAGTGGGTGTACGCAAAGTAGCCTGATATAGGCCGTACACTGTACCTGCGTATACGTCCACTATACACACCATTGCAAATTCCTGCGCCACATGGCCTTTCATGTTTCTAACTTGCAGTCAAGTGTATATGACATAAAAATATATTTTGTAATATCAATCAGTGCAATCAGTGCTATCTGCTAGCAAACTTTAGCGATTTTTTGCAAACGTTTATTTACAGAACAACACCATAAACACAAACACAAGATTGAAGGTAATATACATATAATGAAAAATTGTCATAAAAATCCTTATTAATGGCAAAAATTACCTATAGTTATGAGTCTGCTTGCTCGAGTGAGCAGGCATGTTGGAAAATGGAAATTTCTCTTAGCCCTTCGTTTGAAGTGAGGTCCCGAAAAATCTTTGTTTGGGGGGCTATCTGGCCCTTCCCCTTCCCCCTACCCCTCCAACTAAACGAGAAATGAGACACCCCTAGCACTTCATGTAAATGCGCCAAACGGAGGGGAAGGGCAAAGTGTAGGGGTAAGGGGTAGAATTGCGATTGAGCCTTAGTGTAGTGAAGCTTCATTTAATGAAGAGTAACTGTAAGCTTAGCTCACTACATTTTCTAAGTAGCTTGCCCAACACTGCTGGCCACTGCTGAAGCATTTTATTTAATGCATCCGGTTTTACACTTTAGCCAATGCTTAGACATTTTTAAACAACTTTAGACATTGACTACGTTTACATGCGCACGAATAATGCGATTATTTCCAATAATCAAAATAAGGACTTAATCGCATTATGATGTTTACATGTCAAGAGCAAAGCTCTTCACTCCGGTTTACATGGAATTTCCATTATTCTTATTATTCCTATTGTCCATCAGTGAATTGCATTATGTTCATGTCGGGCAATGTCCACAACATAAACTCCGTTTCCTGAGCTCCCCAAAAGTGTGTTGCCTTCTTCGCCGCCATCGTTTCTAATCTGCAGGCAGGCGCCAGAATATTTTCTAGACCAATATGTGAGGGTGCTAAGAAATAATCGATATTAATGTCGTCAAAGTTACTTAATGAAGAAATTGTGTTTTGTTTTAAGAAAAGCAGCTCTGGTACACACCACATTTAACAAAAGTACAGTTTTAAATTATATTTTAAAACTGCCTTTAAAATTAGATGTAAAACTTAAAATTAGATTTAAAAATTAGATTTAAAAGTCGGCGTATTTTAAGATGTTTGCAATACAACATGTCCTGTAAAGCGCGCGGTAGTCTCCACTCTCCGCACAAACGATATCCTATAGGATATTAGTCTAACAGCGCACATCTATAGGTTTAACGTTTAAACTAACATTTAAATATGCTTGAACTGTTTAATATTTATAGATTATATTTTAGGCAAGTAGCCATGATTTAAGAAGGCTAAATTGATCAAGCATAACAACTCATGTTCTGCCGCTGGTCGCTTGGTCTAAAAAAAATGTATATTTAACGGGAAAAAATGCTCCAAATGTTTTTCTAAATTAACTTAATAAAAAACCGAAATGAAAAATAATAACATTGCTATTAGGCCTATATATAAAACTGAACTATTTTAATAGCTGAAAAGTAGCATAAGCTGTTTTGGGAGAAGTGGACAAAAAGACGGACTCAGGTCGGAGTCAGTCCAGACAGGCGCTCATAGTTTACTCAGGAAAAAGGTCTATATACCCACTTAGAATAATTTTCTTCCCGACCCGACACGCTAAATTTAATTCTCATTTCCAGAATCTCACATTTAACCATTTGGAAACAATGTCCAGTATAAAACTTTTTTCGCAGTACATCCATTATATTTCCATGTTCCACTTTTAAGACGTATTATAGCCCTGCATTTTAGTCCGTCAAAGATCAAATGCGGGCTAAAATTATATTTTAGACATTCAGTGGTGATTAAAAAAAAAATTGCAGCGCTGGAGGAAACACGAGACCAGGCTACCATGACGGTCCTGTCAGCAGCATTGAGCGCACGTTCAGCATTTGTTTTTTTCGTTAAGTAGTAATTTAATTCTTTCTACATATTTATTTATCATGTCTGACAAAAAAATAACGGTTAAATATTTTCCACTGAAAAAAAATGTAACTGATCGAGCTTGAGCCTTCAAGTCCTAAAAATGTGTTTTGCACTCTAGCACAAACGATTGGATATAGCGCATATTTATATCTATTATTATTTATATCTTTTATTTTACATCTATGGATTTTATTTTAGCCAATTCGTGATTTGAGAAGGCAAATTGAAACACAGAGTATAGGTCAACTCACTGTCTGCCGCTTGGTCTTTAAGAAACAAAAAGCTTACGTTTAACAAACAAAAATGCTCCAATAAATTTTTTCAAAATTAACTTTATAAAAAGGAAACAAAATTATAAATATTTTGCCGTTACATACAGAATGAATTACCGATTATGGCGCCAGATATTGAAACAACAGACATAAATACTGTCCAAATAGCCCTCTTTGTGCAGGTTTTGGCCACAGAATGTTGTTCCTTGCGCCACCTGGTGGATATTATATGAAGCGCAACAACGTTTTAAAAAACCCTGAAAAAGCCCCTGCAGGCCGACGCGTGGCCACGCGTGCTGAATTGCAGGCTGCCGCGTGAAAATAGACGCATTTTTAATGGCCAGATCTGTAATTTTTCCTCAATTTTAGCCATTATTTATAGTCAGTCAGCATTGCAGTATAATTGAAAGCCATTATTTTTAAAATTGAATAAGCTCTGAAAAAATATAACTAATAACTATATAGGGTATTGTGTAGAAGTGGGAAAATATACAGTCAGACATTCATTATTACAAAACCTTGTTCAGGGTGATACACATCCTGATCATGTTGTCAAAGTGTATTTTGTTACAGTACAAGCACAGTATACAATATTCCACTGGCAAAATATTAAATGGGTTTCCAGCATAATGAGAAGATAAAGGCCAGATTTTCCATTTTTTGCTGGACTTTCTTGGACGCCCTGAAGCCTTCTTAACAATGCAGTGGAAAGATTTTTTCAGGATTAAGTTCATTTTCATGGCAAAGAAGGACTATGCAATTCATCTGATCACTCTTCAGAACATTCTTGAGTATATGCAAATGGCTATTATAAAAACTTAAGCAGCAACTTTTCCAATTTCCAATATTTATGTAATTCTCAAAACTTTTGGCCTCGACTGTATGCTCAGTGCATCGAGAGTACTTATACATAGTTTGTTTGTGTCAATAATAATCAGACTCACGCTTGCTTACTGTATGATTCCTGTAAATTACTGCAATCGTCTTTACCTTGATTGCAATCCTCATTCATTAAAAAATGACTAGCGAGATGGTGGTTTGCTTGTAAGTGTTGCAAGAGGAAATGCATCAATATCCAACTACAGATAGATGCAACTACAGATAGATGTAAATCCAACTACAGATAGATGTAATCCAACTACAGATAGATGTAACAACATTGACAATAAACGCATCTGGAAATCTGCAGAAACCATAAAACAGTTCATGTGTGATCTTGGTCTTGGCGATAGTTGGCGCCTCCAGCATCCGGACATTAAAGCATTCTCATTTTTTTCACCAGTTCATCATTCATATTCTCGCATTGACTTTTTTCTCACCAGTAATTCTATTATATCCAATATTTCCGAATCAAAGATACACCCAATAATCATTAGTGATCATGCTCCATTAACATTAAAATTGAATATAACCACTGCACATAAACCCATTTCTAGATGGCGATTTAATACCTCACTTCTACAAGACCACGATTTCAACAGTTACTTTGAAAGAGAGTGGGCTTGCTTTCTAGAGATGAATGACTCCCCGGAAATATCCCCATCTCTTCTGTTGGAAACAGGAAAGGCAGTATTAAGAGGCAAAATAATTTCATATTCCACTTACAAAAAAAAGAAAGAGAAAGAACAACAAGATGAACTAAAACAGAAAATTAAAGAACTAGAAGACATCAACATAAATAACCCAACAGAAGAAACACAGGATATGCTAAGAAAATATAAATCACAATTAAATAAACTAATTAATATGCATACTCAATTCCTTATTCACAGACTACGACAAGAACACTTCCATCATAGCAATAAATCTGGTAAATACTTGGCTAATCAAATCAAACACAACAAAGAAAAAACAACTATATCAGTCATTAAGGACTCAGCAGGGACACCCACCAACTCACCAGAAGAAATAAATCAAATCTTTCAAAAATTTTACAGTAAACTATATTCCCCTGAAAAGAATCCATCCCAGGATGACATAAATCTGTTTCTTAGCAATATTAACTTACCCCAACTTAACAAACAGCAAATAGATACTCTAGAATCGCCTTTATCAGAACAAGAACTATCTAATGCTCTTAAACACATGCCCAACAATAAATCACCAGGTCCTGATGGCTTCCCTGCTGAGTTCTACAAACACTTTTGGTCTATCTTATCACCACTTTTCATCCGGTTGATATGCGAATCAAAACAAAAATCAAAACTTCCAGACACCATGAACACAGCCACAATTGCACTCCTCCTCAAGCCCAATAAAGATCCAACATTACCGTCAAGCTATCGCCCAATCTCACTAATTAACGTAGACACTAAAATAATTGCTAAAGCTCTTTCCCATAGAATAGAAAGAATGATGCCAACTATAATCCATCCCGACCAAACCGGTTTCATTAAAGGTAGACAAGCATCAAACAATACCCGCAGACTCATAAACCTAATTCACCACTCATCAATAAACAAAAACAAATCTGTCATAATCACTCTTGATGCGGAAAAAGCATTTGATAAAGTAAACTGGAAATTCCTGTTTTCCACATTAGAGAGGTTTGGTTTTGGGGAGTCATTTATTAACTGGATTAAAATTCTCTACACATCACCCTCAGCCACTGTCATTACTAACGGACTAACATCACGCAGCTTCACTCTACACCGGGGAACTAGACAAGGATGCCCACTCTCTCCATCTCTATTCACCATATTCATCGAACCGCTTGCAGCAGCTATCCGTCAAAACAACTACATCGAAGGAATTCAAACATTATAGGGATGGGCATATCGATCCTAAAGTATCGATATATCGATACTGATGCGAGTATCGAAAGTATCGATACTCAAATTACAAATATCGATACTAAGGTGTGTTTTATTTACCAGTGATTTTGTTTATTTAACAAAAAGCAATGCGTACAATGTACATTGAATTGGACGTATAACCTATGTTAGAGAATAACTGTGCACGATATAACAATTTTCCTATACTTATCTGAACGCACGCAAACGTTGCAAGACAGAACCAATCAATCACAGAGAGCATTCACTCACTTCAGACAGTGCATTCAAACAGGGCTGGGTTTCCCAAAAGTATCATAAGAAAGCATTGATGCTTTTGGGAACGGCAGCCCAGAACAATGCTTATCAGAGGACAGAAAATAAAAACATGTTTGAGCTATTTCACAATAAACAAACTAAAATTGTAGCCTACATAATTTGTGCAATTACATTTCTTTAAATTAACACTTAAAGTTCATTGATCATGTTTTGTAGTAATGTTAATATAAATTATGCACCGTCAGAATAAAAATGCTGTATTTTATGTGTGCAACAGCCTGTCACTGGCAGCCCCTTATGAAACTAAGTATCTTCAATTATAGGTTTTGTAGTTAATTACCACTACAGTAAACATATTTTAACCATGTGTAAAAAATAAAAGTTAATTATTTGCAATTAAGGCATATTAAATGTTAAAATGCATTTCAAATATAAAGTTAAGGGTATAATTACATATTTTACTCTTATTCATTTAATAAATGTAATAATTTAAAAGTTAAGTTTAGAAGTATCGTATCGGTATCGATATCGATGATACTGGCCTTAAAAGTATCGGTATCGTATCGAAAACAAAATAAGTGGTATTGCCCATCCCTAATCCCTGCACGTCTAAATGTGACGCTGAAGGGGTACCCTGTTCGTCAAAAAGTGACGCCGAGGGTTCCTGACCAAGCGTCAATATATGACGAGTTGGGAGTGAGACCATCCATCCATCCATCCACCGATAGCAGCGTCCATAGCAACCAAAACGTTGCAGTTTCACATTATTCTGGCGAGATCTGAAAAATCTTCACAACAACGAGCAAGCGAGTGATTGTGTACATTGACTGAGTGAATATTATGAAAATAATATATATATTTCTCGCTAGAAATGTAATCAAAACTTATTTTTATGCAGAAACTAATTCTAAATATTGAGTTTTTCACTAAAAATGAGAGAAATGTCCGCCATGTTTTTTGTTCTCACGGTCGGGATCTTGAAAGTCACGTGACTTGGACGTAAAACAATAGGAAAAGAATAGGCAAAAAAACGTAACAGTCATACAATTCAAGGGCCGTTATTGTAACCACTCTACGTTTTGCACTTTGGACCAACGTAGTCAGGGTACGTTTTTATATGAGACTGGGTTGGCTGATCATATAACTTCCACCTCCTCATATAATTATTAATGTTGTTTTATTATTATTATCAATATGAGTATATTATAAGTATCACTATTTACCTCTTTCAATCTTATTATTACCACTATTATTATTATTATTGTAATATTTTTTTCCATTCTTTTTTTATTTTTATTATTATTAATATCATTATTAATATTATTTTCCTTTAGCGTCTTATCTCTATGTTTTTCCCCTTCCTCCTCTTATACTTCTTTTTCTACTGTTTGTTCATTTTTTCTATTTTTTTTTTCTATTTGTTTTTTGTTTGTTTGATTTTTTTTTTGCTGCTCTTTCCTTTTTCCTCTTACAGTTTTTTACAATCGTTTTTGCACTAATAACAGAACCGTAATGTCATTTTTCAAAACTCTAGACACATAATTCACAACCAATGATCAAAAATGCACATTTTTCAAAACACTTAACACATTTTTCAAATGCTTGGATACAATACACATAAGCCAAAGATAATTTGTTCATTGAACTTAAATCACCTGTTCAAAATGACACAACTTAACATCAAAGTATTACTATTTCAAAATGCAACTCACACATTACATCTGAGCTGAGTGTGTATTCATTTCATTACAAAGATCGAACTATCAATTGATACATCTGCTTAAAATGATAAATAACTGTTGCATTACTCTTTAAGCATATATTTTATGGAAAATAGTGCATGTTTAGATTATGACAGTTTCAGGATAGATCATTTGACACCAATTACCACAGAATATGACCCAGATGGACTACACTACACTAAAAAGGTACAAAACTATACCTTTTAGGGTACAAGTAGCTGTCACTGGGGTGTTACAAAGGGTACACTTTTTTGGGTACATAATTGTACAGTAAGGACCCATTGTGTACCTTTAAAGGTACCTTTATATGTTTTGTTGCCCAGGAAAAAAAATGTAACTCTGTGGTACCTCTTTTTAACAGTGTTATCTATGGATGTCATATTTCATTCTTTATCAGATATGGTTTCTATGTCCCCATGTACCTCTTTTACAGAACACATTTTTATATTCAACATTACTGTATGCAAGATGTCACTTTTACGTAATTGCTTTTGTGGCTTTAATGAGTTAATGGCTACTCATTACTGCTGATTGATTTCACATATTTGTACGCATATATAAGTAAGATGAGTGGTATCCTACTGTAGTAGCCTACTCAACATAGTGAGGACATGGAGCCAGAAGTGGAAGGTGAAAGGCTAGGATTGCATGGTGGTCAAAGGAATAGAAGGGGACAAGCACCTCTTTTGAGAGGTGGCCGTGGGCCTCGTCATAGAGGAGGGCTTAGGCCTCACCAGAGAGGTGGCCATGGGCCTCGTTTGAGAGGTGAACGTGGTAGAGGACAAAACCACAGACCTAGACACCGGCAGCAACAGCAAAGGGTGTCGAATGAAATCAGAGCTATGGTTGTAGACTATGTCATAAATCATGGCATGACAATGAGTGTAGCAGCTACAATGTTTCAACCAAACCTCAGAAAATCATTGGTGGCCTCAATCATCAGAACTTTCCGCAATGAAAACCGGTAAGTCTTCAGAATCCACTAAAATTTAAGCTACTTGAAACTGTTACAGTGAATTAGTGTATGAAGCATGGCAGTGTGTACCACAGATTGTGATGTGATTTCTGTAAATTTGTTCTTATTGTGACTTTCTCCCTGCAGAATAGAGACTAGGCCACATAGGGGAGGCAGAAGCAAAATTCTGACTGACCAACAAGAGCAGGCTGTGGTCAATATGGTTCGGGTCAGAAATGATATTCGCCTTACAGAAATTCGGCAACACATCTTGGACAATGACGACATATTCAGAAATGTGGAAGCCATAAGTTTGCCGACTATTGCACGGGTGCTGAAAAGACATCAGGTGTCTTTAAAGCAACTGTACCATGTGCCTTTTGAAAGAAATACAGATAGAGTGAAGAAACTGAGGAATGAGTATGTTCAGGTATGATCAATTTGCCAGGTTTTGGGGGAGAAAAAACCCCTTAAACATTCTATCATTGTAATCGGTAATTGTTTTTGTCTTTTTAGAGGGTGATGGAGCTAGATGCTGATGAAAACCATCACAAATTCTTATTTTTGGATGAGGCAGGCTTTAACCTAGCCAAGACAAGGAGGAGAGGTCGGAATTTAATTGGCCAGCGGGCAACTGTCGAAGTACCTGGACAACGTGGAGCCAATATCACCATGTGTGCAGCTATATCAGAAGATGGAGTGGTTGGACGCAGACCTCGTGTTGGGTCATATAATGCAGTTCTCCTCATAGCCTTCCTTGATGAGCTAAATTTGGTCTGTAGAGCTAATGGTGTGACCTACGTAATAGTTTGGGATAATGTTCAGTTTCATCATGCTCGAATGGTCCAAGCATGGTTTCAGGCCCATCCACAATTTCTCACCCTGTATTTACCTCCATACTCCCCTTTCCTTAATCCAATTGAGGAGTTTTTCTCCTCATGGAGGTGGAAGGTCTATGATAGGCAACCTCACGAACAAGTCACTCTTCTCCAGGCCATGGATGATGCATGCAATGACATCACAGCAGATCAGTGTCAGGCCTGGATTCGCCATGCCAGAAGATTCTTTCCAAGATGTTTAGCAAATGAAAACATCCATTGTGATGTAGATGAGAACCTGTGGCCAAATCCACAAGACCGGGTTGATGGAAACATAGATGCATAGTGCAGTGAGGAACCATTCAGTTTACAGTATACAGTATACTCTTCTTTTTTTTTAGCTAAATTTTTCCTTTGGAAAACCTATGTTGTGATTTATTTCATCAGTAAATTCCACATTACAGTATTTCAATGATACCATTGTGTCTGTACTATTCTCTCTAGTCTACAGTAAAATAATGAAACCTGAATCACATATTTTGTACAACTATATTTAATGATTGTACTAGCAAAAACACATTGAAACTATGGGTAACTTGTGTATGGGTGATCTAAAGTAATGTTCCTATGATATTTCATAATAAATTCGTTTTTTGAAACAATGCTTCTGCTAATGTAAGGCTTCCTCAAAGATATGAACGCAATATGCAAAGTTTTGAACACTGGACAGCCTGTGTTACAAATAATGACTGTTTTGAGTTTCGTGTCTAGAGTTTTGAAAAATGACATTAAGGTTCAGTTATTAGTGCAAAAACGATTGTAAAAAACTGTATTATTATTATTATTATTATTTGTCCTCTTCCTGATTTCCCAACCTCCCCTCACCTCTTCATTACTATCATTACTTATACTTTTGTTATCATTACTATTATTACTGTTCTGATTTGTCCTTCTGTTATCCTATCATCATTATCAAGTATTTATACCATTGTCATTATTCAAGTTGCTGATGTAGTAGTAGTAGCAGCAGTTATCGTAGTAGTAGAGATTGTAGTAGTAGTTGTGGTTGTAGTTGTAGCAGTTATTGTAGTAGTAGTTGTGGGTGTTGAAGTAGTAGTTGTAGTATAGATGTTGTAGTAGTAGTATTAATAGTCACTCCTTACCACTGATTGATTTCTTTACATTTGTTTTATTCATATCTGTTATTTGTTTTCTTACACTGATTTATACATGTTTATGTATGTATGATTATTTGCATATATATATATATATTTTTTTTTTTTTCCTCTATCACCTGTTTTCCAAAGTATGTACTGTGACACGTCCACCCAGTTACCTTTACATGCACACACGCACACACACAAACGCACACATCTGTCAGTTCCTGACTGTATTGGTTTTGTTTTGCCTGTCTTGTCTGTTTGTTTGTTTATTTGTTTTCCCTGTTTGTGATCCCAATTTATGTACACCTTGCATATAATAATAATAATAATAAAAAAAAAGGAAATGCATCAATGAAATTATATGAGGCACTCATCTTCCAAAATGTCCTTGTGCAGTCTATTAATGATTTAAATGTAATCGTAAGTTTTATATAAAACACACTATTTTCAAGGCCTATATTTAGAGAAATAATAAATGTCTGTGTTGACAGTTGATCCTCATAAGAGCTTTACTATTGACAAGTTGTAAAAGTATCATTTATCAATGTGATTTTTAGGCCTAAATAATGTCAACGTATTTGACACAAAGATGGCAAAGAACGCAATAGTAAATGTACAATATTCATAGATTGCTGAACTGCAGATCACAAAAGCTTGAAAAGGACATATGAATCTCATATGCATTCAGCATAAAATCATGTAGGAATTCTGGATAAAATCCTATTGTTCCATACATAGCATTTACAGATTACAGAGAAATCTGTATTGGATTTTTTTTTTTTCTGAAAAAGTTGAAGTTTATCTATAAGTAAGAACATAAAAAATGGGAACACGTAAATATATCTGTTTATTTTATAAGTACTTGTGTAAAGTGGAATAATACATTATACAGTGTGACAGTCATTATTACAAAACTCCCTTCAAGGTCATACAAGTTTTGGTCATCTTGCCAAGGTATATTTTGTTACAGTAAAAGCTCAGTAGACATTTTGCCTTTAGTGGAACATTAAATGGGTTTCCAGCATAATTAGAATATAAAGTGATGATTTTCCATTGATTTATATCTTCCTTGACTTCTGTCTTTACATAAAGCACAGTCGACAGTTCACAGTTTTCCTTTTTTCTGACAGAATACACTACAGCATATACACAACATACTTCACACTTTGTCATTTTCAGCACAGTTCATGCATAATTTTAGGATTCTTTTGCGAACGTCTGTTAGTTTTAAGCCATAGATTACAGGATTAAAAAGAGGTGGCACTATAATCATTTCTAAAGTCAAAAAATTATGCAGGTTTGCAGGTAAATTACTTGATCCATATCTGTTATAGATGGTATCAAAAAGTATTGCAACAGTGAGATTTATCAATGAAAGTAAATGAGGCACACATGTCTGCCAAAATTTCCTTCTGCACTCTAGTGATGCTTTACATGCAATAATAAGCTTTATATAGGACATCATAATTACAATCACAAGGCCAAAATACAAGGAAATAAAAATAAATCCGTAAATATTATTGACAACAGTTGACTCACATGAAAGTTTTACTATTGACCAGTTGTCACAATACAGTTTTTCAATTTGATTTCTACATGGTACCAACCTATTTGACAAGAAAACTGCAATAAACATATTAAGAAATGGTACAATCCAACATAAGACAAGTAATATGCTGCATGAAAATCTGTTCATCTTTGAGTGATAGTCTAAAGGTCGACATATGGCCACATGTCTGTCATATGCCATCACTGCTAATGTAGAATATTCACACATAACATAAGTATAAACAACAAAGGCCTGGAATGCACACATGTAAGATGAAATTACATATGAATTCAATATTAAATCATGTAAGAATTTAGGATAAAATGCTGCTGTTCCATAAATATCATTCACACACAGATTACACAGAAAAATGTACATTGGTTCATGAAGAGCTTTCTCCAAGACAATGACTACAATGAGCCAAATGTTTAGAAATAGTATCATAACATAGAGGAACAAAAAGCATGTGAAATAAATATACCTGTTTGATTCAGCTTTGTGTGGTTCCATCAGAGTGTAGGTTGTAAAATTTGTCATATCCATTGTGTATTTAACAACAACAAGTAACTGATATTTAGTAATATCTTCAATTTAAAACTAGACATGCGTGTAAAATACAATGAGCATTAAAACCAATCAAACCTTACAATTGCATTGCCTTTTGTGATCTTGCAGGCTCAAACTCATGAGCACTATGGACAACTGACCTGCTTATAAATAACTTTTTCGCTCAGTTGAAATTTTCCGCTCTGCGGAATACATCCTAGGGGAAATTCAATGAGCACTGAAGCCTTTTTTCTTTAAAGGAATAGTTCACCCAAAAGAAACTCACAACAAAGAGAGTGAACTCACAAAAGATGTCATTATTTTATTTACTCCATTTATTTATTTATTGTATTAACCATAGATCAAGCTTAGCTGATCAATCAAAATGAGTTTAATTTACATTAACATTCCTGTGCACTGTAAAAAGTTTTCACCAGTTTCAACTTAAAAATTTAAGTTTAGCAGCTGCCTTAAAATTTTAAGTTAAATCAACTTAAGTCATTTCAACTCAGAAGTTAAATCAACTCATTTTTTATTGTAATAAGTTAACATGACTTAAAAATTTAATGCAGCTGCTAAACTTAGGTTTGAATCTGGTGAAAACTTTTTACAGTGTGGTGCAGATGATGGCATATGTCTCTCTGTCTTTAATATGATTGAAACTATTATATATTTATAATAAAAATTACAAAAAAAAAGGGCAAAATAATGAACTACAGTTATTCATGCTATTAACATTAAAATAATTATGGTAATGAATCAAGTTTTTTAGTCAGTGTTACATCAGCTCCAGTCTTTGAGCAATTTTGCCAGGCAACATTTTTGCCTGGCAAAAGTGTATCATCAACCTTAGTTTTAGGTGCAAACCATAATCACAGTGATCTCAGTAAGATTTTGATCGTATTATAGACGTATATACTTCATTTGCTTTTTTTTCTAATAACTTTGCACAACATGAACATAATGCAGTAGGCTGTATTCAATTATGTGAAACACTGATAAGATCTAAAGGAATAGTTTACACAAAAATGAAAATTTGCTCATCCTCAGGCCATCCAAGATATAGATACTTTTTGTTGCTTCAAGCTGAACAGATTTGGAGAAATTTAGCATTACATTGCTTGTTCACAATGGATCCTCTCAATAATCCATGAGCAATTCACATGACTCCAATCTTTCAATTCATGTCTTGTGAAGTGAAAATGCTGCGTGTTTTTAAGAAACAAATCATTGAGAAGTTTTACCTTCAATTCATTGCTTCCAGCTAAAATATAATTTCTCTGTCTATAATGTTGCTTTTCTACAGTGAAAAATCATCTTTTTTAAATCAGGAGAGAAATATGCGTAGATCAAGCATGTATGCATGTCTGCGTCTGTACAGTACATCAAGTAATTTTTAGGCCTTTTTGAGCTTCTGAAATGTTCACTCTTGCTGAAAAACATGAGGCAAAAACTCTGCAAACTGCTCTAATGTTTAGTCCATAGATTAAAGGATTGAACACAGGTGGGACTATCACCAGTTCTAGAGCCAAAAAATTGCGGAGACCCTCTGGAATATCATTTGAACCATATCTGCTATACATGACATCAAAAAGCAAAGCAAAAGTGAAATTTAT
This sequence comes from Garra rufa, assembly GCF_049309525.1. Taxonomy (NCBI): domain Eukaryota; kingdom Metazoa; phylum Chordata; class Actinopteri; order Cypriniformes; family Cyprinidae; genus Garra; species Garra rufa. The sequence continues at coordinate 24,595,346 of NC_133379.1, forward strand.
CAGTGATAATATATGTGGCAGGCATGTTTGCCAGAATTTCCTTCTGTTTTCTAAAGATGCTTTACATGCAGAGATCAGTTTAACATAGGACACAATGATGATAACTTCACAGCAACAAAATATTACAGCTACAATATATCCATAGACATTATTAATAAAAGATGATACACAAGACAGTTTTACAATTGACCAGTTGTCACAATATAATTTGTCAATGTGATATTTACAAAACGGCCTCAAGTTTGACAACAGGACTGCTGGAATTACAGAAAAGTTTGGAACAATCCATGAGAACAGAATTAATTTCACACAGGTGTTTTTATTTAATTTAGAATGATAGTCTAAAGGTTTGCATAGGGCTACATATCTATCATAAGCCATCACTGTTAATATTGTGAACTCACACAATAAAGAGCTGTAAATCACAAAGGATTGCAGAGCACACATGTGAGAGGAAATCACATATGAATCCAATATTAAATGTGACCCTGGACCACAAAACCAGTCTTAAGTCGCTGGGGTATATTTGTAGCAATAGCCAAAAATACAATGTATGGGTCAAAATTATTGATTTTTCTTTTATGCCAAAAATCATTAGGAAATTAAGTAAAGATCATGTTCCATGAAGATTTTTTTGTAAAATTCCTACTGTAAATATATCAAAATGTAATTTTTAATTAGTAATATGCATTGTTAAGAACTTAATGTGGACAACTTTAAAGGTGATTTTCTCAGTATTTTGATTTATTTGCACCCTCAGATTCCAGATTTTCAAATACATGTATCTCGGCCAAATATTGTCCTATCCTAACAAACCAAACATCGATAGAAAGCTTATTTACTGAGCTTTCAGGTCAGCTTTCATATGATGTATACATATCAGTTTTGTAAAAATTAACCTTATGACTGGTTTTGTGGTCCAGGGTCACAAATCAGACAGAAATTTAGGATAAAATCCTGAGGCTCCATAAACTCCATTTACAGACAGATGACACAAGAATATGTACATTGGTTCATGAAGAGCTTTCTGCATGATAATGACCATGACAAGACAAATATTAATGAAAAGAAACAGGTGAAATATACATGCCAATATGATTTTTGATTCTTTGGGCACCATAAGAGTCAGTCTTAAAGGATAAGACATGTCACCCATCAAGTTATGGATATTCCTCACACAAAATCACACAAAACAACAATATTCTGCAATAAAAAAGCACAAGACTATATTATTAAGTTTAGGCTACAATTGCTATATACATCCATCTATCATCTGTTCATTTTACTTTCATTGTTGTTTCATTGTTGGCTTTGGGAAATCATAGAAAGTTGGAGCTTAGGAAAAAAGGCAAACAATCAGTTCAACAAATCTGTGTGTCTGCATGTGGAGAGCTAAAGTCTTGTTTTTTATAACATCCTTCTTCATTTGGGAAATCATATGAAACATCTTGGGATTCATTATAGTTATAGTCTTTGCAAACTTTGCAATCATTATGTTTAACTTAACAAAAGATAAATAACTTCATTTTCCACTGCCCTATAGACTTCCATAATTTATTTATTTATTTTTGTAATATGGAAGTCAATGGAGGCCAACATCTGTTTGGTTACCAACATTCAAGAGTTTGGTTCCAAAACCCTATAACCCCATATCTTCTTTCATACCTGCTGAAAAAAAAAACAGCTAAAACCAGCATAAGCTGGTTGGCTTGTCTTAGCTGGTTTAAGCGGGAAGTAGCTTGTTTTAGCTGGTCTTCCAGTCAGGCCAGGCTGGTCAGGTTGGTTTTAGCTGGTGGTTCCCTCTCAATCGGTCTCTTTGACGTCACGTTGGAGACCGACGAATTGGGATATCGCCTAGAGAGACCAATCCTCTTCGTGTGTAAACTAAACGAGCCAATGCACATTGGCATGCATGATTGCATCCAGCTGTCGCTGATCACAGCGTGAGCATAAATAAGCAGCAGGTGCAATGCATAGACAGCTTTTCGCTTCGGAGCCGATCTTCTCTTTGAAAAACGGAACAAGCAACTTCAAAGAAATCAAACTCTAATGAACTGCGAGTGTTGGTGGCACGGCGCGTCAGCGGTGGTGGTTTTCCGTGGGTGGAAAAGCACACAGTTAGGACTGCACTACCCTACTGCACTACTGCGCTTCAACACTGCGAGCAGATTTCTAAAAGAGTGACACGGGTGAACGTCTTTTTAAAGACGATTCGTTTAAAAAGAGCAAAATGCCGTTTCACCCGTGCGTTTCTGGATGCGGTCGTTACCTGGCGCCAGGTGATGGTCATGATCGCTGTCTGACATATCTGGGCATTGAGCACGCTCAGGCGGCGTTCGTGGATGAGTCATGTCGTCATCGCGGCGGCAAGTCCATCATGGAGTTGCGGACCAGACTCCGCTTCCTGCAAAGGGGCGGGGTGCCAGTACCTCTGCCAAGATCTACCGTTCCCCCTGGCAAACGCCGGGGAGACTCTACCTCTGGCAGAAGGCTGACTGGTCTGATGGTGACGGTGAGGAATTCCCTAGTGGACAATTCGTCAGGGGTTCCTCCGTCCACCGACACTCCGCTTCCAGTGGAGCTTCCAGAAGAGCTGGCTGGACCTCCTCGTGGGGTACCACTCGTTACTTTTGGAGCTCCCCCTGATGACCAGATGTCGATCGCGGCATCGGAGGGTGAGCCATGATTCTTGGGGGAGGATGATTCCGGATCGCTGCCGTTCACTGGGTGGTCAGCGGTGCCGGATACCGACCCTGAGATGATGGCTATGCTTGCCCGGGCCACCAAGAAGGTAGGGCTTGAATGGAACCCTCCATCACGTCCCGATCCTTCTCGGCTGGACGATTGGTATCTTGAGGTGGCCCGCGCTGGTTTTCAGCGTCCCACCCCAGTGCCTTTCTTCCTGGAAGTGCATGATGAGCTCACTGGGACATGGACGGCACCTTTTACTGCCAGAAACCACTCCAGTGGCACATCCTCCCTCACCACCCTCGATGGCGGATCAGCATGGGGGTACACGGCTGTCCCGCCGGTGGAGCGTGCGGTGGCGATGCAGTTGTTTCCCGGCGCCGCTTCCACTTGGCGGGGCAATCCGTTGCTCCCCTCCCGAGCCTGTAGGCACTCGTCGGCTCTGATCGGCAGTGCCTATGCGGCTTGTGGGGCTGCTGGCTCCGCCCTACACGTAATGGCATTGTTACAGGTTCATCAGGCTCAGGCACTGAAGGACCTGTACAAGGGTGGGCACGACCCAGAAGTTCTACGTGAACTTCGTATCGCTACAGACCTCGCGCTACGTGCAACGAAGGTGACCGTGCGGTCTCTGGGTCGTGCGATGTCCACTATGGTGGTCCAGGAGCACCATCTCTTGCTGTGTCTGGCCGACATGAGGGAAGCCGATAAAATGCCCCCGTGTCCCAGACTGGCCTCTTCGGCGACACGGTGGAAAACTTCGCCCAGCAGTTTTCTGCCGCACAGAAGCAGACTGAGGCCATCAGTCACATCCTGCCCCGGCGTGCACCTGCTGCTGCCTCCACCCGGCCGCCGGCGCCACCTCAGTCTGCTCGTCGCCGAGGGCGGCCCCCTGCTTCCGCCCCTGCTCCACCGCAGCCATTGCAGCAGCCTTCACACGGCATCGTGGAGCCGGTAGCAGGGCACCTGCCCCGCCTGTCCAGGTCCCCACCAAGAATGCAAGAACAAGCGACCCTGAGACGGGCGACCCAGAGATGGAGGAAGCTGCTCTTCGGGAGGTGGTGAACTCCCTCCCCCGGAAGAGAGGAGAATCTTTTGTTTCCTTTTTTCCCGTCATGACACCAAAATTTTCAATAAAAGAGCAATTTCCTCTATCTCTGGGTCCCCAGAGGGGACAGCGGGTGTTGCTCAGGTCAACCCCGGACCTCATCCCCTCTCCCCTCTCGCCAGCGAACAGCACTGGGCAGTTGGAGAGTGCTATAGAACGGACTACTCATGCACCGCTTCGGACCGGCACCGAGACGCCCGAGCGGGGTCCCTGCGTTCCCCTTCGCTGCCCCCCCGCGGGTACGTCAGTGGTCCCATTGATTCCACTTGCATGCTGTCTGGGAGCCTGGCTAGAGCTTCCCAGCCCGTCTTGCTGGCTCCTCCAGACCATCAGACTCAGCTATGCGATTCAGTTCGCCCGGCGTCCTCCCAGGTTCAGGGGCATCCACTTCATTTCAGTGAAAGCAGCAGACGCCCCTGTCCTGCACACAGAGATTGCTACCTTGCTGGCGAAGGAAGCGATAGAGCCGGTCCCTCCAGCCAATATGAGGACAGGGTTTTACAGCCCTTACTTCATAGTACCCAAAAAAGGTGGTGGGTTACGACCGATCTTGGATCTGCGTGTCCTGAACCGAGCTCTTCACAGTCTACCGTTCAAGATGCTCACGTAGAAACACATCTTCCGATGTGTCCGTCCCCAGGATTGGTTTGCAGCGATCGACCTGAAGGACGTGTACTTCCATGTTTCGATCCTTCCACGCCACAGGCCATTCCTGCGGTCTGCGTTCGAAGGCAGTGCATATCAGTACAAGGTCCCGCCCTTCGGGCTGTCCCTCTCGCTCCGTGTCTTCACGAAAGTCGCGGAAGCGGCCCTTGTTCCCCTCAAAGAACAGGGCGTTCGTTTTCTCAACTACCTCGACGACTGGCTGATACTAGCACAGACTCGAGATCAGTTGTGCGAACACAGGGACCTGGTGTTGGCACACCTCACCCGCTTGGGCTTTCAGGTCAACTGGGAAAAGAGCAAACTCTCCCCTACGCAGAGAATCTCTTTTCTCGGTATGGAATTGGACTCGGTCAGTCAAACAGCACGCCTTACCCAAGAGCGTGCTCAGTCGTTGCTGAACTGCTTGAATACGTTCAAGAGCAGGGAAGTGGTTCCACTGAAACAGTTTCAGAGGCTCCTGGGGCATATGGCAGCAGCTGCGGCAGTTACACCGCTTGGACTGCTCCATATGAGACCACTTCAGCACTGGCTCCATGGCCGAGTCCCGAGGAGAGCGTGGCAGCGCGGCACTCACCGGGTCAAATTAACCTCGGCCTGTCGCCAAACCTTCACCCTGTGGTCAGACCTGGCTTTTCTTTGGGCAGGAGTACCCTTAGAACAGGTCTTCAGGCATGTGGTGGTACACACGGATGCCTCCACCACCGGCTGAGGGGCCATGTACAACGTGCAGGCAGTGTCGGGGTTTGGACGGGCCCTCAGCTACACTGGCACATCAACTGCCTAGAGCTGCTAGCAGTACATCTTGCCTTGAACCGAAGGGCGCCTACGAGGCAAACACGTGCTGGTCCGTACAGACAACACTGCGACCGCTGTGTACATCAACCGACAAGCCTGCAGCTGGCCGTGGGGTCTGCGCAAATATGCGTTTCCCCCAGTGAGCCTTTCTGTGCAAGGTCAGGGAGGACAAGGAGCAGGTCCTGCTAGCAGCACCCTACTGGCCCACTTGGACCTGGTTTCCGGGATATACTGACTCAGAGACGGGGCACTTTGTGGCACCCGCGTCCAGACCTCTGAAAACTACATGTCAGGTCCCTGGACGGGACACGGAGGTTCTAGGTGATCTACCCCAAGGAGTGGTAGACACCATCACTTCGGCGAGAGCTGTATCCATGAGACATGTTTACGCCTTGAAGTGGAACCTGTTCGTCGAATGGGCTTCCTCTCGAGATGAGGACCCCCGGAGATTCCTGATTCAGGGATCAGGTGGTGAGCCTGCAAGCGCTGCCCCCGGAGGAGGCAGACCCAGCCCTGGCTTTGCTTTGTCCCATCCGAGCATTAAAGGTCCCATATTGTACACATTTCTGGAGGTTTATTTTAGTTGTTGATGTCCTTAAGAATATATATTTGCGGTATAAGTGCCAAAATCCTTTTTTTAGGAGCTCTGTCAAAAACAGGTCGATTTTGGCCCATCTAATTAATATTCATGAGCCTCTCTTCTGATTGGCCTGTTGTTTTCTGAGTGACGCACAGCCAGGCCAACCACAGTTAACTACGGTCATGTATGCTTTAGCCGAGCCCAGAGCCATAGAGAGAGCCTAGCCTGCTGATACTCAACAGGATATTTCAGAATGATCATTAATGTTTTTTCTTTTTCAAACACCGAATGCAGTAAGCTACATAACTGTTGCTTTAGTAAAGCCCCTTTCACAATGCGCGCTGATTCTGGAAAATTACGGGAACGAGCGCTGTGTGAACAAAAGCCAGAACCATAAAGGCAGTGTTGTAGTGATGATGCACGTTATCATACAACTCTTCACGACGAAAAAATACGTGCAAAGTGGAATGAAGCGGCGATCAGGCAGAGCCAGCTCCTCACTATCAGCGCTGAAGCACAGTTTGTTCAGGTTAGTTTCAGTTTAGTGAAACGTACGCGTCGCATTACATCTCACATCCAAACGTCACATGTCTTTATGGGTTGTGTGTAAAGCACGCACAGATTCCGGAAAACAACTGTGAATGAACCAAATCAAACATCTCCGGAACAAATCATGGGACACATTATCCATGTATTTACCGGAATCGTGTGTGAAAGAGGCTGAAGTTGACGTGCCAGTGGTCTCTTATATTCACGTTGTTCTGAAGCCTGTGCAATGATGTAGTTTCGACATCTATCGGCTGAACAGGGTTTTCTCGACTTGTTTTTGTGTTGTTGTTGCTTAGCAATGTTATGGACGCGATATTGTCTGGGTTTGACAAAAGGAGGGTGGGACGTGATTGGTGCTCGGGGTGGTGACTGAAGGCGGTGACTGAGTAGATCGGACGTCACATCTTTGCGGAAGTCACAGTAGCTCGTGAAAATGAACAGCTACTTTAAGCAGGCTGTGTGCAGTTTACTGTGGATTGACTGTTTTGAAACTCATATGGTAGTTACATAGCCCCTAGACCTCAGTTATCATGAAAAAAGCCAGGAAATTTCGATTTTGACAATATGGGACCTTTAAGATGCTACATTGACCGGACGCAAAGCTTCAGGACCTCAGACCAGCTCTTTATTTGTCACGGAGGACGGCAGAAGGGGAATGCCGTCTCCAAGCAGGGGATGGGCAGGGGATGGCTCACTGGATAGTGGATGCCATCGCCCTGGCTTATCAAGCTCAGGGCGTGCCCTGCCCGCTCAGGTTGCGAGCTCACTCAACTAGAAGTATTGCATCCTCCTGGGCGCTGACTCGTGGTGCCTCGCTATCCGACATTTGTAGAGCTGCGGGCTGGGCGACCCCCAACACGTTCACTAGGTTTTATAGCCTTCGTGTAGAGCCAGTCTCCTCCTGTGTTCTCACCTCAAATGGGTAGAAACACAGAGTGGCATTGGCTCGGGTTGGCTTGCTATCTCCTCCAGAGTGTCCACATAGTAGACCCTGTCGAGTTCCTCCTTCCCCGGCACCAGACGTGGCGGAATGTCCAGGTGCCAGGCCCTCTCTCGATGAATCCTTCAGAACCGATAGAAGGCTCGGGTTAACATGAGAGACTTAAGTGAATCCCATATATCTTCCACGGTACCCGTAGAGGCCGTGTTTCCCCGGTAGACCATCTACCATCATCAAGAGGGTTCAATCACCTCCAATCTTCCATATGTCCTAGTATGAGCCATATGCGTATTGCCCCAAACCTCCTGCTGGATGGGTGGAGGTTCCGCACGTTCCCAGTGCTCCAGCTTCACTGAAGTGGGTAGTGCTGTGTTATACAGTGACTGGTATTTCCTGATCCGCCCTTGGCCTAAGCAGAAAAATTGGAGGCTAGGAGGCTTGCTCAGGACACTGGAGGGGGGCAGCAGCTGCGGCGCTTTGCTAGGGATCCCAATTCGTCGGTCTCCGATGTGACGTCGAAGAGACCGACTGAGAGGAAACGTCTCGGTTACGTATGTAACCCTCGTTCCCTGAAGAAGGGAACGGAGATGTCACGTCCCGTCGCCTCAGCTGCTGTACCACCGCTGTATGACCGGGCCCAAGCTCGGCTCCTCAGCGAAAACCTGTCTATGCATTGCACCTGCTGCTTATTTATGCTCACGCTGTGATCAGTGACAGCTGGATGCAATCATGCATGCCAATGTGCATTGGCTCGTTTAGTTTACACACGAAGAGGATTGGTCTCTCTAGGCGATATCCCAATTCGTCGGTTTTCGACGTGACGTCTCCATTCCCTCCTTCAGGGAACGAGGGTTACATACGTAACCGAGACGTTTCCCAGCCTGACCAGCTAAGACCAGGCTGGGAAAGTGGCCAAAAGCCCTTTAAAACCAGCTTGGTGACAAGCTATGACCAGCTAAAACCAGGCTGGTTGACCAGCTAAAACCAGCCAACCAGCCTATGATGGTTTTAGCTGGTTTCTTCACCAGGGATGTTCCACAGAAGAAACAACATGTACACATACCATGTAAATAATAGTATAATAAATAACATGTAAAATAATAAACAGGTACAGTAAATTAACAAACTAACAGGTAAAGCAACTGATCAGATTTGCATTTCACAAAAAGTGGCCACCATTCTATATATGTGACCCTGGACCACAAAACCAGTCACAAGGGTAATTTTTTTTAAACTGAGAAAGCATCATATTAAAAGCTGAATAAATATGTTTTCCACTGAAGTGTGTTTTGTTAGGATATTACAACTATTTGAAAATCTGAAACCTGAGGGTGCAAAAAATTCAATACTTACTGTAGAAAATCTACAAAATATATTCCTGGAACATGATTTGTATTTAATATCCTATTGATTTTTGGCATAAAAGAAAAATCTATAATTTTGATCCATACAATGCATTTTTGGCTATTGCTACAAATATACCCGTGCTTCCTGGTTTTGTGGTCCAGGGTCACATATGCTGAAGTTTTAATGAACACAGTTTTATTCTATTTAGGTATATACATTATACACATTAACAGGCTACATTAATAATACTTCCAATATTAAACTGTATTGAGAGGTTACATAGTATGTTAAAAAAGGGCATGGATAGTTGCAGTTAAGGGATATAATGGCTATTGCACATTTTGCACTACCTGTGCAAGTACAAAAGGCATGTCAATTAATTACAGCAAACAGGACTAAGTATTATTCTTTATTCCATGGTATTTACACAAGATTTTAAAGTTCTTTTACGAATCTCTTTGAGTTTTAATACATAAACTACAGGATTGAAAAGAGGCGGCAATATCAGCATCAGCAGGGAAAAAACAACATTGACATTCTCTGGGACATTGCTTGAGCCATATCTGCTGCACATTGCATCAAAAAACATAGTAAAACCACAATTTATTAATGAAAATAAATGTGGAACACATGTCTGCCAAAATTTTCTTCTGTTTTCTAGAGATGTTTTACATGCAACAATAAATTTTATATAAGACACAATAATTAAAACTGTAAGACACATATAAAATGATAAAACAATCAATGCCATGAGGTTATTAATAAACACTGATTCACATGAGAGCTTTACCATTGACCAGTTGTCACAGTATAATTTGTCAATATGATATTTACACACTGCTATCCTGTTTAACAACACAACTCCAATGAACATACAAAGAAATGGCACAGTCCAGCAGAATAGGATTAATATGCCACATGTATTTTTGGTCAGTTTTGAGTGATAGTTCAAAGGTTGACATATAGCCACATGTCTGTCATAAGACATCACTGCTAATGTTGTACACTCACACATAGCTGAACTGTAGATCACAAAAGTTTGGAGGCCACACATAAAAGAAGGAATCACATATGAATCCAGAATTAAATTATGCAGGAATTTAGGATAAAACCCTGCTGACCCATATAAATAATTGACACATAAATTGCACAAAAAAATATACATTGGTTCATGAAGGGCTCTCTCCAAAACAATGACCACACTGAGCCAAATGTTCATTAACAGTATCAAAGCATAGAGAAGCAAAAAACATGTGAAATATATATGCCGATAAGATTTGGAGCCGCTTGGCTCCATCAGAGTGTAGATTGCAAAATAGGTCCTGTTGTCCATAGCCTATTAATGTTAATACAAAAAAAATTCTCTATACAAAAATCATGTTGATTTGATTCCAGATTAAGACCAGAAGTCAGTGATCAACACTAATAGCAATATTCCAGCTTAAAAATCTGACTTCAAAAATGACACACGTTTCTCTGTAAACACAATTAGCAAACAATTGCTGATGAGTTGCTGTCTTGCATGTTGAAAATCATTAAATGGAGGCTTGAGTTCATTGATGTGCATATAAATAACTTTTATAATGCCATGGAAAATTCTCTGAGGTTCTAAATACACCCCAAGGGTTCAATATATGTTGTTTGTGCTGTGCTTTTCATAAAACATTCTTTCTATTATATATATATATATATATATATGTATGTGTGTGTGTGTGTGTGTGTGTGTGTGTGTGTGTGTGTGTGTGTGTGTGTGTGTGTGTGTGTGTGTGTGTGTGTGTGTGTGTGTATAATACGAATGGGAAGGTTTAACAATTACTTTTTGCTAAAATTACTTAATTACAATTTTAATCTAATTAATTATGTGATGTTTCAATTAATTAATCTAATTAATCGCAAAACAAATTTGACTGATAATACCCACAAAAGATTATATATAGCTATTTTTGTGTTAGTGAGGAAGTATTAAGTAGACATTACAAATTGTAGCTTTAGAAAGAAATATTCACTGTAACGAATTGCTGTAAAAATTACAGCAATATTTTACAGCAGCGGGTTGTATTTCTTATAATACAGCCAATACAGCATATTGCTGTAAACCGCAATGCATTCTGGTAAATTTCAAATCTAAAGAGGCGGGATTATCTTCAACGGTCGACATTTGGGAGCAGCAAGAAGAACGATTCACAAATGTGGTAAGTGTCTTATTTTTGTTATATTTTTCATATTTCGTAACTGTATTAGAATATTAAGGTGTCATAAACATTCGCGATAACCGCAGATTAACGAATCCTCCGTCCGCGGAGCACGAGAGAGACTTGTGTGGGGATTCGGCAGCAGAGTCGCTGAAGGATTTTACACATTCCCCGGCCTTATATCGGCTATAGGCGTAACATCTCTGGGTTCCTACGTTAAGAATTACAAGCTTCATTGGCAAAAGATGTGATTCACGGCGACGTCGTGCTGATCAGCACACTTTCTCGTGATTATTTTATCATGCACAACAAATTTGCACAGGAAGCCATCTGTTAACACAGGCACCGAAATAAAACGTGTATTTAGGGCTCGCGATTCGCGGTCGGCCGCTCACGGAGGATGTGTGTGTCACGTAAACTCTGAACGGTGCTGTTAAAGTGGTTAACGTAAGCAGTGAGATGTACTAGGACCTTTGATAACTTGCTTATTCGCTTATTGTTTGAATGTAACGTTAATGCTTTCTGCTAACATTTAAAGAATGAGTTAATCCAGCCTATCTTCCTGTCTGTCCTGTTCGCAGCATATATTACATATCCTGGACTAACGTTATCAAGAGGAGACAGACGGAGCTTTGGAGTTCATTCAGAGGTAATAGTTGCATTCTAACAATCTGAGCACCTGCATTTTACATGTAGATATGATAGAATATGTTTCTCAACTCAAGTAGAGAGAGTTTTTTTAGGGAGAATAATTCAGATGTACAAAAGCTAAAACTAATGTGAATTACATATTGTCTGCTTCCTGACTGTTTTGTAGATATTTATCCTGAGAGAGAAACAAATAAGCTGAAAGGAAAAGACCCATCAAAACCGACAGGACACAGAAGAAACCAGCAGAAGTGAACCCAAGTTACCAGTTTTCTTTGCAATGTGAGGAATTTTCAGCAGAATTACTGACATGTAAGTACACATACACCAAGATCTTTTTCCTTTTATTATGTTCCTTTATCCTTCATCTACAGCGTTCAAAAGTTTGTGATCAGTAGGTTTTATGTTTTGAAATAAGTATCTTCTGCTCATAAAGGCTGCATTTAATTGATAAAAAATACAGAAAAAACTATAATGTTGTGAAATATTATTAAAATGTTTTATCCATTTTAATATACTTAAAAATGTAATTTATTTCTGAATTTTCAGCATCAATACTCTTGTCTTCTAATTACTCCAGTGTCACATGATCCTTTAGAAATTATTGTATATGCTGATTTATTATCAATGTTAGAAGCAATTGTGCTGTTTAATATTTTTAATAACCTGTGATACTTTTTTCAGGATTCTTTCATGGATTTTCTTTACTTATATCTTATATATAGTATGTTACATTGAAATTGAATTGTAAAGATATATTTTATTTTTAGATAAAATTTATTTTTTAAATAACTGCTGTTCTTTGAAACTTATTCATCAAAGAATCCTGAAAAAGTATCACAGGCTCCAAAACATACACTGACAACATTGACAATAACATTGACAATAACTTGATGTTGGTTTCAACTTTAGCTAAATTTTGGTTAACCTTAAAATTTAGCAGGGTAATATATGTTTCAAGTAAATATTTTCATGCCCAATTTATTTTGGAATTCAGAATAATACTGAATACACTGTTCTATGACATTTCTTTCATGCAAATTTGAGAGTTATTAAATAAGAGATTTTTTTAAAATAAAATTGGATCTGTTTATCAAGATTAAGATGTGTCAAATTATTATTTTTTTTGTTTTTATTAAATAAAAGGTGCACTGAGTTTCATACTATACAACACTTTATGCAGTTAAATATTGTTTAAAGCTTATGCAGTTAATAAATTGTTTAAATTGCTAGTCATTATTATTCAGCAATCTGGAAAATAAATACTGCAAATAAAGAATATACAAATTAAAGTAGTACAATATTTTTACAGTGAAACGTTATTTAATGATTTCCAGTACACTTGTAAAATTGCAAACTATTGCTGCAATTTCACAGTAGCAGCTTTAAATAATGTATATATCGTTGCTTGTATATATACAGAAAATTGCTGTATTTTAACAGTAAAACTGTAGTTAATCCTTTACAGTGCACTTGTAAAAATTTACAGTATTGCTGGCAACCAAAGTTGCCAGTAACTTGCTGTAAATTTTACAGTAAATTTTTTACAGTGTTGTATTTATCTGTGTTGAGACACAATAATTTTGCTATGATTTCAAAGGTAATATGTTCTCTGCAAAATCACATAATATTGTAGTTAAAATATAACAATATCAACATTTTATTTATTGAACTGTTGTATTAAATTTCATTTAAGCTTGTAATAGATTGGGACAAAATCAGCACACATTTCATATTGCTCTTGCTGCATGTGTGATATCTTGTGATACGTAATATATATAAATATGAGATAAAACAAAAATTTTTTGTACCAATATCTTGAATTTTAGGGCATAACTGCCTTTATGGACTTGATGTACTGCATCATATTTGTCAACAGTCTACTATATGAAATATAAGATGATGTACAGGTCTGGGGGCGGGGCCAGTGCATGAACTGCGTTAAAATATTTTAATTGCATTATTTTTTCATAACTAATTAATTAAGTTAATGCATTATACTGACAGCCCTAGTTAAAATAATTCTTCGATATTAAAAGAAAAATCTATATCTATGGAAAATCACAAACTACTCTTTAATATTTCATTTAAATGTTTTTGCCCTTGAAACAAAACTGAAGTGGAGTGAAATATCTTTGAAATCATTTAAAATATCATATAAAATCTGTTTTACTAATTACATATTCATTTAAATAATCTCTGAGATTAATTTTCATACAAAATCTGATTATAAATAGGTTTAAGTGGGTTTACAACATGATGAAAATGATGAAAGTGTCTCTACCTTTGTGTTTTTTCTGACAAATTACTACTTCACAGGACACAAAATGCAGAACAGAACATTTCTTCATAATTCGATCTTATAAATAAATCATTTTAAAACTCTATGTGCACTTCTTTAAGATTTAAAACATAGATGAAAGGATTAAAAACAGGTGGAACTATAATGATCTCCAATGATAAAAGATTACACAGATCCTCAAGAAAATAGCTTGAGCCATATCTGCTGTGCATCATGTCAAAAAGCGTTGCAATAGTGAAATTAATCAACAAAGACATATGAGGCACACATGTCTGCCAGAATTTCCTTCTGCACTCTAATAATGATTTGCATGCAATGATAATCTTTACATACGATACAATAATTACAACAAAGAGGCCCAAGTAAAATGAAATAGAAATCAATCCATAGATATTGGGGACAGTTGATTCACACGAGAGTTTAACCATTGACCAGTTGTCACAATACGATTTATCAATATTAAATTTACACAATGTCATCCTGCACATGTGCAAATGCTAACCTAGCTGGGAACTAATTTTAGCCACTGTGAGATATTACTCCGCCTGCTGCATCCATATTACGGGAGTGTAGTTCCTAATCTTACTGGCCTAGAAAATCGCAGCTTTACATTTTCCGCCGGTATTACTACACAATATAACTACAGAAGAGTCAAGTTTTAAATAGGAAAAATATCGAATGATCGTTGGTCATTTTGGAACGTGATGCTATTGGCCTAATAGGATTCAATTATCTATGCTAAGCTATTCCAAAAGTGATATCGCCAGAACAGGAAAATGGCTAAATGGATTTCAAAATGGTAAAACTCAACTTTCAGGAGGAGCTCGCGCAGATAATTAACACGGCCAATTCATCATCAGCAATCACTCCCTATCCAATCACTCTCCCTATCCAATTACTACAGTCCCTTTAAATAACCAAGCAGTCCTACCTTCAGCTATCTCTGATTCCAGCATCCCTCCCACCCCCCCTTTTTATTTTTCTTCACCTCCAGCAAAGGGGGGGAGCACTATTGGGTTCGGGCCAAAGGCCCTCTCCCGGACAGCATGCCAAACACGCTTAACTTTTACGCTGTTTATTATATGCAAAAGCGAACTAGTGAAACTCAGGGGAGTTGGAGAATGGGCCTATTTCCAAAAAAAAAACATGGAGTGTTCTTTTAATAGCGTGTAAGAAAACTTGCGCTGTTCTGTGTATGCGCTCAGAGACAGAGCAGATCACAGACATGTAGAGTTATCTTTTAGCTCAAGGTGTGCCTAAACAGTCAAATACACACAAAACTATTTAAAAATGAGGCGATTATTCATATAAACCCTTGTCAGTTATGTCTTAAATTATCATAAACGGTTGAGAATGAAAATACATGTGTAACCGTAAATTGGATCCGTGTGGCACTTAAAGTAGCAACAAATCCTTCGGCCGTCTCTGTGCTTAATATTAATAAAATGTAAAAATACAAAGAAAAATCACTGCTTTTAATAAAAAACAAAGCATGTTTAACTATTACAGTGAAGACGCTGTTTTATTTTACATTCAAATAATTACATTCAATTTCTGTAGTATTGTTAGACTACTTTAGACTTGCATTAAAGTATTCAGTATTTTTTAAAGCATATATATAAATATATAATCGTGTTTATGATTTTTGCCAAAATCGAGCAGCCCTACTATTTTAAGCTGAATAGTCTTTGGTCTACAACTATAAAGTTATATAAATAGTTTGCTTTAGCTGACATGTATGCAATACACACTTTGTAATAACGGATCATTTCACAAACATTGCAACTTGTTTGTCTCACAGCATTAGACACTGTTTACAAAGGATTAAAATGGCCTGACAGGAGAATAAAGAGAACCAAAGGTCATTATCTATCTTATGTTTCATAATTCTCCCTTTGGGTCATAATTTCTCTGATTGGTCCCATCTGTGCGAGCGATGGACAGATCACAGTGCTCTTTATGATGACAACAGTCAGTCCACAATACCTGACCATGTGTCAGAAATTGTATTAGCTCAATTATACTGAATTTAAAGGTCATTTTCTTTACTTTTTCTAATTTTCTTCTCTCATTTTGTCTCAGAAACTAACATACCAGAGATTCTAAATTACAGTTTTTCTCAATTGCTAAGACACATTTCTTGAAAGCTGCTCTCCTTTTCTCTAAACTGTGAACACAAAACCCAATTTTCAAGCTATATTCACAAAATCTCAGACTCTTCTTGCAAAACCAAACTTTCACCTCAAAACAGTTCAATCTGTGCTCAAAACTGAACTATGTTGTCAAGTCGTGCCCCGAGTCAATCAAAATTAAAAACACTACTGAACAGTCACTAAACACTACGTAGAAAAATAGAAAACACAATGCTCAGGACATGAAGCTGGAGAAATAAATGTTTATTGTTCACTGTAGGCTAAATGCATGTTGCAAAACAAAGAAAACCTGTGTATTTAGCACTTGTACAAAAAGACAAAACAGAAATCTTGTGCATTTACATGTAGCACTTGTAAAAACAAACAGAAATCCTATGCGTTTGCCACTTGTGAACAGTAAGCCCATGTAAAAATAAAGTACAAAAATATACAAATAAATGCATTACTCAGCCACAGCATCATGTCTCCGTACTGGGTCAGGCCACAGGACTTCATCCACATCACAGGCCACATTTTGTCTGGCCAGGCAACAACATAGATGGGAAGAGTTCGTGTGAGAGGAGGTCGAGGTGGTCGAGGAGGCCAGCGAAGACAAAGAACAGTAATATCTGATGAAATCAGAGCTACTGTGATTGACCATGTTCTTGTCCATGGTATGAGCATGAGGGAGGCTGACAAAGGGTACAACCAAACATCAGTAGATTCACTGTGTCCACCATAATCCGAAGATTTAGAGAAGAGAACAGGTAATTACCATTTTTTGACATTATAGTACAGTATGTAAATGTTGACAGCAATTACTGTATGACATACTATAGAGCTGGTAAGTCCCGCCCATCCGTAAAACCCCACTGGACCTCTAGATTGAAAAATCGTCAATGCAAGTGAATGTGAGAAAATAATTATTTGACTATAATGTCAAAAAATGGTAATTACCTGTTCTCTTCTCTAAATCTTCGGATTATGGTGGACACAGTGAATCTACTGATGTTTGGATTTCATCAGATATTACTGTTCTTTGTCTTCGCTAACCACCTCGACCACCTCTCACACGAACTCTTCCTCTCAGGCCTCACAAACCAGTGTTCTCTGAACTGGCTTACTGTATATGTTCCCTCACATCATTAGCCACAAGTGTGATCAGTTTTGAGTTGTTGTGTTCAAGTGGTGAAACCTGTGCTTTAATTGTGTTTGACTTTTGTCACTTGTGCTCACCATTATGCAGCACGGGTGCATCACAATGAAAGTGTGTTGGCAAGTTGTGTCTAAACAGGTGAAAAGTGCTTATGGTTTTGCCAAAAGAGTGATTAATTCAATCAATGGGTTCAGGCAACTGAGCATTTGGTTCAGACATTAGGGTTTAGTGTTTTAGCAATTGAGAAAAACTGTAAAGAGTTCATAAAAATGTTATATTAAAAGCCCTTGATTTTTTTAGTAATCTTATATCTCAGTAATCAAACTCAAATATAAAAATGTATCTATTCTCATTAAATTCATCCAAGACCAGATTTTATAAGCTGTTATCCACATAGTATCAGCTTTATCACACATTTGTAGTCACAGGCCTTTCTGGTAAGAAGTGGTCATTAATCGAACTGAATGAGAATTGCTGGTGTCCCTGCACAAGCTAGCAGCATATGCTACAGCTCATTAGATATAATTACCATATAATTGCTGTAATTTTTTTTAACTGAGAGCTTTTAATAAACCTTTGACAGCAGAAGAAGCCAGAAATTTTCATGATCAATAAGCTTGTTGAAAAAAAAGGGTCTACTATAATGACATCACACTCTTTGATATAAAGATATAGTCATGTTGCGTTCACTCCATATCGTAATTACCGTAATTTCAAAATGACAACAAGTGACGTTCTACTCAGAGCGGTTCATGTCCTCGGATTCGGAATTATACTTTTTCTATGGCAATGCTATCAACGCCTAAACAAAGCCTATGTTGGTCAGGTGGTACAAGTAGTAGCTCTCAGAAGACTCCCAGTTCACAAGTTGTAATTACAAGTTCTACGAGTGCATGAACGCTTTTTACAAGTTGGAATCTCGTAATTACAGGAATTCCGATATGGCGTGAACGCACTTTTATGTTAATTTTGTCCTGTCAAGTTGTGATTTAATAATAATTTAATATGCAGTACTTAACATTAACAGTAGGATAACTGTAGATTCAGACCTAGATGAATGTGATATTTGATTCATATTCCTAGAATAGTTTAAACGATGAAAGTATCAAATTTATCTGTGATTGTAGAAATGTGTGTAGAAAAACACATAAATGCATGTAGAAGATGGCTGAAGAAGACTTGTCAAAATGGCCAGCAACAGTTGCTCATAAACATTTGTGGTCATGTTTAATCGCTGTTCCTTTGAGAAATCCAAGACAAATTTGAAACTAGATAAACATGTTATTTAGGGGTCATTATTTCTCAAAACACACAAATTCCCAGGGAGGCAATTTAAAGAAATCACTGATGAGTCTAAAGTAAAAGGTCAACAAATTGACCCCAGTGGACAGTGTCATCAGGACCAGCTCACACCATAAGGCCATAATGACCTCCCTAAAGAGGGACGGCTTTTGCAACACTACCCAAACAATGCATGCAAACACTGATGCAATCATAACAACATTTTAGCAAAAATAGTAATAATATAATAAGAAGAATTATAATAATTATAAATAAAAAGAATGATATTACATGTGAGGTTCTTACAGTACCTTGTGTAAAGCCATATTTGCAAATGAAGGCCAACTTTTAAAGGTTTAAATAATTATTGCATTTAACTACACTTATTAACAACAATAATGAAAAAATGAAATAATCAAGAAAGAATCAAATGTAGACACAAGCATGCTGGAGAAGACCATTAGTCCAACATACAGTACATCACCAGAGAGAAGAGAAGATCCAGACATTTTGATTAAATAATAATAATAATAATAATAATAATAATAATAATAATAATAATAATAATAATAATAATATACATGCATATAAATGGATGAATCATTCACAATAGGATCGATATATGCATTCAAAAAAGCCAAATCAGTAACTATTACAATAGCCAATACTATTTAAGCCTATAAAAACTACTGTATTAAACTTCAAAGGCCTCCTCCAATTTGTCCACCTTCAGGTTGTGGCCTACTTGTGTCTTTTTGCTGTGAAATCTTTTTATATACTGTAGTACATTTAAGAATAACATTTATATTGTTAGTAATATTAGTAATATATTAGAAAAGTCATGTTAAAATGCACAATAAAAGCTACAGTACTTAGATCATAAATCTAAGAATCTGCAGTGCTCTTTTTCCATGTATTGCTTAGTTGCTGCCTTATGTTAAACTGTTTTAAATTACTTTTTTCCCACATCAGTCTACTCCATACACTATAATGGCATGTTTTTAACATCTTTGCAAATTTATTAAAAATAATTTATTAAAAATAATTTCATAAGTGTTAATTTTCTAGGATAGTTGAATTTTTTCTCAGGAGCATTCATATTGCTTGTAGATGTTACTACACTTTGAGTGAAGTTAACTTGTGGCAAATTTAATTGAATGGGTATGATTTGGAAAGGCACACATCTTAATAAAAGGACTAACAGCTGAAAATGCATATCAGAACAAAAACCAAGCGTTGAGGTAAAAAAACAAAACTGTATGTAGGGCTCAAAGACAGGATTGCTTCAAGCCACCCATCTGGGGAAGAGTTCAGAAAAAATCTGCTGCATTGAAGGTTCATAGAAGCATGTAGTCTTTTTTTACCCTTTACTGGTGACCAAGAATCTGATGGTCATTCTAGTTGAGCTCTATGATCATATGTGGAGATAGGATAAATCTACACAAGGACAAACATCACTGTAACACACCAATCCGGTCTTTATGGTGGCGCTGCTGTGGTGTCTGTGAGACTGTGGGAAACAAGGTTCTCCGGTCTGATGAAGCTCAATACCAATCATCATGTTTGAAGGAAAGCAGGCACTGCTCATCGCCTGCAGAGTACCATCCCAAATGTGCACTGGTAGCAGCATCATGCTGTGGGGCTGTTTTTTAGCAGCAGGGACTGAAGGACTCATCAGAGTAGAAGAAAATCTCAGTGCACCAAAATATTGAGATAGCCTAATGAAAAATCAGTGCAGAGAATTCAGAACCTCAGACTGGGCAAAAGGTTGAGCACACAGCAAGAGTGGCTTATAGACAACTCTGTGAATGTCCTTGAGTGGCCTGGCCAGGGCCTGGGCTTGAACCCAATCAAACATTGCTGGAGAAACTTAAAAAATGCACGTCTGCACTCATCCACCTTGACAGAGCTTGAGAGGTGAAGAGGTGAGGCGAAGAATGGCAGATAATTGCCAAATGCTGATGTACAAAGCTTGTTGCATCATACCCAAAAGGACTTGAGGCTGTAAAGGTATGAATACTTATGCAATGTACTTATTTCAGTTGTTTTTTGTTATTTTTTTAAATTAATTTATGAAGTTCAGTTTAACATAAAGCAGCAACAAAACACAAAATTAATGAAGCCATAAAGAAGGTAAGGATCCCACACAATGTAGCAGTTATCGTCCAATTAGTCTTCTATGTGTGGATTATAAAATATTAACTTCTATACTAGCTAAAAGAATCCAAAAAATTATTTAAAAAGTTATAAAACCAGACCAAACTGGATTTATTCAAGACCGTCATGGAAATAGCAATGTAAGGTGGGCTCTAAATTTACAATCAATAGCGAAAAAAAATAAGAGGAATGCAATGCTTCTCAGCCTTGATGCTGAGAAAGCATTCGATAGAGTTGATTGGCTATTTTTAGAACAAACATTGCTAGAAATGGGTTTTGAGGAAAAATTTGTAACCTGGGTTAACATGTTATACAAAGAATCAAAATCGAGAATAAGGGTAAATGGCCAGTGTTCAAAATTCTTCAAGGTAGAAAGAGGAGTGAGACAAGGGGATTCACTATCTCCCATTCTTTTTGTACTGAGCATTGAACCACTAGCAGAAGCTATACGCCAGGATGTAAGTATTCAAGGAATAGAGGATGAAGGCAAATCAGTTCACAAAATAGCATTATTTGCGGATGACGTATTGCTTTTCATAGAAAACCCTTCTCGTTCCATTCCCCCACTTATGCAGTGTCTGCATGAATATGGCCTAGTTTCAGGTTATAAAATTAATGAAAGTAAATCTGAAGCATTGATGATTTATGGTGTCTGGCCATCCCAGTTGAACAATCAGGTTTCGTTTCATTGGTCAAAGCAAGGATTTAGATACCTGGGAATTACCCTTACCCCTAAATCTAGCCAACTTTTTGAGGCAAACTATAAAAAAACTAATAAAACAAATAAAAAATGATTTAACAAGATGGGAGATTATCCCTCTTTCATTACTGGGCAGAATCTCGGAATTTAATATGTTAGATAAATTATTAATGAAATTTCTATGGCAGAAAAAGAAGCCTAGGATAAAATTTAAAACCTTACTTTTACCAAAAGAGAAAGGAGGCCTAGGCTTACCGAATCTAAAATACTATTACTGGGCAGCTCAGTTAAATGCAATAGTGGCCTGGATTACAAATGACAAAGAATCAGGATGGGTCGAAATAGAACAGAGCACAATTAAAAGAATACCCTTAACCATTCTACCTTTTATAAGCATAAAACGAGTCCCAAAAAAAATTGATAATGAATGGATAAAACATACTTTAAAAATTTGGACAAAATTTAAGAAAATGTTTGGAGGTCCAGAATCTATTTCTAGGGCTATGCCTATAGTAGGTAATATTGACTTTCTTCCATCTATGTGGGACAGTGGATTTAAAATATGGGCTGATAATGGTCTTAGAACTATAAACCAATTATTCAATGGAAAAGAAATTAAGGCTTTCTCGCAAATACAAAAACAATAGGGTTGAATGTGCAGGGAACCAAACAACTGTTTCTTGACATGCCCTTCTGCATCATTATCCTGTGCCCATACAGAGGTGCCGTCATCATTCAAAGAATCTGCGTAAAAAAATTATGAGGGTCGAAGTGTTTATGAGCTGCACCCTTTGAAATCCTTTATTCCGAAGGTGCCAGTTTTAAGAACTTCGGTTTGGAACAACCTTTCAATATGGAGGCCAAGATTGTTTTCACTTCAAAGTGCCCTTCAGAGGACGATATATACTGTATGAAACATACCGAGAGTGTGCATCGATCTTCGTATTTTAACCAGAAGTGGTAGACCATCTGGGAATCTTTGACATACTCATTTGAACATATTACATTTGAGACATAATTCTATTTTCAAATACTATTTAGGACAGATAGCATGCGAATTGGGACACAGCATATACAGTGGGGAAAATAATTATTTAATCCCCTGCTGACTTTGTACGTTTGCCCACTGACAAAGAAATAATCAGTCTATAATTTTAATGGTAGGTTTATTTTAACAGTGAGAGACAGAATAACAGCAACAACAAAATCCAGAAAAATGCATTTCAAAAAAGTTCTAAATTGATTTGCATTTTAATGAGTGAAATAAGTATTTGACCCCTTCGCAAAAATGACATAGTACTTGGTGGCAAAACCCTTGTTGGCAATCTCAGAGGTCAAATGTTTCTTGTAGTTGGCCACCAGGTTTGCACACATCTCAGGAGGGATTTTGTCCCACTCCTGTTTCCAGATACTCTCCAAGTCATTAAGGTTTCTAGGCTGACATTTGGCAACTTGAACCTTCTACTCCCTTCACCGATTTTCTATGGCATTTAGGTCTCGAGACCACTCCAGCACCTTAATGTGCTTCTTCTTGAGGTACATGCCCCCATCCATCGTCCATTTGATGTGGTGCAGTTGTTCTGTCCCTTCAGCAGAACACCCTCAGAGCATAATGCTATCACCTCAATGTTTGACGGTTGGGATGGTGTTCTTGGGTATATAGACAGCATTCCTCCTTCTCCAAACATGGCGAGTTGAGTTGATGCCAAAGAGTTTGATTTTGGTCTCATCTGACCACAACACTTTCACTCAGTTCTCCTCTGAATCATTCAGATGTTCATTGGCAAACTTCAGATGGGCCTGTACATGTGCTTTCTAAAGCAGAGGGACGTTGCGGGTGCTGCAGGATTTCAGTCCTTCACGACATAGTGTGTTACCAATTGTTTTTTGGCAACTATGGTCCCAGGTGACTTGAGATCATTGACAAGATCCTCCTGTGTTGTTCTGGGCTGATTCCTTACTGTTCTCATGATCATTGAAACTCAAGGTGAGATCTTGCATGGAGCCCCAGACTGAGGGAGATTGACAATTTATTTTGTTTCTCTTCCATTTGCGAATAATCACAACTGTTGTCACCTTCTCACCAAGCTGCTTGGCAATGGTCTTGTAGCCCATTCCAGCCTTATGTAGGTCTACAATCTTGTCCCTGACATCCTTGGACAGCTCTTTGGTCTTGGCCATGGTGGATAGTTTGGAATCTGATTGACTGCTTCTGTGCAGGTGTCTTTTATACAGGTAACAAAGTGAGATTGGGAGCACCCCTTCCTAATCTCAGTTTGTTAGCTGTATAAAAGACACATGGGAGCCAGAAATCTCGCTGACTGATGTGGATCAAACACTTATTTCACTCATTACAAAGTAAGTCAATTTATAACTTTTTTGAAATGCATTTTTCTGGATTTTTTTGTTATTGTTCTGTCTTTCACTGTTAAAATAAACTTACCATTAAACTTATAGACTGATCATTTCTTTTTCAGTGGGCAAACATACAAAATTAGCAGTTGTCAAATAATTATTTTCCCCACTGTATTTAAATTCTAATTCTAATGCCATGGTTTAGCAATTATGCCAGCCAGCTCTAACCTGTAATAAGCACAAGATATTTTACTATTAATTATATACTTATTAGTAATTCAAATAGCCACATGATATAGGCTTATTTACATAATCACAGTCTAATTACATGAAATGATGTAATCTGAAAACACTGGGCAATTCTCAAAGGTTACAGGTAAGAGTGCATATAAATATAGGAGGAGGCTCAATTTAATATATTTTTTGTGTGCATCATGCCTTATCATTCACCTATTATCCAGCTGACCTGAAACATCTGGGACATTTGTTTTAAAAGGAATTATGAATATATTTTGTGTCTCTTATATTTACAGTACAAGGAAAGCCTGTTCATCTGTTCAACTGATTTAAACTATTTGTGAAGAATGTGATGTACCATTTTTCCAATTTAAAGAAGATGGAAAACTCATCGATTATTATACTGGAAGCCTTTTACAGAATGGACAACCTTAAATACCTTTATTTCATGATCTTTTTCATGTTGTACATGTTTGTAGTCTTTGCTAACACTATTGTGATTTGTATCATAATTAATGACAAAGCACTTCACAAACCTATGCACGTCTTTCTATGTAACTTGGCTGTAAATGGCATCTACGGTGGCACAGCATTGCTTGCCCCCTTGCTGGGTACTTTAATGTCTCCTTCTCATGAGGTATCTTTGGCATGTTGTAAGGCTCAAACGTACTGCCTGCACACATATGCTATTATAGAGTTCACCATTCTGTCGGTTATGTGCTACGATCGCTATGTGGCCATCTGCTACCCGCTGCAGTATCACAGTATTATGACGATCACAAAAGTGTATAAACTGATTGCTTTCTCATGGGGTTATCCTTTAGTGGCATTTGCTTTGTTTTTTATTCTGACTCTGCGCTTGACATTATGTAGAAACATTATAGGGCGAGTTTACTGCTCTAATTACTCTCTTGTCAAACTGTCCTGTGATGACACAAATGTTGTAAGTGCAATTGGATTGTTTTCTGTTGTTGTGTACACTTTTCCTCAGCTCATGATGACCTTCTACTCATACGGACATATTCTTAAAATATGCTTTACTGCCACTAAAGAGTCTAAAATAAAAGCACTGAAGACCTGCACTCCACACTTATTTGCAATACTGAACTATAGTGTGGGATGCTTTTTTGAAATTGTACAAAGTCGTTTCGACACAAGTTTTCTTCCCTTTGAAACACAAATAGTTATGTCAATTTATTTCTTGATATTTCCACCTATTCTGAATCCAGCCATCTATGGGCTGAGTGTTCAGGCCCTTAGAAGCAATGTGTTTAGACTTTTTAGCTCTAAGAAGAAGTTACTGCCTTTAATGTAAGATCATTGTTATTTTTTTAGATTAAATAATGTTGGAATTTTTTTTTATATTACATTTTGTCAATAAACAGCTGATGTTCTTAACATTTGCAAGCAATTTATGTAGGTCTGTATGTAAGATTATGTGTTTTTCTCTGTAAGCAGCAGTCAGTGCTACAGAACACATGTAAAAACAAAATGATAGTCACCATTTAAAAAAACAAGCAACACTAGTTTTGCTTTGTGTTCTACTGAGAAATGTGGGTTTGTGTTCTACTGAGAAATATATTTTTAATATTAACAACATATTAAACACAAATGCATCAATTGAAATTATAAGCCTACTTCCTTTCAAGCACAATTGTGACCTTGGACCACAAAAAGTCTTAAGTAACCTGGGTATATTTATAGCAATAGGCAAAAATACATTGTATGGATCAAAATTATATTTTTTCATTTATGGCAAATATCATTAGGATATTAATGAATATACTTATACTTATATACTTAGTATACTTTAAAAGTATCTGTAGTTTATCAGAGTGTTTTTCTTTGGAAAACTTTACTTCATTACTTACATTTCACTACATTCCAAAGCATAATGACATACTTTTTACTGCACTACATTTCATAAATAAAAGTTGTTGTTTGATTTACCTTTATTACTTAAGAACATTGAACAAATGCAGTACTTTCTTGTGCTCAAGTAAATCTTTTAATTACTTTTACTTGACTGAAAGTAAGAAAGCTATAGATTTGTAATGTAATCAAGTATTAAATGATATTTAATATGCAACATAGTGCAGTAAAAAGTACACTATTATGCTTTGGAATGTTGTGAAGTAAAGATTTCTAAATAAAAGCACTGTGATAAAATACAGACACTTGAAAGGTACTTTTACAGCAGAGTAAAAACACTTCACTACTGTCCACCTCTGGTATAAATAAAGGAGGAGGCAGAATTCAGTATATTATCTGTGAGCATCATGCTTTATCGTTTACCATTATCCAGCTGATCTGATCAATGGGATGTTTGTTTTGAAAATATAATATTAGATATGAAAATATATAATATTTACAGTACAGGAATAGCCTGTTCATCTGCTTAAAACTGCAATAAAAAAGCAATACTGAATTTTGCTATGTGTTCTACTGAGAAATGTAAAAAAAGAAGTTCGTGGAAATGGGTTAACAGATTTCAACAACATATTAAACCCAAAAGCATCAGCTCAAACTATAGGCCTACATCCTCTCAGGCACAAATGTAAAAAAAAAGAAAAAAAAGAACTGTACTTACGCTACTTAGTTACTTTTTTATGGAAAGTAATGTGTCACGTTACTTTTGCTTTACTTTCGCGTTACTTTTTAAATCTGGGCAGCATTGCTTCTTCTTAATATTAAACATTCAATTTTTAGCTAATTTAAAAACCCTTTGACACCAAAAATTGAAATGAATAACTATAGGCCTACATCCTCTCAGGCACAAATGTAAATAAAAAGAACTGTATTTAAATGGACAGTGACTGATTATTAAATGGTGAATAGTTCCTTTACATTATCCTACTTGTTACTAGTTTTTAGCCTGATTTTTAGCATTTCTTTTATGTTTCAGGGCACTCTATTAACTTCAACAATCAGCAATTCCACAAACTTCTGGCAAGATCTGGTGTGTGTTCATTTTTAATAGTTTAATATATCTCTGCAAATCAAAACAGCAACAAAGATAGGAAACAGAATGTATGCAAACCTGCTGCCCTGAGGTGCTACTTGCAAAATAATTTGCCGCAACATTATTTGCTGCCATCTGCTGATCAAATAAAGACAAATCACAATGAACAAGTAGGATTTTAAGTGATTTCTGTAGCCTTCATGCCCTCTTGACCCACACTTATTTATTCTGTCACGATGTTAGGCAAACCATGTCGAGTTTGTAATGTTTTGTGACATTAAATGTCTGTTTTTAAGATCTTAACCCTCTGGGCCTCTTCGGTCATTTTTGACCGAAAAATTTTATGTTTTGAATTTTTAAAAATCGTAGCTTCATCAGAATGAGATGACACTTGGTGACTTTTGTTGCATTAGCTATGTGAGTACAAAAAAAAATCAGTGACATGATTCGGATATGTTAAAGGGTCAAAAAAAAAATAGTCACACTTGGCTCCTTCGCGGTCAAAAATGACCGACATAGGAAATGAATGGGAAATACGAAAAAATGTGATAATTCAGATAATCTTTTGGTAATACAAGCTACAAATGAGCAACTGTGCTGAAAAGAAGTGTTCAGCAAGCAAGGACTGACACTCTAAAATAACAAAAGTACAGAACTGACACACACACGCACACACACGCGCGCACATACACACACAGACACACACAGAGACACACAGAAATAAGCAGAAAAATGCAAAACCTGATATTTATCCAATCAAAAAAATATCTAAACCTTGCCAAAATTTATCTGTAGAATGTCTGAATATATTTCTAAATGCAAAGCCTAATAAAATGAAGAAACAATAAAAAGAAAAAAAACAATAGGAATCCCAAAGCCCCTGTATATATGTATATAGGGAGATACAGGAGTTTACATGGCATTATACAAGTTTTTATTTTTTATGCCACTAGATGGTGCAATTTTCACTTTAAAAAAATGGATTTTAAATGCTTTTACTCTATTTTAATGTGAAATGTTGTATTTATTGAAAAATAATAAATACATAATTAATTAAAAAATATAATATAAAATATAAATCTACTGGGAAAAAATTGCTCATTAAAACTGTATATATATTGCATAGATTCATAAAAAATGCTCAAAATTCTAAATAATAATTACAAAATATTATTGAACAAAAATATATTTAATTGATTTTCCTGAAGAAAAAAAAAAGTTAATTTTTAAGGCTTCGGTCACTTTTGACCGCGAGGGAGCCAAGTGTGACCCCTTAATGAGGAGGCCCAGAGGGTTAAGCATTCATTTGCTGCTAAGTGCAAACAGCAAGTAACACTGCATTCAAATTCATCTTGAGGTGAAAAGGCTAAAAAAAAATTACTCAAGCAGATCTCTAAAACTTTTTTAAACGTCTTTAAGATTTATTTACAACTCTGATTTTGAAAATATATTCACTGACAATTTATTTTAAAAAGGTGTTTCTCTTTAGCATTCATTTTACTTGATCGGTTTACTGATAATTACAATAGCTAATTATGTTTTATAATATTTGTGATCATATCATGTGCATTTAAGTTACCCACGGGCAATAAACTCAATAAAGTTTATCAGCATAATAGCGATAGTAAGCATGACTTTGCACTTCTGGCACTCTTTTGTTCTTGTCCGGTTTAGAGGAGGGGCTGAGCGCTGCTTCAAGTGCGGAACGTTTCAGAAACTAACATTTCAACACTCAGCTTCAGGTTCTTTATTTCGTGACTTAACGCTTGACAACAGAAATCCACAATGTCTAAAAGAGTGGCTGTAGTTACAGGGGCAAACAAAGGCATCGGATTGGCGATTGTTAAAGGGCTGTGCAAAGCAGGTTTCAAGGGAGATATTATTCTCACTGCACGGAATGAAAAACTGGGACAGGAGGCGGTTGCTGGATTGCAGTCTGAGGGATGCAAAAACGTAATCTTCCACAAACTTGATATATGTGACCAAGGAAGTTCTCTGACCCTCAAGAAGTTCCTGGAGGAGAAGTACGGCGGCCTGGATGTTCTTATCAACAACGCGGGAATTGCCTTCAAAAGTTAGTTTTGAATGATCTTTTCCAGCGGTGACCTTAAAGTGTGCTTAAAGTTTCAATGAAAACATTCTATATATTATACCAATAATAAAATGTAATATTATCATATAGTCAGTGCCGGAAACGTTACTTTTACAGTATTGCGTTACTCCCTAAAAAGTAGGACTACTTACGCTACTTAGTTACTTTTTATGGAAAGTAATGTGTCACGTTACTTTTACTTTACTTTCGCGTTACTTTTTAAATATGGGCAGTAGGCATTGTTTCTTCTTAATATTAAACATTCAGTTTTTATCTAATTTAAAAACCCTCTGACACCAAAAATTGAAATGAATATGCCTCTGGCTGAAGGCAAAGTACAGTAGAAAGCAGGAGAAGAAGGTTCACTCTTCAGCAATAAAAAACAAAACAAAACAAAAAAAAACAATGAAGCACAAACAGTATTAGTATAGGTGAACTGCATCATCAAAGGTCAGCAGCAAAGACATTGGTTAATAAAATGGAAATAATACAAAAAGGATATTTGTGTTATTTAACATATTAATATATTGCAGGTTTGTGTCATTTTGGGTTTGCATTTCCTTGTTTTAATTCATTTTGATGAATACTAAATTTATTTTTTGTGAGTGAGATGAATTAATGCATGTTCACAATTAATCTAGAACTACAGTAACATCATGTTTACACAGTGCACACAATGCCACAGTAACTGGCGTTACTTTATTTTCTTGTAAATTTGTAAATTAAAAAGTAATGCGTTACTTTGCTTAGTTACTTGAAAAAAGTAATCTGATTATGTTACTCACGTTACTTGTAATGCGCTACCCCCAACACTGAATATAATATAATATTATTGCTATAATATCTAATCTTCTTTTCTAATCTAATAGTCTTTTGAGTTCTAAAAATGCACTATATATATGGATATATATATATATTTTTTTTTTTGTAAATGGCTACTTAGGGACTATATCTTCTAGCGGAATAAATTAATATATTTTTAAATAAATTAATTTATATAATAAAGATAAATATAAATTCTATTGTATTGAATTATTTCATTCAGCATTCTGTGCTAAAATCCCCACAGCATTCTCTTTTGCAAGAGTCTGCATCTGCAATGCTTTCCTATAGTTTTTCTATGTAATCATGAGCTAAAAAGGCGGTTTGACGTCTTTTGCAGCATTTCGTGCCGCAAAAGGATTTCAGAATTTTTTTATAGTGTCTCTAGACCTTTTTTTAATCCACTGTCATGCGTCTTACAAAAACACACTCTATGTAAATAACCTCATCTTGTAGCGGAAAGATATCAGTTAAAGGAATTGGCCTAGTAAAATGATGTTTCTTCATGTTTATAATAAAACCGATAATTGGATTCTGATTGGTTGAGCCGCGTTCAAAGCTGTTGTAAATTACTCTACAAACATACACCTTATGTGTTTACATCTGTATGTTGCTCAGCAACCACTTTGTTGCAACCACAACCATTTCTAAGGAACTTGCTTGGCAGAAGAATAATGTTTTTATTACTATTCGAAAATCTGGAATCTGAGGGTGCAAAAAATATCAAAATATTGAGAAAATTGCTTTGAAATTTGTCCAAATGAAATTCTTAGCAATACATATTACTAATCGAAAAAGTTTTGATATATTTGCGGTAGGAAATTTACTAAATATCTTCATGCAACATGATCTTTACTTAAATTTAAAATGCATTCTGTCTGAATGACTCTTTAGGGACTATATCTTTTAGTGGAAGGATACCATTTGGCTTTATAAAATAAGCTTTTAATGAAAAATATATAGGTTATCCAAATAATTTGCATTACAGCAATTTGAAATACTCTTCTTTTTCCAGATGCAGCAACAGAGCCATTTGGAGAACAGGCTGAGGTGACCATGCGCACCAACTTCTGGGGAACACTGTGGGTGTGCTATGCTCTTCTGCCGATACTTCGTCCCAACGCTCGGGTGGTCAACGTGTCCAGCTTTGTTAGCAAGAAATCCCTTGACAAGTGCAGTCCTGAACTACAGGCTCAGTGCGTAAATCATTTTTTATAATTGTGATGAGGTAAAGTGCACAGCATGACAAGTATTTATTTTGCTTTTATGTTAACATTTTGACAGATTCAGAAATAAAGATTTGGCAGAGGAGGAATTGTGCCTGCTGATGGGACAGTTTGTTATGGCTGCACAGGCAGGGGATCATCAATCTCAGGGCTGGCCAGACACTGCCTATGGTACCACCAAGGTAGCAAACATCTTTATTTGTCTCTTATTTGTTTATTTTAACAATAAGCAGGCCCAGACTAAAGCTGTATATGTTTTTTGTCTTTGTTAGATTGGTGTGACTGTGCTATCAAGGATCCAAGCTCGTGTTCTTACTGAGACGAGGCCAGGCGATGGTATCCTCCTGAATGCTTGCTGTCCAGGATGGGTGCGGACAGACATGGCTGGACCGAATGCTACGAAGAGTCCAGAGGAAGGAGCAGAAACTCCTGTTTATCTGGCAATGCTGCCTGAGGGAGCCAAAGAGCCACATGGACAGCTAGTGTGGGACAAGACTGTACAGGAATGGTAGCGTGTAGAAAGCAGGCGGCATCAGTTAATTCCATCTAAAAAAGAATGTCATGATTACATCTGAAAGTAAATAACTTTTCCGAAATACTGACGTGAAAATAACACTGTACTGTACAACATTTTAAAAAGCTGTGACATGAACTTGCCACAGTTTTCTTGAAAGTAATTGTATGATTTATAGAGAAGATATGAGCTTTCCATATCGTATTTTCAGTATCTATTCAGTTTCTAAGGTCATTTTGTTTATCTAGCAAAGATAAACAGAAGATAAACTAATTTTCTTCCACAGAACAGATTTCACCATCTGAAACAAATGCATTCCAATTTTGTGAAGCAAAATGCATGTTTAGTTTGCCAAAACATTTGTGAACTTGTGATCTTAAACTGTAACCATTAAAATGATTTGTTGTAAGCTTGACTGCCTTCACTTTTTTCATGCTCAAAGGTTATTTCTGCTTAAGTCATGTGCTTGTTTTAAGATACTCAATGCATTAAATAGAGAAATAATTACTGTATTACAGAATGCCATGCATTTCATCCACAGTCATACCCGCCTCAACACTTATGATTACATGAAGTAAAACAGCACTCATGTTATGCAAGCTTTTGTTAGTGCAACCTCTGCTCTTGAGAAATCGAAAGCCATCATAAAGCAATCTGTCAAACAATCCAGCTAATAAACTGGTACTAAAATGTGCAGTATCTTCAACCTTATTGGCCAACAGAAAGTAGTTATCATTGCAGAGAAAGTACTGTAGTTATTTGTAATGTATTTGAACTATTACTCTAGTAACTGGTAGATTAAAGTTTGGTATATCTGATAAAACACTGTGATTAACGCTGGTAATCAAATCGCCATCTTGTTGTTTGGATCATGCTCACAATAATACAATACGAAAGTCAATAAGGTTTTCATTTAAAAACTAAAAATCAAGAGCATCTTATTTCACTTACTATTTTTGAAATCAATTAATCAATCAATCAATCCTTAAGTATTTGTTTAGTAACATTAAAATATCTCCCCATAATTATTTGAATAGCAGACTAAAGTAAGCGCTCTGAGTTCTGAACTGTAGGGACATTGTGTGGTACATGTGTATCCAGGAGAGGGCGCCATATAAATTTCATATTAGTATAAAATAAATGATTTAGTGAGGCTGGAAAATCCTGAACACACTGAACGCTGAATTAATAAGCTTTCTATTGATGTATGGTTTGTTAGGATAGGACAATATTTGGCTAAAATACAACTATTTGAAAATATGGAATCTGAGGGTGCAAAAAAAAAGTCAAAATATTTAGAAAATCGCCTTTAGTTGTCCAAAAGAAATTCTTAGCAATGCAAATTACTAATCAAAAAATTAAGTTTTGATATATTTACGGTAGGAAATTTACAAAATAACTTCTTGGAATATGATCTTTACTTAATATCCCGATTATTTTTGGCATAAGAGCAAACCCTGCTGATCAACCAGGCTGGTTTTAGAGGGGTTTGGCCACTTTCCCAGCCTGGTTAGGCTGGTTTTAGCTGTTTTTCAGCAGGGAAATAGATCATTTTGACCCATACAATGTTACTTATGACAGGGAAAAAAACAGCTAAAACCAGCCAACCAGCCTAGCCTTGGGGGGGGGGGGGGGGGCTGTTCACCAGGGTCGACGCATTTCTGTGTTTGTTATCAAAATATGACCTTGGACCACACAACCAGTCGCAAGTAAGTAATCGATTTCCCTGCTGAAAAACAGCTAAAACCAGCCTGGTTGTCCAGCCTAGACTGGTTTTAGCTGTTTTTTTTTTTTTTTTTTTTTTTTTTTCAACAGGATTTGCTTTTATGCCAAAAAAAATAAAAATACCCTGCTGAAAAAAACAGCTAAAACCAGCCTAGGCTGGTTGGCTGGTATTAGCTGGTTTAAGCTGTAAGTAGCTGGTTTTAGCTGGTCTCCCAGCCTGGCCAGGCTGGTCAGGCTGGTTTTAGCTGGTGGTTTTCCAGCCTGACCAGCTAAGACCAGCCTGACCAGCCTGGCCAGGCTGGAAAAATGGCCAAAACCCCTCTAAAGCCAGCCT
Source organism: Garra rufa (assembly GCF_049309525.1). Lineage (NCBI taxonomy): Eukaryota > Metazoa > Chordata > Actinopteri > Cypriniformes > Cyprinidae > Garra > Garra rufa. The sequence continues at coordinate 24,628,854 of NC_133379.1, forward strand.
GCCAACCAGCTATGAGTCAGCTAAAACCAGGCTGGTTGACCAGCTAAAACCAGCCAACCAGCCTAGGCTGGTTTTAGCTGTTTTTTTCACCAGGGTAATCGGGATATTAAGTAAAGATCATGTTCCTACCGTAAATATATCAAAACTTAATTTTTGATTAGTAATATGCATTGCTAAGAATTTGGACAACTAAAGGCGATTTTCTAAATATACTTTTTTTGCACCCTCAGGCCAGGCTGGTTTTAGCTGTTTTTTAGCAGGAAAATCGATCATTTTGACCCATACAATGTATTTTTGACTATTGCTACAAATATACCTGTGCTACTTATGACTGGTTTTGTGGTCCAGGGTCATATTTTATTAACAAACACAGAAGTCGACGACCCCGGTGAAAAAACAAACAAAAAAAAAAAACAGCTAAAACCAGTTTAGGCTGGTTGGCTGGTTTTAGCTGGTAATAGCTAGTCAGCAGGCTGGTATTAGAGGGGTTTTGGCCACTTTCCCAGCCTGGTTAGGCTGGTCTCAACCGTTTTTTTTTAGCAGGAAAATCGATCATTTTGACCCATACAATGTGTTTTTGACTATTGCTACAAACCTGTGCTACTTATGACTGGTTTTGGTTCAGGGTCATATTTTATTAACAAACACAGAAACGCGTCGACCCTGGTGAAAAAAAAAAAAAAAAAACAGCTAAAACCAGTCTAGGCTGGTTGGCTGGTTTTAGCTGGTCATAGCTGGTCAGCAGGCTGGTTTGGGGTTTTGGCCACTTTTCCAGCCTGGTTAGGCTGGGAAACCACCATCTGAAACCAGCTACTTCCAGCTTAAACCAGCTAAGAGCAGCCAACCAGCCTATGCTGGTTTTAGCAGTTTTTTCAGCAGGGGAAGGACCAGTATTCTTTTCCATTAATTTGTGGAAACTGTAAATAATACTAAAATATCTATACCCAATTTGTTCCACTAGATGGCAGCATAAGACAAAAGTCTTAAGAATGTCCTCAAACTCTTTACCTCTCTTGTTGGACTGGTTATATATTTCTAATTAATTGTATTAAGGTGTGCTGTTACCACGTTTTTTAGCGTTTTTATCGATTATATATATATAAATAAATATACTTTAAACGTGGTAACAGCTTACAATGTCAATGCCTGTGTTGGTACTATAATTAGGGATGGCTGTATAGTTTCTGAAGCCATATATAACAATCCGGTACATAAACACAATTTTTCAGAATCAGCAAGAAAATCTAATTCTGTATTTTCACTGAAAGAAATGACATAAATGCAGTAATCTACCAAACAGTGTACAACCTTTTAATTCACTTCCTTTATAAAACCAAACAAGAAAAAGCCTTGCCAGCTCTGAAGCCACAACAAAATAGCTGGCAGGAAACTGTCTTTCCTGAACACCTGTAACCAAAGTGGATTCTGGGAAAAAACAGAGCAACAACATGCACTAAAAACATTCAGTGTTGATGACAATTACAGTATACAGCAATAAAAATACACCAATGCACAGACTCTCAGAAACCTGAGCTACATTGTAGCAACAGTGCTTACTTTTAGAGCTAATACAATATGATATTAAAACAGTGCATTCTGTGTTTACAGAAAGATTGATTACAAAACAAAGCAATGCGTGTTGACTTGGAAGTACAGATTTCAACAGTCTTCTGAAAACAACAGAAAAATATCATATTCCACTCGCTATATTACAGTCTGTACAGTAAACATATCTGTTTTTATATGAAAAATATTATTCATTTGTTTCTGACAAAAGACTCATAATGTTTTAATCTTAAAATAAAAATAGCAATAATGAACTCAAATAAATGTAAAACATTTTAAGCTAAAAAAAATTATAAACACTCTGGGCACCTTTATATCAAATAACGAATATGACCACTTTTATGACAACATCACAGCATATGTAGAGTGTTATTCACAATATAAATGTACAACAGTGTAAAACAATCAATACATCTACAGTTGAAGTCAAAAGTTTACATACAACTTGCAGAATCTGCTAAATGTTAATTATTTTACCAAAATAAGAGGGATCATACAACATGCATGTTATTTCTTATTTAGTACTGACCTGAATAAGATATTTCACACAAAAGACGTTCACATATAGTCCACAAGAGAAATAAAAGTTGAATTTATAAAAATGACCCTGTTCAAAATGAAAATAGTTGAATTTATAAAAATGACCCTGTTAAAACTTATCCACAGCTCTGTTTCTTTTTTTTTTTTTTTTTTGTCTAGTGATAGTTGTTTATGAGTCCCTTGTTTGTCTGGAACAGTTAAACTGCCCACTTTGTCTTCAGAAAAATCCTTGAGGTCCCACAAATTCTTTGGTTTTTCAGCATTTGTGTGTATTTAAACCCTTTCCAACAATGACTGTATGATTTTGAGATCCATCTTTTCACACTGAGGACAACTGAGGGGACTATTACAGCAACTATTACAGAAGGTTCAAATGCTTACTGATGCTCCAGAAGGAAACATTATGCATTATGAGCCAGGGGTGTAAACTTTTGAACAGAATGAAGATGTGTACATTTTTCTTATTTTGCTTAAATTCTCATTTAGTACTGCCCTTCAAAAGTTACAGATGATAGCTAAATGTTTCCCAGAAGACAAAATAAATTAGATTTACCCTGATCTTCAAATTTAAAAAGTTTGTACCCCCTGGCTCTTAATGCATCGTGTTTTCTTCTGAATTGTCAGTGAGCATTTTAACCTTCTGTAATAGTTGCATATGAGTCTCTCAGTGTCAAGAGATGGATCTCAAAATCATACAGTCATAGTTGGAAAGGTTTCAAATACACAAAAATGCTGAAAAACCCCAGCATTTGTGGGACCTGAAGGATTTTTCAGAAGAACAGCGGGCAGTTTATCATATGGGTAAGGACACAGTATTAAGAATCAGGTGTATGTAAACTTTTGAACGGGGTAATTTTTATAAATTCAACAAATTTTTTCTCTTATGGACTATATGTAAACGTCTTTTATGTGAAATATCTTTTTTCAGGTCAGTACTAAATAAAAAACGACTAAATAACAGCATGCATTTTGATAAAATAATTAACATTTTGCAGATTCTGCAAGGTGTATGTAAACTTTTGACTTCAACTGTAAGTGTGATACAATGGAGTCAAGTAAAATTAAAAGCTGACCAAAAAAACAGGAATAAAATAATTGTCTTCTTAAAATACTGGGTTACAATTGCTTTAAGATGTTCCTGTCTTAATTTTTCAAATCAGGACCAAACAGAAACAGCGCTTTCAGCAACACTTGCAGGTCTTCACAATCATATTTGACAGCTGTTCTACCTGTGGAAAGTTTTAACATTATTTAAATGTTGACAACTGACGAAAGTGATATTAAAAACATCAATTAAATCAGTTCTGACCTTATGTTGCCGGCCCACGTAGTAAAGGATGGGCAGTGGGTCTAGAACCTGAGGTACACAGCAGGGTTGAGCAGATGCACCAGGATTGTGATGCCTATACAGCGCGAGAACCTGCAGGCAAAGAAAATCAGACAATTTCAGGTCCATATTTTCTAAACATTCCAGTTCTAATTTGTCAGTTTTGATTGCTACCTGTGAGTACTTATTTTCTGAAGTCCAGACGAAAGAGCAAGAGCCAGTGCAATAGTTGGCATAATAACCAGAAGGTTCATGTATCCACTTCCAGCCCAGGTCCTTGCGGAAGTCAATGTACAGACTCCTCACACAGCAGCCATCAGACTTACTGCATTTAACATGAAGATGTCACACTGTGAGGCATTTGATATAGTAAGAATAAATAATGTAAATTTGACTTTACATTGACTCATAAAAAGGCTCACTCTGTACAAACTCGATCTGTTTCAGTTTGGCGCTTTCTGCGAGATTTTGACGAGCTGTGCCCGTCAAGAGGAAGTGACATTACCAAAATGTGAGGCTTTGGCATATTTTCTGATAAGGCTTTTTTATCACCTCTTAATTGAGTCAAACCTGCAAACACAAAGAGCAATATTAGCATGTTCTGTCAACATCAAGACATATAGGATTTTAATTTTAATTCACAAACCTGCTATTTTGAATGGAAATGGCTTCAGATGGTCACAATTATCAGCCATCTTCAATTGAAATCCTTGCTCTGCCTCTATGAATCAAATTTTATAGAAAGTTTTATTTTATAATGCATACATTGCCTGTGTGTAATAACACTTCTTTTAATCAGATACACCACTCTTACAGTGCCAGTGTTTCTGTAATTTATATATATATATATATATATATATATATATATATATATATATATATATATAGTGCCTTGCGAAAATATTCATACCCCTTCATTTTTTTTTACATTTTGTTATGTTGCTGCCTTATGTTAAACTACTTGATTTTACTTTTTTCCCACATCAATCTACACTCCCTACTCCATAATGGCAAAGCAGAAAATGTGTTTTTAACATTTGTGCAAATTTATTTAAAAAAAACTGAAAAGATCCTGTTGCATAAGTATTCATACCCATTTCTGGGACACTCGAAATTTAGCTCAGGAGCATTCATATTGCTTCTAGATGTTACTACACTTCGAGTGGAGTTAAACTGTGGCAAATTCATTTGAATGAGTATGATTTAGAAAGGCACACACCTCTCAGAAAAGGTCTAACAGCTGAAAACGCATATCAGAGCAAAAACCAAGTCCTGAGGTCAAGATAACTGCCTGTAGAGCTCAGTGACAGACTTGCATTAAGGCAATGATCTAGGGAAGAGTTCAGAAAAAAATCTGCTGCATTGAAGGTTCACAGAAGCATGTAGCCTCCATTATCCATAATGGAAGACGATTGGAACAACTAGGACTCTAGAAAATGTCTGCCAGCCCCCATCCAAGCTGACAGAGCCTGAGAGGTGAAAAGGTGACGCAAAGAATGGCAGATAATTGCCAAATGCAGATGTGCAAAGCTTGTCACATCATACCCAAAAAGACTTGAGGCTGTAAAGGTTCTTCAACTATGTACTGAGTTAAGGGTATGAATACTTATGCAATGAACTTATTTCAGTGTTTTATTTTTAATAAATTTGTCAAATTTGCAAATCTGTTTTTTTGCTTTGTCATTATTATGGTGTATGGAGTGTAAATTGATGTTATGGTGTATGGAGTGTAAATTGATGTGGGGAAAAAAATAATTTAAAGCAGGTTAACATAATGCTGCAACAACACATGAAAAAAATGAAGGGGTATGAATACTTTTGCAAGGCACTGTAGTTTAAAAATTCTGCACATTTTGGTCTGCAGCAGTGTTATTTTTGTATTATTATGTATTATGTATTAGTATTAATTAATAAAAAAAATTAACTAGTTTTTATTTTTATATTTTCCATTTCAATTCATGATTAATTTAATTAATAATATTAATTTTGTTATGTGATTTTGTCATTTTATTAGTTTTCATTAGGTTGTTAATATTTCTGTTTAGCTTTAATTTATTTTTATTTCAGTTTTGGTATCTTAGTTCTTCAAAAATGATTTATTAAATTTTAATAAAAACATAGTTTAATTTTTCAGCTTTACTTCAATTACCACAAACCATTTGAATATGAACCACAAATATGAACTGTAGGTATGGTTAACAATAACACTATTTTGTAGTTATTGATAAAAATATTACCCATAAATAAAAATGTGTTTGATCATTACTTGATTCTTAAGTGATGTATGCAATTCAGTTTGTGTAAAAACTAGATGGAAAATGGAATGGCACAATTTTAAGGATTTTTTTCTGTAATAGGGAAAAGTTATGCAGTAACAGGGCTGAGTGCAAAATGTGGGACGTGACTAAATTTTTTTTTTTTTTTATCACAGATAAATATGTTTATATTTAAGTTATAAAGTTGAGTTGGTCATTTGATGCATTTTAAATGAGCTACTTTTCATGCTAGGTTAATTTGACATTAACAAAAACACACATGATCACATTTGGCAGTTAGCACTGATTCTCACCATTCCTCTGCAGCCAGTCCTTCAAGGTCTGAGTCACATCAAATGACAGCCATTTGCCAGTCATTTGTCTTGAAATAAAACGTGATTCCAGGTAGCGCGACTTGTTTCCAGTGACCTGATACAGCTCCAGTCTCTCCTCTGAATCGTGAGCTATTGAAGAATCCGTCATGCGCAGACGGAGCTCCACCTGGTAGATTGTGCGGTGTAAACCCAATGTGTGGCTTATATCTGTGATGTTGAACCTTAAGATTTTGTCTGGGTTTTCATTCACTGGTGATGAAATAGAAAGCAAAAAAGTTGAAAATATATGTATGGAAATATGACACTGTTTGAATGAAACACAGAAAGAAGGAAGACATGAAGAACAAAGGAGCATATGTTTTTTTAGTGACAATAATAACAATGGGGTACTGTAATTACAGTTGAGGTCAAAAGTTAACATCCCCCTTTTAGAATCTAAAAAATGTTATTCTGAATTACCTGAATTTCTGAGTTACCTGAATAAGATAGGCCTATTTTATATAAAAAATGTTTACATATATTCCACATAGGAAAACAATTTGGATTTAAAAAAATGACCCTGTTCAAAAGTTTACATCCCCTTGATTCTTAATACTGTGTTGTTACCTCAATGACCCACAGCTGTGTTTTTTGTTTAGTCCCTTGTTTGTCCTGAACAGTTAAACTGCCTGCTGTTCTTCCGAAAAATCTTTCAGGTCCCACAAATTCTTTAGTTTTCTCATTCCAACAATGACTGTATGATTTTGAGATCTGTCTTTTCACACTGAGAACAACTTAGGGAATCATATGCAACTATTAGAGAAGGTTCAAATGCTCACTGATGCTCCAGAAGGAAAAACGATGCAGGGGGTGAAAACTTTTGAACAGAATGGAGATGTGTACATTTTTCTTATTTTGCCTAAATATCATTTTTTTATTACTTAGTACTGCCTTTCAGTGATTACAGAAGATAGTTTCATGTTTCCCATAAGACAGAATAAGTTAAATTTACCCTGATTTCCAAAACAGAAAACAATTCCAAAGGTTTTTTACTCCCTGGCTTTTAATACATGTTTTTTTTTCTTCTGGAGCATTAGTGAGCATTTGAAACTTCTGCAGTAGTTGCATATGAGGCCCTCAGTTGTCCTCAATGTAAAAAGATGGATCTCAAAATCATTTGTGGGACCTGAAGGATTTTTCTGAAAAACAGCGGGCAGTTAAACTGTTCAGGACAAACAAGGGACTCATGAACAACTATCACAAAAAAAAAAAAAAAAAACAGCTGAGGATCATTCAGGTAACAACACAGTATTAAGACTCAAAGGGATGTAAACTTTTGAATAGGGTCATTTTTATAAATTCAACTATTATTTTTTTATGTGGACTATATGTAAACATATTTTATGTGAAATATCTTATTCAGGTCAGCACTAAATAAACAACAACATGCATTTTGTATGATTCCTCTTATTTTGATAATTAACATTTTGCTGATTTTGAAAGGGGGGTGTAAACATTTGACTTCAACTGTAGGTACCAATAAAGTAGTCATTCTTTAAAAACAATATATTGGTGCTTTATAAAAGTACATTAGGCCTAGGTAAGACCTCAACAATGATTCTAATGAATCAGAATCTATTGAACAAACCAATCTATTGAAATGAATCTAAATTCAAATAAGCTCATGTAATTGGAAGGATGTGTGTGCATGTTAAATGTGTTTTTATACAAAATACTGAATGAGAGAAATAAAACAATGCCAACCGGCATAGACCGGCCGGTCTATGTGGTAAAATAGTACATCGGGCAGAACATCCAAATGCTCGTCTATCATTCATCAACCTCAAATATGACTTATCATCTATATGTAAGTAGTAGCAACTTTACATGGTCACTCAATCTAATGTTAACATAGAAAAATGTGTGCTATGCAAGTGTACAACAGATGGAGACGCCGGTGCAGTCACTTGTTCTTAAAATACTCATTTTTGGTCATACAGATAAAAGTAATACATCTTTTGAATCTGTAAAGACTTTTATTTGTGTGCACTCAGAACAACAACAATACATTGCGCTTTTGTAAAATAATGAAAGCAAACAGGATGCGCTTTCTGCCGTCTCGCTCTTTGTGAACTTGAGCGTGAAACTTAGAAACTTTGTGTATACTTGTCTTACAGACATGAAAAATAAGGCTATAGAGAGTGAAATGTCTACTTTTAAATTAACCAATTCAAATGGAAAACAAATAGTCAGAGTCAGAGTCGCCGACTTCATCTCTTAAGCCAAAAACAAAGAAAGCTCTAGTTTATCAATAAATTATTAAAACGTTAATGCAGTCTCCTTGCTGTTTTTCGCTGAAACATTCATAATTAATATATCTGCCGGTGCACTGTGGCAAGCTTTTTTGTGTGCACTTGAGTGCATATTAGGCTATGTATACACTTAAAGGCTCATTATTGTGGTTAATTAAAGATGCAACAATTAGTTGCGTATTCCTTAAAGGGATAGTTCACCCAAAAATTAAAATGTGATGTTTATCTGCTTACCCCAAGGGCATCCAAGATGTAGGTGACTTTATTTCCTCAGCAGAACACAAACGAAGATTTTTAACGAAAACCGGTGCAGTCTGCCAGCCAAATAATATGAGTGGATGGGCACCAGACCTTTAAAAGTAAACAAAAACATGCACAGACAAATCCAAATTACACCCTGCGACTTGTGACGATACATTGATGTCTTAAGACATGAAACGATCGGTTTTTGCGAGAAACTGAACAGTATTTATATAATTTTTTACCTTTGATACACAGTCATGTCCATCTGTCATGAGCACGAGTTTAGCATCAGGCACGTTACATGTGAACGCGCTCTGGTGTAGTATACGCAAACGCCATAATGGGAAATCGGTGAAAAGTCCCGAATGAGTTTGCGCTAGCAAATTTAATCTTTTAGCTTTAAATTGGTTTGAACAATCAGGATAAGCACAAGTAATTAGCATTTTGAATAGCCGCTATACCCACAATCTCTGTGCACTGTGTAAACAATGAGTGTTGTATTCATGCGACAGATCGCTTACGGCGTTTGTGTATACTACGCCAGAGCGCGTACATGTGTAACGATCCGGATGACAAGCTCGTGCTCAGGACAGATGGATGTGTTAAAGGTAAAAAATGATATAAATACTGTTCAGTTTCTCGCAAAAACCAATCGTTTCGTGTCTTAAGACATCAATGTATCGTCACGAGCCGCAGGGTGTAATTTGGATTTGTCTGTGCATGTTTTTGTTTACTTTTAAATGTCTGGTGCCCATCCACTCACATTATTTGGCTGGCAGACTGCACCGGTTTTCCTTAAAAATCTTCGTTCGTATTCTTCTGAAGAAACAAAGTCACCTACATCTTGGATGCCCTGGGGGTAAGCAGATAAACATAAAATTTTCATTTTTAGGTGAACTATCCCTTTAAAATGAACGACTACTAGTTGACCAGAAAAATCTTTAGTCGAGGGTAGTTCTAGCTATAATCACTTCGTTACGTCAAAATTCGCAAATTCGCAGAAATAGTTCAAAATTAACTATTAAAAGAATAGCTGAACATACATTCACACATACAAATATACAGTTTAAATTGTTACTGCCATGAGTTATTATTTTGGAATAAATGAAAAATGCTCAAAAACACTAACTTGATGAGATTCATATATAGAATATTGATTACATTGTTAATGTGAAAATATAAAACAGAATTTTTTTTTTCTGTTTTCCTTTTCAGATAGTGTAAGTAATGTTTATTTAACCAAGAAAATGTGACTGGGACATGAAAATTAATTTGTAAAAAAGCCTCCTCATTTCAGAACATCACCGCACCGTCAGTGGTTTTACAAGTTCATTAGACACCAAACATCAAAACATCCCCAAACCAGAGCTGTCTTTTTCATCCAAATAAGGTTTTAAGAGACAACAACAGATCAAGAGATATTTGGAGTTGTGTGGTACTGTAGTTTACCAAAGAGCTCTCAATCCAGGATCTGAGTCACTTCATTAGCGTTCTCTTAGCAGCCTTCCTTCCTGTTTGTGGTCAGATAATTTGCACACACCCTCAATCCTCTGAGGAAATCATCGGGCACATGGCATTTAGCTAACACTAAATAAGGCGCTGTATTGATTCAACAATCGACAGGCTAGACAACAGAGAAAGGACAGACCCACTCACTTGGTTTCATGGCGAACTTATGAACCTCTTTAGCATAGTATTCCTCCTCCATAGGATCTTCTACAGGTTGGTGTACAGGAGTCGCCGCCTGCTCCTCATTTAGCTCTATGGTGCTGTTGTACACTGAGATGAGCTCTGCTGGGATGTTTTTAACCTCCTCTTCCTCATCTACTTCTGGTTCCTTGGACAGTCGTAGCTTGCTGAGAATCTGTCCTCGGATGGCTTCAATGCGCTTTCTCTTTATTAGTTCCAGGTCTAAAGGACTGCATGTTGACAATGCTCTACCATAGTGCAAAAATCCCAACAGACATTGCAATGCCAATAATAAACTCTCCACCCTCATGGTCAGCGTCGCTGGAAAGTCTTTAAATATGGTGCTAGATTGTTACAGAACTTAAACGTCTTGAGCACTTCTAGATACAATGCTGGCGTCGCTTTAGCATTGCTGTAGCATAAGCTGAACTTGTCTTCTTTACTTCAAACTCAACAGCCTGAATCAAAACCCAAACATCACTGAGATATTGATGACCACACTGGCATAAGAGACTCAATGGATCTGAAATGAAACAAACAAAACTCACCAATGAAGTCAGCGGTCCATTAACATTACACAATAGATGTCCTTGCAAACCACCATGCTTCATTTACAGTACATAGTTTCCATTCGATAAACTTAATGGTTCCTTGCGTCCCGCTCAACAGGAACAAACAACAAGTATCAAAGCAATATCGGTTCTTTTCGTGTGCCGTACCCTTGTTCTGAAAACACTTAGTTTGCTCTCAACTCAAGGAATGACAAAAGAGGAAAAGGAAGCAGCACAGTTTAAGCAAATGACACAACACTTCCTTTGCAGCACAGTTTCCCCTGTAGATTTAACTCAAACTGTGGACAATATGTGAGGCAAGGGTTTAGTTTAACTCATGATGGCACTCATACGCCTGAATCAGCTGCCTATTGCTATCCACTCGACAAAGAATTAAACATTTAGAATGAAACAAGATGTTTGCCTGATTAAACAAGAATTTACTAGAGAATGTTAAATTAAGGCCTGTTCATACCAAGAGTGAAAACTCTTAAAATAATTATAACCATAAACATTAATGGCCACTTTTACGCATGATAATGTTCTGTATTTGTTGTCTGCTACTTTAAATCCTTGAGCTTGAGTGGATCATGGTTGGCTATCAATGAAAAAAAAATTCAACAATATTGTTTTTCTGCGTCATTATCGTTTTAGTTGTAGTGTGGACTTCCTTATTTTCTCAGAGAATTACAACAGTTATTACTTTATATTATATACTTCATGGTCTAAAATAGCATGGGTATATTTGTAGCAATAGCCAAAAATACAGTTTTTCTTTTATGCCAAAAATCATTAGGATATTAAGTAAAGATCATGTTTCATAAAGATATTTAGTAAATGTCCTACCTTAAATATATCAAAGATTACTTTTTGATTAGTAATATGCATTGCTAAGAACTTCGTTTGGACAATTTTAAAAGCAATTTACTCAATATTTAGATTTTTATGCACTCTCGGATTCCAGATTTTCAAATAGTTGTATCTCAGCCAATTATTGTCCTATTCTAACAAAGCTTGTTTGTTTAGCTTTCAGATGACGTATAAATCTCAATTTCAAAAAAGTGACCCTTATGACTGGTTTTGTGGTCTAGGGTCACAAATAAGGTCTTTGACAATTATAGGTGGGTGTGCTCTGGGACTTTACCTTGTTTGACATGGAAATTTTTTTTCTGCTGTTGTGCTGACCTTTGAAGCAAATAAATCGTGGCCTACTGCTATCTCATTTTTCAAAAGTATTATTCATGTATTTGTATGATAAACCTTTTAATAAGAAATGAATGAGGTTGGTTGGGGTATGTTGAGGTAACAGTTAAATGGCACAACAGAAATTATGTTGGGGCTGCAGTTTATCTGTTTGAATATCTTCTACATCTTGTGTTTACAGAATGCAGACTCATTTCCCACAGGAGGTATCCTACTTTCAAACTTGAGAACAATTTGAAGAAAGCAGATTAGCAGAGGTACCAGAAATGATGACAACTCATCAACTTAAAAGAAAACCCTCCCCCTTCTCTATTTTTGTCTATATAAAGAAACAGAGTTTAAGAGAGGAACTGATGAGCTTCAATACAGGCAGGATGCGAAACAGTGGATTAAAATACGCTTAATGCCCTTTCAAAACATTTCTGAAACAGGATGGTGTTGATAATTTCACCCCTTCAGAATAGTTGTGTGCCTAAATGTAAATATATAAATGTATATATTTATTAGTCTTTTAAATATTTTCCGGCTCACTTTGACTCACCATAGCTTGCTGATTGTTGATGGCAAAAATGAGCTGTGATCTTACTCGCTCTTTAGTCTTTTTTTAGACTCGCTAAAACGGTTAGAAACTCAACACAGGAAATGAGCAAAATGTGACAAAGATTGATTGTCACCATCTACACAACACAGAGACCTGCTACAAAATGTTACAGAAAGATCTGTCTGTATTAAAAAAATAGAACTACACAACCAGTCAAAAGTATTTTTTTATGTTTTTTTAAAAAGGTGTCTCTTCTGCTCACCAAGTCTGTATTTATTTGATCCAAGTACAGCAAAAAACAGTGAAAAAAAAAATTTGTACTATTTAAAATAACCGTTTTCTATTTGAATATATTTTAAAATGTAATTTATTCCTGTGATCAACACTAAATTTTCTGCATCATTACTCATCATAATCTTGTCACATGATCCTTCAGAAATCATTCTAATATGCTGATTTGCTGTTCAGGAAAATGTATTATTAATAATATCAATATTTAAAACAGTTGAGTATTTTTTTTTTTCAGGTTTCTTTGATGAATAGAAAGATCCAAATACCATTATTTATCTTAAATAAAAAGCTTTTGTAACATTATACACTATACCATTCAAAAACTTGGAGTCAGTATAATATTTTTTAGAATTTCTATAAAAAATGATAGAAATTAATGCTTTTATTTAGCAAGGATGCTTTAAATTGATCAAAAGTGATGACATTTCAGATAAATGCTGTTCTTCTGAACTTTTTATTTATCAAAGAAACCGGAAAATTCTATGTAGCTGTTTTGAACATATTAATTTTTTTTTTTTTTTTTTTTTGAGCAGCAAATCAGAATATTAAAATAATTTCTGAAGGATCATGTGACTAGAGTATGATGCTAAAATTCAGCTTTGAAATCACAGGAATAAATTACATTTTAAAATATATTCAAATAGAAGTTACTTTAAATAGTAAAATCAGTAAAAAAAATTAAAAAATACTGTTTTAACTGTACTTTGGATCACATAAACGCAGGCTTGTTGAGCAGAAGAGACTTAAAAAAAACACATTAAAAATACTATTTTATTCAATAACTTTTGACTGGGAGTGCATATACTAAACTGAGTGAGGTTTTTATTCAATTGCTCTTTCTCATATCAATTCTTGATAGATGACTTAAAAATGCTTCATTGAGAAATGCTTAACGTTTGAAAATTAACAAATTTAATTGCATCAAAACAAAACACAATTCTATAAAACATACAAAGTGTACAAAAAAAGTGTACAAAATGAAATTAAAAAGTATTGTTTGAGATCCAAAGCACAAAAAAAACACATTATCAGTCTTGTATAACTTACAACATTTTTACATTCACACTCACCTTATGTAAGTACCTCCTGCCCAGTATGACAAAATATTTTACCTTCTTTTCGCTCTCTGATCTGAAATGTGGGACAATCTGCAGTCCATTCTCAACTCTCCACACCATATCTGTCAAAGTGGCGCAGAATAACGCACAGCTCTAGTTCAACTGTGCCCATGCCAACCGTGTGGAGTCTGTATCTGTCTGCGCCACTGTAAATAAGATCTGGCGAGCGCAGCTGCGGACCTCCTCCGACAAACATCTCAGCAAGTTGATCCTGCCAGGATCCCAGCGGTCGCCATGTCACGCACTGCAGACGATGTTGTCCTGGGCTTGATGGTACGTGGATATAACCATAACCATACAGCTGGCATCGGCCAAAAGAGTCCTGGTGCCACACTTGGAGATGAAGCTTTGGCCATCCTAGAGATTACAGAATATACATTCTGTATATTAAATCATTCTTAAACTCATTCTGCAATTTTAAAATATCAGACAAATACCTTGTAGGCCCTTGGTAGTGTAGTGCAAATCAATGGGATGACTCCAGTATGCCATGTCCCCGGTTTGAGGCATGTCCACTTGAGTCTGGCCTTCCTTCAAACCAGAAAGAAGCCTCCATGCTCCTCCTGAATGACACAAGAGAAGTTTTAGTACTTTTTATTAAAGCAGACTTTGGGAAGTCTATCATTAAAATAAAAATTCATAAAAAAAATATTTATACATCATAATAACTGTCTATGAGACCAGACTTTTTTTAGTTTTGGTCACCACTTTGCAAAGCCCTTAAGTGAAAGAAAAATTAATATTTTAATGTTTTCGCATTCTCTCAGAAAACAATTCTGTAATTTTACAAAAATATTGCATTCCACCAAGAAACGTTGCATTCTTTCACAAAACTATTGTGCTCTTGAGAGACTTTGTGATCTTATGCATAAGTATCGCTATTATTATTATTATATATTAATATTATTACTACCACAAAAGTTTTGAAAGCGAACACAAAGTTTTTTTTTTTTTTTTTTTTTTTTTTTGGGAGAACACAAGACTACCACAACCCTTCAGGGGTCCGTTTAACTTTAGTTTATGACAAAGTACAAACAGTCATACCTAAAATTATTCAAAAACCATATGTAATTTTTGAAATATTTTTTACAAGTGGGTACAGGGCACTATAGTTCATTCATGTAAGTGAGAATAGCAAAATAAAGTAAACTGTGACTTATTACACCCAAAAATTCTTGGGACCAAAAATTATTCAAACACTTTGACCTGACCACGTTTTGCTTAAGTGTTTTTTCTTTAATTGCTAATGCAACCTTTTTGCATGACAGAATGACCAAAATTAAAGGAACCGTATGTAGGATTGTGGCCAAAACTGGTACAGCAATCACTTTCAAAATACTGTAGAACGGTGTATCCCCTCCCCCTCAACCCTGACTCGAGGTTGCCAGCTAAGCTGCAGGAACGCAGGCTGCTACAAGGAGCGTCTAATGGCAAGTGACGAGTCCTACACAGTAATTTTTTTTTCTTCTTTTAATTATGTTTATGCTTCACAAGAGATGTTTTGCAAAGTAATTATGTATCGCAAAAATTTACTAATGGCGATTAGCCAAATATTTCGTAAAGATGTACTGTAATAACACATTTCAGTCGGAACATAGATTGTTTTCATACCCTGCTAGTGGTGCGATATAAAGCTTTTTATGAACGCATTTAGCACAAACGACCATGGAAAATCCACTGTTTACGGAAGCAAAGTTAGCCAAACATAGATGAATCTTACCTGTCCAAAAGAAAATTAGCAACGTTGGCGTTTTCAGCCGTCTCCATCTTTCAAAGGCATCTCCTATACAAATCCTTGTTTTATTTCGGACTTTGTCACGATGTATTTCGCATCCATAAAGAGGTCTTTTAGGTTTCGTAATGTTATACATGTTTTATCCGACACTTCCTAGCTGCAGCTGTAACTAGAGGAGAGCTGGCAACCCGGAGGACGAAACTCTACTGACTTCATGATTAGTAGATAGCTGGAGGGTGGAGCCTCAGACCAAAACACAAAATGACAACAATAACATCAGTTGTGGGCTGCAAGTGTCACTTTTAAATGACAATATCCTGGCCGGACCACTGTTGTCAGTGATATAAGTATTTGAAATGAACATGATTTCTTAATGTCTAGTGACATGTCAGGGTCATTTTATGATTAACTGAAATACATTTCTTACATACGGTTCCTTTAAGCATTGTTTAGTAATTGTATAATGTAATTGTAATGTATAATGTAATTGTAAAAGTATTAATAGTTGTTTAAATACTGTCACACTAACACACTACATAGATTTCTATCAAAGTTATCAGAAATTTTCAAGATCAATTTGTTCTGACACAGTTTAACTCTTTAGTTCTTGTCAAATTTAACTATCATTTTCTAAACTATTCTGAATAAACTGTGATAATGAGAGACATGTTGAAGGCATCTGAATACATTTTGGTTTGCCTGTAACATTTACAATACAATATTATATACAATAAAACCAATAAAGGTCACCTGTGTGTACACCCCATTTGCAGAAGAGGCTGTTCTGTGGGAATCCGGTGGCCCCAATGATTTGTCCAATTATGTGCAATTCTGCCATAGGAGTCCTGAAATATTATGGAATATGTTAGTCATTACATCAATCTGTTTAATCTGTCCAATCTTCATACGATTGACAAACTTCATAAACCTCATACTTTTCAGTTATAAATACAGTTTCAGAGTCGTTACAGTTTTTTTAGGTGCACTAAAACATGTTTAGATAACAGTTTTAGTTTTCAGTGTAACATTAGTCTTTCTACGGGTGTCTAACGTCAACCTGGTAACTAGTGTAACAATTCAAGCTAGTAATTTATATCGCTAACCATCTCTAATTAGCGACGCATGTAGACTCGTTTCACAACTCCGTTAACAAAGCAGAACAGTTCAATCTAACACGCGTAACGTTACCTCAATCACCACAATCGATTCATTGATCGGAAATGCTGGTAAAATTAGCAATAAGGCTAATCCAGTTAGCTTGTTCCCTGTTTACAGCGCCTTCCTGTCGTCAAGGATGATTTCCTTAGCAACTCACTTCCTCGTGCTCTGTGTTTGAGGATAATTTTAGTTTGAAAAGGCTTGCCTCTGCCATCTGGCGGCAAGTGCTTGTGTTTCTTCAGAGAGTATAGAACATTTTTTACAGTCTATGGTATAGAACAGTGTTTCCCAAACTTTTTTTCTGGGGACCCACATTTTAAAGTCGATAAATCCTTGTGACCCAATAAACATTAGGACCATATAGTTCATATATCACGAAGAGAATTTATGCATTAACAAAATATGTCTGACCATTTTTAAGGTCAGTTAAGCTTCCACTTAACTATTTAAAAGAGATACAGATATTTGACAAAGCACAATTTTTTTTATTTACCTGTTGTTGACAATAAGTAAAATGCAGAGGTGAAATGAGAAAGGAAGAGTTGACAAGGGATCTCATTGTTTTCATATTCTTATCATTACAGTGTGTACACAATTTATACTTAATGAGACAAAGTGCAAAATAGGGCAGTTAATCATTTGTTTTTCTTCCTATCATCAATAAAACCAGACAGAATCAATGCATGCCTTTCATATAACATTCAATGCTTTGCACATCTACCAGAATAATATGAGCATTAAGTTAAATAAAAAACAATTTTCTTTACTGAAATATTTTTGAGAACTTTTTTATGCACCCACTGTGACCACATTTACTCAAGTAAGATACTTTGAGGCAAAATACATAATAAAAATAAAAATACAAAATAAATACAGTCTATGAGTGCAGAGCGCATCTAAAGAACAAAAAAAAAAAAAAAAAAAAAAAAAATAAGGCAGAAGAAGAACGACGAGCTGCCCTCGTGCGGCTAATAGGTGAACTACACATATACATTTTAATCAAGAGTATATAGCACACTGAAAAATAGTGCTCGACTTGGCGACCCATACAAAATCTCCCGGGACCCCGCCTTTGGGAATGACTGGTATAGAATACCAAGAGGCGAAACTCTGTTGCTGTTTTTCGGTAGCGCGGCCGCCATTCTGGGGTGAAAATTCCAACTGGACAGCACTACAGAAGCAGACTGAATGACAACGAAATAGAAGTCAAAGTGGAAATAAAAGAATGTGACTGCAGGGAAGTAGAGTGTGACACGAAAAGGTGCAAAAAGTCACTCTACATTGTCAGATTTATTTTACGGATCAGAATCCATCACATTTTACGCACCCAAAATTGGCAAATCTCACAGCCAATTCAGAAGCGCAATAGACAATTTCTCAAATTAAGTCATCATTAAATGTTATGACTAAGTTACTACAGTAAAAGTTGTATTGTGTTATTATATGTTTTATGTTATTCCATGGAATGTCTGGATACTGGATTCTGATTGGCTGGCAGGTGTGCAGTAAAACCGTTTAATGCACAGGTAGCTCCAAGTCAGTTTAATCACCGTTCTATAGACCTTTTTCCTGAACACGGAAGTAAGTCCGACTCTTAACTGAAAGAATGCTTTGCATTTCCGGTCTGCATTGTTTCTAGTCACATTAGGATATATTCCGAGCTGGGGCACGTGCCCCAGTTAAAATATGCTGTGCCCCAGTAAAATCTCAAATTTGAGTTATAATTTACGTTGATAATCCCAAAATAAAGACATTAAACTACATGTAACAACTGAATTAACTAGTAATGGGGGCCTGTGCCCCAGTAGAGCTTTAGGTCTAGCAACTCCCCTGGTTAAACCTATTCCAATGTTTTTAAAAAGCACATGGCTCCATAGCGCCATCACTTAGCAATGTCGCAATGACCGTCATTTGTCAGTGCCTCACTTTCATGAGTGTGTAGATGACACGAAGCTGCCGACGTTAGCTACATTAAAAAGAGTTGGACGCTATTTGAATGGGTTCCTATGGAAACCGGAACAGAAAAGCATTCAATCGGACGTTAGAATTCGTAATGGCGGCGCTCATCGTTTACTCAGGAAAAAGGTCTATATTAATGCGCTGCTTTAATTGATGCACGCAAACGTGCAGAGAGAGAGAGAGAGAGAGAGGTCGGAGATCGCATTGTGCTGTGCACATACATAAGCTTGTCAGCACTTCCCTGCGATTATTATTGTTAAAATATCCTAGATACTAGATCGCTACATTATATTCCTCAGCAACGAGGTGGTAAAACTGCTGTTTTTGAATGAATTCCTTGTTTGTGGAGAGAGACGCGCAGACGCACAGGATGCAGGCAGGTAGGCACATACACACACACACACACACAACTGTCATCTCTCTCGCCTTCTCGCTCTCTCTTGGTCGATCGATAATTTACTGAAATAAATACTATAATTCATTCAAATAAATGTGATCTTACCACACTATTTCGTGTCTGATTTGAAGCAGGCAAAATGCTAGCCTGTCATAACTGACGAAAACAACCATCTTTTCCCCTATTCAGTCAAATATTGCGCTGCAAAGAGCAGTAGTTTTAACTTGTCAATAACTTGGCAAATGACCATGGAATAAGCGGGATAATCAACGGCTTGCCCTGCTTAAAGGATTTAAAATGCACTTTGCGGAGGCAACCACCCTCCGCTTCGCATCCATCTGTTATTAGCCTCCACATTGTGCATTTAAAATCCTTTAATGCACAGCAAGCAAGCCTATACTACAGGGCCGTTGAATGCTTGAATCTGATTGGCTGACGAACGTTCTAGAGGTGTGCATTATTTTCAGGGAAACGCACAGCGAACGTAGTTCCAGGCAGCTTTTGACCGCAGTACATGTCTATATATATATATATATATATATATATATATATATATATATATATATATATATGTCAGTTATTTCAAAGGTCCTTACAGCATAAAACAGCAAAATAACCAAAAGCTACAGTGACACTGGCAAAACTAATACATACAGTAAACAACAGGATAAAAACGACAGATTATGTCCATGTTTTTTCCACAATATTACGTTTTATTATGTACGGAAAGCACATACTCTATTTCTCTCGCTCTCTCTCACTCACAGACGCACACACATACAGTTAGCACCATAGACTGTAAAAAATATGGACGTAGTATCCGTGACGTCACCCGTAGGATTCTGAAGCGCTAATTTGAAGCTCATAGTGGGCGGGATTCGGCCGTCGCCATCTTGGAATCGCGTCATCGCGCGTCACTCCCGGATAATCAAAAATGGGCAAAAAGGCGGGATGTGGGTGGAGCTGGTTGCTGAAACCACGCCCGCCTAGAGCGACAGTGGTGACAGCAGCGGCAATCCCCCTGTCACTCAAGTGGCCACGCCCTTAATTATGCTGAACTTTAAGGCTTAATATAACTTAAACCGATGAGTTATAAAAAAAAATTCACCCCCCTCACAGTTGACATGAAGGGCAAAACTAGCTATATAGACCAAAACCATTTTTTGAACCAGGCTGTAAACATACTTTTTTCTGCTGTAAAGTTGGGCATTTTAACATGGAGTGTCAATGGGATTGACTCTCTTTTGCAGCCAGCCTCAAGCGGCCAGTCGATGAATTGCAGTTTCAGTCACTTCCGTGTTGGTTTCACGAGGGAGACCGGAAGGTTGCCCCTTGGTTAGCACTCGCGCTAATGTTGTTAGCGCATCTCTGAAAATAAACAACTTAAAAACGACATGACAGTTCTCACGCGAGGTAACAACGGCGTGGTCTTGAAGAAAATTAACTTAAAGTTTAACTGTCAGTAGAGACGATGCTGCCAGTTACCTTTGAGAGACACACAGACTTGAGAGAGGTAATTTACTTTCTCCCCCCTCTCTTGCCGTCCGTCTGCTTGTCTGTCGGTCTCTCTAAACTTCATTATTAACTGCATTAGTTTGCTATCAACGGCTCAAGCGTTGTTACTAGGTCTAAAATGACGTTTTGGAACTAGCAACGAAGCTGCTGGACGAGCTGCGTAAGAAATTAATCCTACTCACAATAGTGTTTTAAGGATAAAAACCGGACGAATGTCTTGAAATATATCATCTGATCGATGTCTTGAGGTGTGCAACTGTAGTATAAGCGGAATAATTGACTTCGGGCCGTAGAATTCTGCGAAAATAATGCACACCCGAGGTGGAACGGCCACTCCGTCAATTATTCCTTACTTATCACTTGTGGAATCCAACCATTAATTATACATTTGAGGCAGCTGCTGTATATTTATTTCATGCTACTTTACACATTTACTATTACTATTATTAGTTACTATTACAGGTCTGAAATATATATTTTATTTATATTTTATGTTGTAAGTTTTAATCCCATGGAACACACTACAAACACGATTATCTTACAGAACATGATGTATTGCTGTCTGTCATAACTGAATAATTAAATAATTTTGGAAATTTTTAAGTTTTTAGTCATGCTTTAACGGACATTAATATAAGACAATACTGCAAAAACATTTTACTGTGAAGCTGTTATATTCCTGTTATATATTTATTGACTACGTTTACATGGACACCAGTAATCTAATTAATGACCTTATTCTGAATAAGACAATAATATGATTAAGCTGTTTACATGAGTTGCTTTTAGAATATTCCTGTCATGATCCCGTTTTACATGTTACAGTACATAGATCGATTAATGACACACATCATTACGTCCACACGCGATGCTATCAGTTCATCTTCGTTATAGACTTTTGGATGTTTGGGTTTTAATTAGGGATGTTAACTGATGACCGTTTGACCGGTGGTTGACCGTATCAACGTTAACCGGTCAAAGTTGTCGGTAGTCGGTTAAAAAAAAAAGTGCCTGTGCGTCTTTTACGCATTCTGAAGGTGCCTGTTTTATCCATTGGTTTTATCACGTTGCAGTCTATTAGGCAACATTCCGCATAAGATGGGCTTAGATTTGGAAATACATTACATCTACATTTCAGTGGTAACCGATAAGGTGATGATGATCATCATCTTTCTTTAATATGGTTAGCACTACCTCAACTAAAGCGGCGTCTCTTCGGAGCTGTCATTTTCTTAAATGAGCTGTGGCAATGTTTCAAATGAGCTTCTAACCTAGACAAACGCCTTTATTTTCAAAGCGATCACCTTGTACCCAAACCATTTGAAACTAAGGAGCCATTTGTCCTACGATTACATACAACAAGCTCTTCGGCGCCGCGTTTGCGGGACTCATGTTTCGCGCTGTAGGGGATTTTAAAAAAGTGACGTGAGTGGCAGTGTGTGTGTGTGTGTGCGGGAGGCAGAGCGCCAGGGGAACTTCAGCGTGCACCGCCGCCAGAGGAACGTGAGCTGTCATTGCCGCCGTCAGAGGAACGTGAGCTGGCATAGCAGCCAGAGGAACGTGAGCTGGCATAGCAGCCAGAGGAACGTGAGCTGGCATCGCCGCCGTCAGAGGAACGTGAGCTGGCCTCGCCGCCAGTGGAACATCAGCAGTCACCGCCGCGTCCGGAACAGAGAGAGCGGTCACCGCCGCGTCCGGAACAGAGAGAGCGGTCACCGCCGCGTCAGGAACAGAGAGAGCGGTCACGGCCGCGTCAGGAACAGAGAGAGCGGTCACGGCCGCGTCAGGAACAGAGAGAGCGGTCACGGCCGCGTCCTGAACAGAGAGAGCGGTCACCGCCGCGTCCGGAACAGAGAGAGTGGTCACCGCCGCGTCCGGAACAGAGAGAGCGGTCACTGCCGCATCAGGAACAGAGAGAGCGGTCACCGCCGCGTCGGGAACAGAGATAGCGGTCACTGCCACATCAGGAACAGAGAGCGCAGCCGCCTCCGCGTCAGGAACAGAAAGCGCAGCTGCCTCCGCGTCAGGAACAGAGAGCGCAGCCGCCTCCGCGTCAGGAACAGAGAGCGCAGCCGCCTCCGCGTCAGGAACAGAGAGCGCAGGAACAGTGAAAGTGGACGCCGCCGCCTTCCCGCGAAACACCGTCTCCACCCCCACCGCAAATAAGGGGTGCTTCTGTATAGCCTCAGCTATACGGGCATCCATCGCCAGGCAGGCGTAGATGTAGTCAAAACGTGCGGCCGACGCCACCTCGAAGGACACTCCCTCCGTCTTGGGAGCAGGGTGAGTGGTCGCTGCCTCCTCAAAAAAAATATTCCTCCCTACTGGACCCATTTGTGGAGTCTGCATTCTGTCGCGTAATAGTAATGAAAGGGTCTAGGTGCAGGGAAAGGGTTTTTTAATGATAATAACAAAATGAACAAACACAACAAAAGGCCAACACGGCACAAACTGAAACACTAAATAACCAAATCAAAACTGAATCAAAGCCAAGGATCTAAGAAACACAGAATACAAAACAGGACTCGAGACAAGAAACAATGCAGACTAATAAGAGTGGTGGGAGAATGAAGATTATAAAGACTGTGGTAATAGTGAACAGCTGTGGGAGAAACATGTGACATAATCAAGACAGGTGTACACAATCAGTGGAGTGAAAGTGCGGGAGGAAGTGAAACAGCGACATCGTGTGGAGAATGGAAAGGCTGCAGCCCAGAGTCATGACAATAAGTAAATAAAAATGAAACCAAAGCGCGACCAACTGAGAGCATTATGACGCGTTCCAGACAACCCGTTACCCGTGTTTTTCCAAACTTCTACCCGTGAAAAAGTGCACTGGAACGGCACTTAAACCCGTGAATTTCCACCCGTGAACTCGTACTAGATCGGCGACGTACTCCCAGTTCCGAGTTCTGACGTGACATAGCCCGAGAAACAACAATAAAGCCTCTAGGGATGCGGTTTTTAGTGGCACACGGTGGAAAAATAGAGTTTAGGACAATATAACGTTGCAATCAAATTATTAATACTAGTGCTGGGCGATATGACGATATATATCGTGGAGACGATAGAAAAGTGTCTATCGTCCTATTTCTCTTCTATCGTTTCTATCGTCTCTAACCTAATTTTATCAATTACTAAAGAAAATATTGCATTAAATAGGCTATGACAAATGTATGATAGTGTCTTGTTGCTGTGCAATGCATACTCTACCCTATAAGTGATAATCAAGAATAAAAACGAACTTTTTCACAAAGAAACTCCGTCTTGTGCGACGTGACGCTTTGTTGCGACATGCTTTAACTCGTGAGTGCTTAGCCTAAAGATGGAGACGCAAGAGGTTGAAGATGAATGCCCGGATCGAGTCGCAACAAACTGAAACTGCTACCCAGGCAGCAGACAAGAAGTACTTTTACCGACACGTGGGGGTACGTCAGTGATTTTGTTGCATTTTGGCTTCAAGAGCTCCGACACGGAGCAGAAGACAGTCATGTGCAAACTCTGCCAAAAGACTGTTTCCGCGCCCAACGCTGACGCCTGTTTCACGCCTGTTTCACACATACTCCGTCTGCAGTGCGTATGCGTTGCGTATTTTTTTCCGCACCCATGTTAACGGATCAGATCGTTCACACTGCAGGCGGTTGCTGTCCGGCAGTGCGTTCCAGAAGTGGTGCGTTTGCAGCAGTGGAGCGATCCTTTCGGCACAGAGTCTGTTTTTGCTGCGCTGCATGCGCCGAATTAAAGTGACAGCACATTGTTCGCTGTAAAAATGAACATGGATTGACGGAAATGTAACATAAATGCATATAAATGCAGTCTACTGTGTTTCACAGTCAACACGTGGCTTTTTGGCTAGGTTTAAAATAGTGCAGTTTTAAATAAACAAGGCAACATAATAGATGCACTTGTCCAGGTAGAAAAGTTCTCTAAAATATGGTTTTTAATAAAGATTTAATACGAAAGAAAGGCACAGAGAGCCGACTGCTTGTCTGTGGTAAGTTTTAATTTAAAATATTTGTGATAGCCCAATTTCAATATGAAAAGGAAGCTATAGCCTACCTATGCTGTGTTTAAATGTGTTGCAACTTGCTTGAGCAAATATACAAATCTAGAAGTCAAGTGCATTGAATAATAGCCTACGTAGTTTATAATACGTTGAGTTTAAACGTGAATATGTCTAGTATTATTGTATTAGTGTTCTGTAATAAAAGAGTATCCCAATGCTGAAAAAGCACGTTTGGATTTGAAATTAAAATAACGGATAAATGGTGTGTTTGTGGTAAACACCCGCGGATCAGGAACGGACTGCAAACGCGTTCTGTGTGGAAGCAAAACGAGTCCGTGCTGCCTCTGCACCGCATACGTAACGCACACGGACTGTATACGCACTACAGGCGTGATACTTCATTTTGGTTTGCAAACTTTGCACTACAAGGTTGAAAAATGTTTTGTTTATTTTTTATAATTGAGTGCTTTTCTGCTCAGAAACTTGAAATGGCTGTGCACTTTAATAAAAAAATAGTTTATTTTGATAGTACTATTTAACTATGATGTGGATAAAAAATGTGAAGGCTACTGTAGCTCTACCTCCACCACATCTGTTGTCATTTAATACATTTATATTGCTGCACTAAAATGTGTTTTTCTCATTTGTGACAGTTCAGTTAAATGTCATTTCAAATAACGAATAAAAATAAAGTTGCAAAAAAATTATGCAATGATATTTTTGTCAAACTTTTCAGAGAATAACTGAAAACGTACTTTATTTTGGTATATCGTGATATATATCGTTATCGTGATATAAAATAATCCATATCGTGATACATGATTTTTCCATATCGCCCAGCACTAGTTCCAATATAGGTTCAGATTGCAAACTAAACAAAGAAAAAAGCTAGTAAATTGACTATGATTTCTACTCCTTTGACTTTTGCTATGGTTTCTACCTAGGTTTCTCTTCTATGGTTTCTGCCTCTTCGACTTTTTCAACTTTGACTACTATGGCTTTTGCCTCTTTGACTTCTTTGAATTTTTTTCGACTTCTGCCTCTTCGGCCTTTTTCTTTGACTTCTTCTTGTTCTATGGCTTCTGCCTCTTTGACTTTGTCTTAGATTTCTACTCCTTTGACTTTTGCTATGGTTTCTACCTAGGTTTCTCTTCGATGGTTTCTATGGCTTCTGTCTCTTCGACTTTTTCAACTTTGACTTCTGCCTCTTTGACTTTACTTTTTTTTTTCAGCTTCAGCCTCTTCGACTTTTTCACCATTTTCTTCGAATTCTACTTGTTCTATGGCTTCTGCCGCTTCAACCTTGTCTCAGATTTCTACTCCTTTGACTTTTGCTATAGTTTCTGCCTAGGTTTCTCTTCTATAGTTTCTATGGCTTCTGCCTCTTCGACTATTTCTGACTATTTCTGACTATTCCTTTGACTTCTGCGGCAGAATAGAATGGTCTAATCATCCTGATCTCACAAAATTCCTTTATAATCAATGAACCGCTTATTTACAGTGAGAGGACTGGCAAGTGTACAGGGGAAAAAATCTGGCGTTTAGAGGTGGGTGAATTCAGACTAGCTTGAATGCAATGTTTTAAGTGTTTAAGATCAACAGATGTCTGTGATTGGCTATATCGCTCAGCACTACAAAAAAAATGTCTTTTGGCGATTTCCAGAGAACACAAATATGCACTGGAGCCTTTACCAAATCTGTTTTGCCAAACCTTATTATTACAGTTTTAAATAAGGGTGAGAAATGGATGTGTGGCATGAATGTGTGAGAAAAGTGAATGCGAATTCAGTCAAAAGTAGTCTCGCGTAACCAGACTGACGGCAGAAGGTATGGAATCCATGGCAGCTTTCATTGGCCTAGGCCCGCCCATAAGGCCGTTTGACCAACATGTCAAACAACCAATCACCAGCGTCTCGTTTCGGGGCATGGAAATGTCCCCACAACAACAGGCCAGTGTGCAACAAGTCAGTCATTGAAATAACCAGCACTGGAAGTCAAAGAAGAAGAGGAAGAACAAGCAGCAAGTCAGTAATTTGTTTGCGAACGTTGCAAAAGTGTATAACAACAATGGCGTCTGCATTAGCACCTCTTAGCAAAACATCGAGTAAATCAGTCGTCTGCTCTTTGTTTCCTGGCGGACCAAAAATAAACGCGACACTCACGTATCCCGGAAATCTGATCAAATTCAACCAATCAGATGACGACTTCTAAATTCCTGAAGTGTTTCCAGTTAAGTGTACCATATGCATCAGATGTTTAGCCAACATTCCGTGGGCGTGACGTCTGAGGCTGAAACTAAGCCAAAAGTAACTTAGCAACTTTTTGATGGCTGTTTTTGTTGTTGCTGTTGTTTATTAAATATTATTATTTAAAAATTAAATTAATAATATTTGAAATAATGTATTTATTAATAATAGTGTTTAGTATTGAGAAACATGGTGATTTTAGTTCCAATGTTCTGCCATTAGATGAGTCGGCAGTAAAAAGGGATTTTGGGACTTTTAACCTGAAAAGTTATAAGCGGAAGTTAATTTTAGCTTCAACAACAGCTTGACGCAGAGGCGAACCAAGCTGAAGTGGGGGCCCCAGGCAAAATGAATAGATGAGGCCCTTCTAAAAGATTATTTCATTAATATATCTTTGTTACCTAAATGTACATGTATACAACATGCAAAAAGTAGTCAAAACACATAATATAACATAAATAGTTTATTTTTTTTAAACAAAGTGCATATTTTTTAAGAAAATATTAATCTAAAATCTTTACAGAACAGGTACAGAACAATCTTCTATCAAACAGGTTGCATGCAAAGCAGTATACCGCATCTGTGCTGATAGAGTATATAAGCCATGATCTCTTGATTTTCTCTCCATTTTTCATTACAATCTCATAATTGTCTTCTGTGAATCGTCGAGGAACTGTTTCATTGTTTTGTGAAAACACTGCATTGGTTACTGACTGGGTCTTTTTTCACAATTTCACAGCGCTCATGATCATAAAAAATCTTTGTCCATTTTGCAGGGTCGTCAGACAACAGGAAACTTGTAGTACCTTTGTCAAGAACATCAATAGTGCTGCAAGTGAATGATGTGAATGGCATTTCCTCCTCATTACCAGTTAGTTGTTGTTGCAGTGTCAAGGTGGATGGTACTAAAAACATACACTCCCTGTTTCACAGACAAGGTTTAAGCCTAGTCCTAGATTAAAATGTAAGTCTGAGCTTGCACTGATTGATCTTAAAATATATCAGTGCCTTTGTTTTGTCTCAGGATGCACACCAGTAATGTTTTTATTTATTTATTCAATTTACAGTTTATTAACTATAAGTTCATTGTTAGTTGACAACTAATTATGTTAACTCAACTATGTAGTTTAATGTAGAAGAACTAAATAAAAAATGTCAACTAAGTAAATGTAATGATATTTATTTAAATTGTTTTGTGAGCTCTCCACTGGCAGCAAAACACAGTTCCAAAATTTGCCAAGTGGTGATGTTCACCTCATTAACATTATCATCTATTCTATTGCAGCCTATTAATAACCCTATTAGAAATTAGACAATCTAGAAAATTATTAAATGAAAATAAGCTGGAACAACAAAAACATTGGTTTGTCATATCATTAAGTCATTAATGATCATTATCTCCATCACTTTACTTACCACTGTCATGTTTCCTCTTTTACTCCTCTTCTTTTGGCTGCCAGATAGATAAGTCCTTTTCATTTTTAAAAAAGCCTAGAAATAAGTGCTGCTGTGCCAGTTTGAAAACCGTGGCTGACGCATCACAAAGAAAAAGCAAGCACATCCAGTGTAACGCGAGAGGGAGCCCTCTAGGGGGGATGCGGGTATGTTTTTAATAATGACATTTCAGATTGTTCAAATGGTCAGCTGTCGGGGGCCCCCTCAAAATGCGGGGCCCCAGGCAATTGCCTGTCTTGCCTGCCCTATTGCTACGCCTCTGGCTTGACGCAGTGAATAAATGCACTGAGCAGCAAAATCACCCTTAGCAGATGAAAGGATAGATGTGAGTTAGTAATTTGATGGTAATATTATTAGGGGCATGCAAGTCGCAGTTACGTTGTCAATTGGTGAAATGACCAAAAATTACCAATACCTTACGTAACGGTTACGTCATGTGTTAGCTGGGTTAATGCTTTCTTCGATAAACATTCAAACTAATGTTATATCATTGTAAATATGAATAATGAATGCTCTATCAGATGTACATTAATCACACTCGCTCAAACCATCTCTCTCTCTCATATTACCCATACGCAGTACAGTGAGGTTTTAATGCAGTAATACAATAGGCTTTCAATGAAGCAACTCAACATTTGTTGGTTACTAGTTCTAAAGTGACGTTTAGGAATTAGTAATGGAGGCTTATGCTCAGCTGATCAACTGTCAAACTTTGATTTGAATCCATAGCATAAGGAAGTAGTTTGCACAAAAGAGGGCTTGTAAAGACACTCTGTTGTTTTTTTGTTTATGTATTTACACACTTGTGTCGTCAAACTGTTGTATACGCGCAATATCACACTCATAGACTTGAGATATTGCTCTATACCGGCACTCGGCCTGTGGCCTCGTGCCTATGGCAAATCACAGCCATGCCGATATACAGCCATATCTCAAATCTACTCGTTTGATATTCGGCCTAAATTCAGCAATGTATACTCTTTGCATTTATATTTTGTCAGACAAATATTCTAGTTCCAGTGCATGTCTGTCACTACACATGTTGACTTCTTCACTCAATAACAGCATGTGCAAAACATAAGGTTCTCTTCTCCCTGTGGCCCAAAGTATCCACCTCAGGTAGACATCAATGCCACATCTCAAACCCTTAGAGACCACATTTGTACAAACACACAGACAAATAGTAAATATTTAATGAGACTCCTAATGAAAACACAAGGGTATGATTGGATTCTGATGTAACCTCAAAGATTGACAAGATATGGTTATGAGAGTTCAGACCAACACAGTAACTGTAATATATTTTATAGCACAAATAAAAATAAAAGACTTAAAAAAGTTTTCTCACACACACAACAGGTGTGAGAGACGGCAGTCACCTTAACTACATCAGAAGTTATAGTGCAAAATAACCACCTCAGCTGTATTGATAAGTACTAAAAGAGGCCTGTTAAGAGGCAGACACTGTTCTGAGGCCTAAAACAAGCCATTATAGTGACTGAACGCACTTGGCCTTGTCATTCCAAATGCAAATATTCAGTGCAAATGAGATTTTGAATCAAATCAGTGCATTTATATGGACCTATTCACACTTGAAATCAAAATTTGAGGTCTGAAAGTGAGATGATTTTTTAAACAAATAACAGTAATACATATACTCGACTAGGCTCACAACAGCACAGTCTTTAATTACATTGCACATGCATTTGAAAAATAGAAATCTCTTTATGAGGCCTCAAATGGAATAAGTTCACAATACCAAATCACTTTTTTCTACTTAATTGTTTTAATGCATTTGGTTTTCTCAAATACTGGGATTTGCTATGTACTATATACTATTAGTCAGGCACAATTTTCTTCACAGGCATTTTGACAAGCACTCAAACCAGCCACTGGGAATACATACGTAGTTCATGACAGCTACTTTACAATGATATTAAAAGTGGGATGTTCTTTGATCATTCTCTGTGCCTACAACAACAGCGGTGACACAAGCTTGAATATTTGCTGTTACAAGAACTTTGCAGTATTATTCAGTGGTGTAAAACAGCATCTTTCACCCTTTTGATGATGTCTAATTTTAATAATTCTACATCTAACATCACTCAGATCGTACTGCCAGCAAATCAAGATTTGAAAACATTTTTGTGTGTGTCATCATGTGTTATTTTCCTCTATGTCAATGGGGTCATGATCTTTACCTTGAGGAAAAAGACTGTTTTTCAGGAGGCATCTCGCTATATTTTGTTTGGACACATGCTTTGGGTCGATACACTTAATCTTTTAATGAGTGTAGTGTTGTTTGTGTGTGCTCTTTGTAGGCTTTTGCTTATGAAAGTTATCTGCCTTGTGCTTCTAGTGGCTGCAACAGCTCTCTATCAGGCCTCTACCTTGAATCTGGCTTTAATGTCACTGGAGAGGTATGTGGCCATCTGCTTTCCTCTCAGACATGCAGAAATTACCACATCCGGAAGAACTAACTTGGCCATTGGTGTGCTTTGGATGATAAGTTGGATTAAATCCCTGTGTGAGATTATTATTTTCTATTCTTTTGATACCACAAACGTAGCAATGAATATATTTTGCTCAAAAACTACTTTTTTCAGGCTGCAGGTCTATAGGAAACTTGATATAGCTTTCACAACTATATTTTTCACATCTGTGTGTTTTGTTGTTATCTTTACTTATGCCTCTATAGCAGCTGTGGCTAAATCAGCCTCCTCTGATAAAACATCGGCCAAAAAAGCCAATAGCACTGTTCTGCTGCATCTAATACAACTGGGTCTCTGTGCTGTGTCCATTTTAGTTGGAGTTATCCAAGAAGTCATTTATGTTTATGCTGACTATATGACTTCGATAAATGTGATGTATTTTTGCTTTGTGGTGTTTATGATTTTTCCAAGATGTTTAAGTCCTCTTATATATGGTCTGAGAGACCAGGCATTTAGCTGTTTATTTAAATACTACTTCACATTTGGTTTCAAAAAGAAAAACAGTTGTAATACAGAAATTCATGTAGTAACCTGATGGCTATTGAAATGTTATCTAAAATGCTTTAGGAAATTTTGTCACTACTTTTTTACTAACTGCAAAATAAACATGTCTTTATACAGTGAGCTGAAGTTCAGTCACAAGCACATTTAACAAACCTATTAAATCTGTCTCAATGTTTCCCAGTGCTCTGGCCACAGATATGGAAAAGTGTTTTGTAAGTGTTGTTTTTATTTGTCAATGTTTTGTACCTTATTTGGTCTTGTGACAAACATAATCACAGTTACTAATAAGGTTCTTTTGCTTTTTTTCTCTATTATGGAATATATGTAACATCAAATTGGGCTTAAAAGTAACAGCCTTTTTGAAATGTAAACCATAAGAAAAATAAAATACAGTGTCATTAGTATCACTTAATCAAACATTTCTTTTTTTGCTAAGATGATTGTGTAGCTATGAATTAATTCAATAAGCAATTTATATTTGATTAATTCAGATACAGATGATAGATTTGTTTTCAATGTTATAATAAATTTATTTTTGTCCATTTTATAGTACTAGCTTTACAAACTAAATTCTGCCGGAAACCCGTACGATTAAACTAATAAATGTGCATCAGTTTATAAATATTTTATATATGACACAACGCTCTCCTTTTCGGTGTTTGTTACGTGTGTTTTTGTTTACATGTTTGTTTTCAAATGTAAAATTCAGTCGGGCAAATCCATCGTACAACCGTCAAGACCTTCTGATTATCGGACAGCAATCAAAACAAGCTGTTACAAGCGACTTTCTGCACTCAAACTACATACCGGAGGAGATATCCAGAACACCGGGTTCTCCCTGGATTGTTTTCGGCCCCGGCAAGCGACGAAGGCGGCGACGGCACAGGAAACAAAAGCGAGGATGCCGGTCCGGCCTACTTGCTAAGCTAAGGAAACATCCACATAAACCATCGCTACCCAGCATTCTTCTCAGCAATGCGAGATCCATGTGCAATAAAATGGACGAACTTAAACTGCAGATATCCACGAACAAACTTAATGAGGACTGCAACATTCTGATCATAACAGAAACTTGGCTTCACCCGCTCATCCCAGACGTAGCCATTGAGCTAGCGGGCCGCACAGCATTGCGCTGGGACAGGAACAATAACTCCGGTAAGAGCAAAGGAGGGGGTTTATGCATTTATGTGCACAACAGCTGGTGTACAAATACAAAGATCATAGGCTCTCATTGCTCTGCTGATTTGGAGTATCTGACAGTTAAATGCAGACCAAACTATCTTCCGCGTGAATTTACCGCTGTTATAGTCACCGCTGTTTACATTCCACCAGATGCTAATGCTAGCGTAGCCCTAGGCTACCTGTACAATACAATAAACGCTCATCAGAGCACTTACCCAGATGCATCCCATATCATTGCGGGAGATTTTAACCACGCAAATTTAAAGGCTGTTCTTCCAAAATTTCACCAACACATTAATTGTGCTACCAGAGGTGCAAGGACATTAGACAAGGTTTACTCAAACACTAAAAACGGACTTAAATCAATACCTCTACCACATCTTGGCCAGTCAGATCACCTATCCATACTACTAATTCCAGCGTACACACCTTTAAGGAGGAAAATTCAACCCACCATAAAGACTGCAAAAACATGGCCTGAAGGAGCATCCATGCATCTGCAGGACTGCTTTGATAGGACAAACTGGGACATTTTTGAATCAGAAGACCTGGAAGAGTACACATCATCTGTACACTGCTACATACAAAACTGTGTTGACAATGTCACAGTAGACAAAAACATTAAGATCTACCCCAACCAAAAGCCCTGGATGACGAAGAAGGTCAAAAATCTCCTCAAAGACCGCAACAATGCCTTCAGGTCTGGTGACAAAGTACTGTACAGCATTTCCAGAGCTAACCTGAAGAGAGGCATCAGAGAGGCTAAAGCAGCCTACAAAGGGAGAATTGAGGACCACTTCACCAACAACAACCCACGGCTGGTATGGCAAGGACTCCAACAAATCACAAACTACAAATCCAACAACCACACGACTGTTAATGGCGATGCTACCTTGGCTGAAGAATTAAACTGTTTCTTTGCTCGCTTCGAGGTAGAAACGACAAGGTCAGTTAATCCTCCTCCATTAGTGAATACACCCCTATTAGCCGCCAGCAACCACATACTCACCCTACAAGAGCATGACGTGAGACAGATGCTCAGAACAGTTAACCCAAGGAAAGCATCCGGACCTGATGGTGTGAGTGGTAAAGTGCTGAAGGTCTGTGCCGACCAGCTCTCCGAGGTGTTTACAAAGCTCTTTAATCTGTCCCTGTCTAAATCTATCGTTCCATCCTGCCTGAAGTCCACCACCATTATACCACTGCCGAAAAAGACTACTACAACGTGTCCGAATGACTACCGTCCAGTCGCACTCACTCCAGTTATCACCAAGTGCTTCGAGAGGCTGGTCTTACGGCACATCAAAGCCAGTCTTCCACCTACCTTCGATCCACACCAGTTTGCGTACAGAGCGAACCGGTCCACAGAGGATGCTATCACCACGGCTCTTCATTCTGCTTTGACACACCTTGAACACCAAAGGAGCTATGTGAGGATGCTCTTCATAGACTTTAGCTCAGCTTTTAACACAGTAAACCTGGACACACTCATAATAAAACTAGCAGACTTAGGCCTTTCTGAAACAACATGTCTCTGGATCAAAGACTTTCTCAGCAACCGCCCTCAGAGAGTCAAGATAGGCCCCAATCTCTCCTCCACCATCACACTCAGCACTGGAACCCCGCAAGGATGCGTGCTGAGCCCTCTACTCTACACCCTCTATACCCACGACTGCTCTCCTGCTCACCACACCAACAGAATCATTAAGTTTGCGGATGACACAACCGTGGTCGGTCTTATCTCTGATGATGATGAGTCTGCCTACAGGGACGAAGTCCAAAGACTAACTACATGGTGCGCGGATAACAGCCTAATCCTCAACTCCTCAAAAACAAAAGAACTAATAATAAACTTCCGTAGAAACAGTCCAGACCCTTCACCACTCTACATCAATGGGGACTGTGTGGAAAGAGTTTCAGATCACAAATTTCTGGGTACATACATCTCCTCAGTACTTACATGGACCACGAACACTACTGCGGCAGTCAAGAAAGCACAGCAGAGGCTTCATTTCCTCAGAATCCTGAAACAAAACCACCTACAGGAGAAACTTCTGGTGTCTTTTTACCGTTGCTCCATTGAAAGTGTGCTGACGTATTGCATTTCTGTGTGGTATGCCAGCTGTTCAGAAGCAGACAGGAGAAATCTTCAGAGAACCATCAACACAGCCCAGAAAATCATTGGCTGCCCCCTGCCCTCTCTGGAGGTCTTATCCAGCTCTCACTACATCAATAGAACAACCAGGATACTGAAAGACCCATCCCATCCCGGATATCATCTGTTCAACCGACTGCCCTCGGGCAGACGTTTCAGGTCCATACCATCACAAACAAATAGACTCAAAAACAGTTTCTACCCTAGAGCCATTCGCGAACTGAACACCCCAAAACCACCTACATAAACTTTCAGTAGCTAGCTAGAACAACATCTGCAATATTGCACAGTTTTTAAAAACTAATATTTGCACAATATTTATGAATACATCAGGGCATATCTTTAAGGCATCATTGCACTTCTGTTAAAATACTGCATTTTGCACCTGTTACTACTTGTTACTTGAACATTTAATTGCACTACTTAACATAGGAATACATTGCTGCTATTCCTGTTTTTATTTATTATTTGTATTTTTTAATTTGTATTTTTAATGTCACTGTTTTTTAATGTATGTTACACCCAAGGATTGCTTCTTCAATTTCGTTGTAACTATACAATGACAATAAAGGAATCTTGAATCTTGAATATGTGACCCTGGACCCTTAAGTTGCATGGGTATATTTGTAATCGCCAGCAATACATAGTAAGGGGTCATTTTTCTGTTATGCCAAGTAAAGATAATGTTCCATGAAGATTGTTTGTAGATTTTCTAACATAAATATATCAATATAAGAAATATATCTCTGTAGAACAAAAGTGGGCTTTTCTAAACTGATGGGTGTTTTTAAACTGGTGACTGTTTCTAAATCATGCAGTAAATATCACACAGTGAAAATGATGCCCCATACCTCACCCCAATGAATGAATAAATTTGCACTTAAAGCAATGTATTTATGTTTTTTTTTATTTAGCCTGAAATAGTTTTTAAATTATTTTGATACTAATTTAAATGACTTTATGGCAGCAACAAATGCATGTGTACAGCCAGAGATGGTCTTATTATTGAGAGGTCTCAATGCTTCATGATGCTATAGAAGAACACTTTTTTGTCTAAATGGTTCAATAAAGAATCTTTAACATCTAAAGAACAGAGGTTACGCGAGTAACCAGAGCGTTCCCATATCGAAAGTAGAGTTAACACTCATAAGGCCCAAACTCAAGATAGGAAGCACTGATGGATGGGGTGCACCCCTTATCCAGCAGCTCTTGTAGGAAAGTCAGCACATGGGACACGTCACATGAAGCCGGATCCTGGTTGCGTGCTGAACAACAGTCATTGAAGACTGACCACTTGAGGGCATAGAGACGTTATGTGGATGGAGCTCTAGCCTCTAAAATGGTATTAGTGACACTCGCTGAGAGTTGGCTAGACTCCTGTCGAGTGGCTCTATAGTTCCAGCTGGGGATGCCAAATGTTGCCCTGTGCTTGTGAGAGAAGTTCTCAGTGGTTTCGGCCACGGTCCTGCAGACAACAACTGGGCCATCTTCGGAAACCAAATCTGGTTCCCCCAGAGGGGGGCCACAAGGAGGAGAGAGCATCTCGTCTCCCTGAATAACCTGATAACCTGGGGTAGCAGGGCGATCGGAGGGAAGGCATACAGGTAGGTTTTGGGCCAATCATGGGCCAGAGCATCCTGTCTCTTTAAAAAATTAATTGGGCAGTAAAAGTTTTCTTCTGAGGTAAAGAGGTCAACCTATGCCTTGCCAAAAACTGACCAAATCTTCTGAACTGTTTGGGGATGTAATCTCCATTCCCCTGGAGCTACGTTGTTCCCAAAAACTTACCTGCTCCTTGGTTCAGTCTGCCCGGCACATGAACCGCTCATAGTGAGAGGAGTTTTTTCTGTGCCCACAACAGGAGACACCAAGTCATCCTTTGAAGGGGACGTGACCTGAAGCCACCTTGGTGGTTGATGTAGGCCACCACCGACATGTTGTCGGACCAGGACATGATGTCCCTCTATGGCTGGCAGGAAGGTTTTCAGGGCTAGGTAAACTGCCATCATTTCGAGGCAGTTGATGTGCAGGCATCGTTTGTGGGTCAACCAGTACCCGAATGCCGGGTTGCCTTTGTACAGAGCACCCCAGCCCAGGCTGGAAGCGTCCGTTGTCACCACCTTCCTTCTGGAGATCGTCCTCAACTGAATGTCTTGCAGGAACATGCGAGAAGTCGTCCAAGTGGCCACAGATTTGAGACAGCGATGGGTTACCCTGACATAAGCACGGCCCAGGCACCAGGCGCCAATTACGTGGACTAACGCGGTGTAATCCAAGCTCGCATTTGGACTACAGTCTGTGACTGTTCCCAGAAAGGAAATTTGTTGTCTGGTAGCCAAACAACTCTTTGCTGAGTTGATTTTCCACCCTAAACGCTCTAGGTTGTTGAGCAACAATGACCTGTGAGCGATCAGGTGATGTTCTGAGTCAGCTATCAGTAAACTTCGTAAACGTGCGGGGGGCCAGGGACAGTACAAAAGGAAGCACCATATACTGAAAGGCCACATCCTCGAAAGCAAACCGCAAGAAAGGTCTGTGATGGGGCGCTATTTGGATACAAATGTAAGCGTCTTTCAGATCCACAGACAGAAACCAGTCTTCGGGGCGCATTCTTCACAAGATTCTGTTTCAAAGTCAACATCTTGAATGGCCGTCATATGGGAGCCTGATTCAGATGTCTGAGATCAAGAATTGGTCTGAGTCCACCGTCTTTCTTTGAAACGAGGAAATATGGGCTTTTAAAAGTCTGACTCTCTGTTCACCTCCACCACTCAGAGGCATTCGAAGTGGTAGGAAACGAATGCAAGCTCTTTTTGAGGGGGTTCCGGCATCTGCGATAACTAGCCCTCTCCTCTTCCTCTCAATACGGCTTCTGAGGCTCAGGTTCCAGCACTACACGAGGGCGGGGACCTGGCGCTTAGGAAAGGGGTACTTCCTAGCCGTCCAGGGGCGCTGTTGAAGATCAGGCTCCGGTTTCTGCGAGAGCTGAGGCTGCGCCGGCTTTGCAGTGTGCGGTGTAGACACTGTCTTCCCAGAATACAAAATAAGTTACATTTACCTTTATATTCAAATTCTAAACTTTTCGCCCCTGGCTCTTAATGCATTGTGTTTCCTTCTGGAGCATTAGTGAGCATTTGAACCCTCTGTAACAGTTGCAAATGAGTCCCTCAGTTGTCCTCAGTAGGAAAAGAAGGACCTGAAGGATATTTCAGAAGAACAGCAGGCAGTTTAACTGTTCAAGAAAAACAAGAAAACTCATGAACAACTATAACTAAAACACACACACACACAGCTGTAGATAATTTAAGTAATAATACAGCATTAAGAATAAAGTGTATGTAAACTTAAGAAAAGGGTCATTTTTATAATATATTATATATTATTTTTATATTATTTTCTCTTGTGGACTATATGTAAACATCTTTTATGTGAAATATAATATTCAGGTCAGTACTAAATAAACCATAATATGCATTTTGTATGATCCCTCTTATTTGGTCAATTAATTAATATTTTGCAGATTCCACAAGGTGTATGTAAACTTTTGACTTCAACTGTATGTTCCAGTGCACATCTGTCACTACACGTCAACTTCTTCGACCGTCCTCTGACGATATCATGTTTATGCAATACTTTGATGTTTACACAGTGCACTCAATAACAGCATGTGCCAAACATAAGGTTCCCTTCTCCCTGTGGCCCAAAGTATCCACCTCAGGTAGCCATCAGAGACCAAATTTGTACAAATACACAGCCAAATAGTAAATATTTAATGAGACTCATAATGAAAACGCAAGGGACTGTGTAAGTAGATTCTGATGTAAGCTCCAAGATTGACATGATGTGGTTATGAGAGTTCAAATCAACACAGTAAGCACATATCCTATTTTAATGCACATAATAAAATACAAATAAAGGACTCACATAACAGGTGGGAATGCGTACATTGCTTCTACATCTACTAATAATAATTATAATAGTCAAGCAGAAGTTTAATCTTTATCAAACATTGCAGAGTACATCAAGAAGAGCTGTATTGATACATCCTGAAAGAGGCCTGCAGGAGGACTGCCAGACACTGTTCTGAGGCCTATAAAACAAGAACTTATAGTGTCTGAATTAGGGCGATAAAACGATAACGATATATATCGCGATAGACAAGAGATCGATATCAATAAAAAATGTGTTTGATAAAACGTTCGATATTTTGTATTCTTCGTCGGCCCGCCCAGCCCCCCTTTAACGTTCAGTTCATAGCGCCAGATCACAATAGAAGTTAAGGTTATCTTTCCTACAGAACGGGTCCATGTTGTTGTATTAAACAAACTAAATAGCCTTATGTTATTTATCTTATTTACACGACGGCATTTGATTTCTGTCCCTACATGATCGCGCGTTTACAATGTCTCCTCACAGAAGGGATCGCGGACTTCATTCATAAAAACGGACTTTACTATAGGGCGGAATTCGTCGATTTTTGGATCAATAAATCAAAAGTTGGTCTGTTAATTCATTCAGATCGCGATATGGACTAGTGTCTGTGAAAACTGAAATGCAAAAAGACCGTTTCAATAAGAATCCTGCATGTTCCGTTTGCCTCTATAGCCTATGTATGAATGGAGGAGACACGTTTTATTTTCACTACACGCATACTGCACACGTGACGCTCCTGCTAATTTTTGGCCTTTGCATCTCACATGAAAAGACAAACTCCAATAAATACATCTCCAAAGCTGCTGTGAGTGTCACTTTTTGTCAATTTTACCGTTTCATTAGTGAAACTAGCATCATTCATACTGTATTACACTGAAACTTCACGGCAACCTGTCAAAATAAAAGTAAGGTTTAACATGTAACAGAACAATATAAGTCTTGTATTACTTTGTACAGTATAATGTAGGTGTTTATATGTTCACATTTAAATAATTTACATAAAACAATATATATGATAAAAAAATAAAAGAAAGAGTCACCACTTAATTGTTGAAAAAATACTATTATTATTAAACCTTTTTTTTAACTGAATATAATTTTTCTTCTATGTATTAATTTTAACAGTAAAGCTCCGTTTATTTTTATTTTTAAAAATAAATCAGTGATTTTGCTTTCATTTGATTATCAGAAAAATTAAAACAAGAATTTCTGAAAAAAAAAAAAAAAAAGATTGTAAGGCCCTATTGTTCAAAATGTTGAAAGTTTTGGACTTATTTTTACACTTAAATAAATATTTTTGTTATTACACAAAGTATAGGCTAAAGTACCGGGAAAGTAGTAATGTTGGCTACTGGCAACCAGCAATCTGTGCAGAAATAAATATTATCAGCCAAGTACTTTGCAACAACCTCTGACCTGTGGTCAAGCCGTACTTCTGGGCCATACATTAGCTAAACCATTCACTTCATCGACAATGAATGGGGTTTGAATTGAGGATTAAGAGATAATTAAGTGTATATTGT
The DNA here is from genome assembly GCF_049309525.1 of Garra rufa. Taxonomy (NCBI): domain Eukaryota; kingdom Metazoa; phylum Chordata; class Actinopteri; order Cypriniformes; family Cyprinidae; genus Garra; species Garra rufa. The sequence continues at coordinate 24,669,064 of NC_133379.1, forward strand.
GACTTTAGACTTATGTTTACATTTTAATTATTTGAGTTTTCCATGGTTGTTGACATTTCTGTCTTAATAACTGAGGGGATTATGATCAGAGGCAGGTTAAGTTTAAAATAAAAATGCTTGAGTGTAATATATTTTTCTCCTGGTCCTTATTTTAAATGGGTCATAAAAATATCAATAATTATCGATATCGACCGATATGAAACACTGATATCGTCATATAGTTTTCAGCCATATCGCCCAGCCCTAGACTGAATGCACTTCTGTTGGCCTTGTCACTCGAAATGCAAATATTCAGTACAAATGAGATTTTGAATCAAATCAGTGCATTTATATGGACCCATTTTCATTGAAAATCAAACTTTGAGGTCTGAAATTGTAAGATTTTTTTTTAAACAAATAACAATAATCCATATACAGGGATCAACTTGAATATTGAAAGAGGTCAGTCTCCAAAGCATTTGATTTAAAAAAGAATTATGATTTTATGAAATTAGTTACTGTTAGATCGCTGTCCCCATGCCTAGACAATTAAGATCCAGCCCCGGACGCCAGATCCCATCAGAAAATATCAGTTTGTCCAGTAACAGAACCACTCGTCAGCAGAGTAGTCTAATACCCAAACCCTGTTAACAGGAGGTCTTGTCTGGTACCCAAAATACCCAAAACACTATTAACAGTCTTCTGTCAGTTAAGAAGTACGCCAAAATGTCGTTCCATCCTGAAGATTACACCAAAATGTTGACTGAGGAAAAACTAGTGAAATTAAAGAGCAGAAGCAGGAGACGAAGTTATGATGGTAAAAAGGAGCAGAGTTTATTGAATAGTGTTAGTTGCGTATGTCTCAATGCTCAGACTTCGTCTGAAGAGCACAAATCCAACAAGTATTGTTATATCAAACTGCTTCAAAACAGCATCCCATAAACCTTGAGGTTCATAAACGACATATCTCTTATTATGAGGACAAACAGGCCATGAAACCACACAGTCATAAGACTAAACAACCATGGAAAAATAATAATATAAGTAAGGAATAATTGACGACAGGCCGTAGAATTCCTAGAAAATAATGCACACCCGAGTGGCCATTACACCTCGGGTGTGCATTATTTTCTAGGAATTCTACGGACCGAAGTCAATTATTCCGCTTATACTAGAGTTACCACACCTCAAGACATCGATCAAATTATATATTTCAAGACATTCGTCCGGTTTTTATCCTTAAAATGCTTTTGTGAGTAGGATTAATTTCTTACGCAGCTCATCCAACTGCTTCGTTGCTAGTTCCAAAACGTCATTTTAGACCTAGTAACGACGCTTGAGCAGCTGATAGCAAACTAATGCGGTTAATAATGAAGTTTAGACAGACCGACAGACAAGCAGACAGAAAGACAGAGAGATTGAGAAAGATATTAACTGCATGAATTACCTCTCTCAAGTCTGTGTGTCTCTCAAAGGTGACTGGCAGCATCGTCTCTACTAACAGTTAAACTTTAAGTCCATTTTCTTCAAGACCACGCCGTTGTAACCGCACTTGTGAGAGCTTTCATTTCATTTTTAAGTTGTTCATTGTCAGAGCAGCGCTAACAACATTAGCGCGAATGCTAACGCGAGTGCTAACTGTAACGTTATGTGTGTGCGTCCGTGAGTGAGAGAGGGCGAGAGAAATAGTTTGTGCTTTCTGTACATAATGAAACGTAATATAGTGGAAAAAACATGGAAGTAATCCATCGTTTTGATCCTGTTATTTGCTGTATTGATTAGTTTGGCCAGTGTCATTGTGGGTTTTGGTTATTTTGCTGTTTTGGGCTGTAAGGACCTTTGAAATAACTGAAATCGTGTGGCGGAGTGATATAGACATGTACTGCGGTCAAAAGTTGCCTGGAACTACGTTCACCGTGCGTTTCCCTGAATATAATGCACACCTCTAGAACGTTCGTCAGCCAATCAGATTCAAGCATTCAACGGCCCTGTAGTATAACATAATATAAATGACTAATCAATTAATAAATCAATGAAATGGATATATAAATGACTATAATGATTATGTTTAAATGGAATAATTAAAAATGATTAAATGAATGAAGAATATGGAAAAGAAAGTAAAACACAACACAAATGTAAGGTTGCTCTCTTGAAGCAACACACACAGTTTGCATTGGAGGATCCTCAGATCCTTCATTACATTTTAGCAACACAAAGTATTTGGGTGGGTTTATAGTTTAATTAATAAAAAAGAAATACAAATCTCTTTATAAGGACTCAAGTGGAATGATTTTACAATATAATCAGTTCTAAGATGTTTTTTACTTAAATGTTCTATTGCCACTAGTTTTCTCAAATACTGGGATTTGCTATGTACTTTATACTATTAGTCAGGCACTACAAGCTCATTGTTTTTTTGTTTTTTTTTCACAGGCATTTTGACAAGCACACAAAGCAGCCACTGGGAATACATACGTAGTTCATGACAGCTACTTTACAATGATATTAAAAGTAGGATGTTCTTTGATTATTCTCTGTGCCTACAACAACAGCGGTGACAGTTTAGAGATTTGCATGGAGATTTGTTACAAGGACTTTGCAGTATTAGTATTAGTATAACAACATCTTTCATCCTTTTGATGATGTCTAATTTTAATAATTCTACATCTAACATCACTCAGACTGTACTGCCGACGCATCAAGATTTGAAAACATTTTTGTGTGTGTCTTCATGTGCAATATTCCTCTATGTCAACGGGGTCATGATCTTTACCTTGAGGAAAAAGACTGTTTTTCAGGAGGCATCTCGCTATATTTTGTTTGGACACATGCTTTGGGTCGATACACTTAATCTTTTAATGAGTGTAGTGTTGTTTGTGTGTGCTCTTTGTAGGCTTTTGGTTATGAAAGTTGTCTGCCTTGCGCTTCTAGTGGCTGCAACAGCTCTCTATCAGGCCTCTACCTTGAATCTGGCTTTAATGTCACTGGAGAGGTATGTGGCCATTTGCTTCCCTCTCAGACATGCAGAAATCACCACATCCGGAAGAACTAACTTGGCCATTGGTGTGCTTTGGATGATAAGCTGGATTCAATCCCTTACTGAGATTATTATCTTCTATTTTTTTGATACCACAAACGTAGCAATGAATTTATTTTGCTCAAGAACTACTTTTTTTAGGCTGCAGGTCTATAAGAAACTTGATATAGCTTTCACAACTATATTTTTCATGTCTGTGTGTTTTGTTGTAATCTTTACTTATGCCTCTATAGCAGCTGTGGCTAAATCAGCCTCCTCTGATAAAACATCGGCCAGAAAAGCCAATAGCACTGTTCTGCTGCATCTAATACAACTGGGTCTCTGTGCTGTGTCTATTTTAGTTGGAGTTATCCAAGAAGTCATTTATGTTTACGCTGACTATATGACTTCAATGAGTGTGATGTATTTTTGCTTTGTGGTGTTTATGATTTTTCCAAGATGTTTAAGTCCTCTTATATATGGTCTGAGAGACCAGGCGTTTAGTTGTTTATTTAAATACTACTTCACATTTGGTTTCAAAAAGAAAAACAGCTGTAATACAGAAATACATGTAGTATCAGGTGGTTGAGAAACCACCTGATGGTTATTGAAATCTTATCTAAAATGCTTTAGGGAATTATATGTTGTCACTACTTTTACACTCTATAGCTGCAAAACATAAACTTCTGTCTTAATACAATGATCTACTAAAGTTCAGCCACACTTGAAGTACAAGCATATTTAACAAATCTATTAAATCTGTAACAATGTTTCCCAGTGCTCTGACCACAGATATGGGAAAGTGTTTTTTAAGTGTCGTTTTCATTTGTCAATGTTTTGCATCCTTTCTTGCCATGTGACAAACATAATCACAGTTACTATTGAGGCCCTTTAGCTTTTTGTTGTCTATGAAATATGTAACATCAAATTGGGTTAAGAAGTAATAGCCTTAATAGGAAAGTAAGAAAAATAAAATACAATGTTATTAGCAGCACTTGATTTGCTACTTTTTTGCTACATGATTATGTGAATAGGAATGAAATCTATAAGCAATTTTCTCTTTTCTGACATTTTTTTTTTGTTTTTGTTTTTTTTTTTACAATACTAGCTTAACAAACTATATTCTGCAGGAAACCTGTACAATTAAACTAATAAATGAATAAATATTTTATATATGTGACTCTGGAGCACAAAACCAATGGGGGGCCAAAATTATTAATCTTTCTTTTATGCCAAAATCATTAGGATATTAAGTAAAGATCATGTTCCATAAAGATATTTTCTACCATAAATATATCAAAACTTATTTTTTGTTTTACATTTTTAATTTTTTTGCACCCTCAGATTCCAGATTTTCAAAAATTTGTATTCCAACCAAAAAGTTGTGTCCTATCCAAACATACATCAGCCAAAAGCGTATTTATTCAGCTTTCATATGATGCATATAAATCTCAATTTAAAAAATTTGACCTTTATGACTGGTTTTGTGGTCCAGAGCCATAATAAAACTGAAACTGTTTGGCTCATTATCTGGCAAGCAGACCATGTTTTTTTTCTGTGTGTGTGTATTATACAGTCATGTCAGAACTTGTGAGCCACTGATTTTTTTCCTAAACCAGTAAAGCACAAAAGCCACCCTGCAACAAGTTCTAAAGATTTCATTGGTCATGTCACCCACAATGCTGATTGCCTAAACAATGGAGAAAAGGGTCTCTGTAAAACAAAAGTAGGCTTTTCTAAGCTGATGGGTGTTTTGTGAAAATCACACAGTGTAAATGATGCCCCATACCTGACATCACCCCAATGAATTAGCACTTAAAGCAATGTATGTGTGCTTTCTTTTTTTTTTACGCCAAAATAGATTTAAAATTGTTTTGATGGTAACGTCTGTTTTGGGATTGTTTGGTGAGCAGGTACGAAAATCTTTCTTTATGACAGCAGCATGTGTATGGCCAGATGGTCTTATTACTGGGAGGTCACCGAGAAAATGTAAATACCAACTTGGATCAGGTGCTTTGACAACCAAATACATCACAGCCTTGACGCCATTGAATTCCTGTCAGAGTTGTGCGACAGTCAATAGAACTGCAATCCTACCTGGCAAATGTCGCCCATGACTTTTCTTACAAAACAGTAATTTTTCTGAAAAACAGAATAGACATATCCATAATAAATGTTTAATTACAAACATGGTAAGGATTAGTCAACAGGCTGTCGGTTTATTAAATGATAAGCTGCTTTCCCACAATTGCAGTGGTGAAGTCTCTCCTCCACTGACATCCAAAAAATAAAAATCTGTGGCCTTTTTCTCTGTGCTTACCTTGAGGGATTACTCTACTTCCAAAATAAAAAAAATTCCTGATAATTTACTCACCCCCATGTCATCCAAGATGTTCATGTCTTTCCTTCTTTCAGCTCCACTCATATAAGTGTTCCGTGTCAGCTTTTCGTGTGTGTGTTGTTTGCTGACATGCAACCTTTCTGGAAATAGGCCTATTCTCATTTGTGCAGAAGAAATATACAAAATAGGGCCAAATTTTGTTTGTAATATACAGAAATGTTAAAGACTGGGCAATAAGGTTGTTCAATGGCCAGGCAAGCTTCAATTCAACAGTTTCTCACATTAAATTGCAGAAATTAAAAAAAAAAAAACAACGAATCAATAGACCAATCAAATCCCTATGTACAAAATAAAGTTCCGCCATACATTTTATTTTCTCATTCAAGAAGCCCTTTCTATGGAAGCCCATTTCCGCCACTGAATAAAAAAAAAAAAAGAAAAAAAAGATAACTGCAGTTTTATCTTACAATTCTGACTTTTTTTTTTTACAGTTGCAAGTTTGTATCTCGCAATTCTGACTTTTTTCTGAGAAGTGTGGGATATAAACTCACAATTGTGAGTTATAAAGTCAGAATTGAAACATTTTCTCACAATTGCAACTTTGTATCTTGCAATTCTGACTTTTTTTCTCGCAATTGCATGTTTGTATCTCGCAAGTAGTTTACTTCTAATTTGTTTTAAAACATATATTACTTTTATAACAATGTGTCAACATGTATGAGAATTTAATGCTTTAATGCTTTCTTTATCAAATTTATTTAATATTTTAGGACAAATATTTTTTCTTGTTTAAGTTAGGCATAAAAGGCAGTGCTGAATTTTTTGTCCAGAGCAGATGTTAATTTTATAATTATAGAGGGTAATTAAAGACATTATTGCAGAAACAGTTAAAAAAAATCAGCTACTCCATCTGACCAGGACTTTATTCCGCAAAAAGCCATATTCGCAAAACTATCGTTTTCAACATCTTTAATAACAACAGTTTAATCGCTATTGACCACATTCAACATCAAAGGACAGTAACACTTATATTTCATTATATGTACTTTACATTATGCAATTTCTCTGCAGTAAAGCCATTCAAGCCAGTTGCAGATACTATTATTTGTTTTATGCCGGTAATGTATATGTGACCCTGGACCACAAAACCAGTCGCTGGGGTATATTTGTAGCAATAGACAAAAATACATTGTATGGGTCAAAATTATTGATTTTTTCTTTTATGCCAAAAATCATTAGGATATTAAGTAAAGATCATGTTCCATGAAGATTTTTTTGTAAAATTCCTACTATAAATATATCAAAATGTAATTTTTGATTAGTAATATGCATTGTTAAGAACTTAATTTGGGGAACTTTAAAGGTGATTTTCTCAGTATTTTGATTTTTTTGCACCCTCAGATTCCAGATTTTCAAATAGTTGTATTTCGTCCAAATACTGTCCTATCCTAACAAACCATATATCAATAGAAAGCTTATTTATTGAGCTTTCATGTGATGTATACACCTCAGTTTTGTAAAATTTAACCTTATGACTGGTTTTGTGGTCCAGGGTCACATATAATGCCGGTAGCAGTAATTATGAGTAAAAAAAATCACGCCATCATTATGTTTTAAAAACTGCCACTTTGAGGAATAAATGTAAATTGCACTCATTGATTCTACAGACGTGCAATTGTTGTTTTACGTTTATCTTTCCTGCTGTTATGGAGCAGTCCGGCGACATGACAAAGAAAGTTGAAACAAGTAAATAAATTGTCACAGAATAAGAATATGTGAATAACTCAATTTTGACAAAAATGTCAGATAGAACCTTATAATTCTAAGGCGACGATATGTGACCCTGGACCATATTTGAGATTTATACGTCACCTGAATGCTGAATAAATAAGTTCCATTGATGTATGGTTTGTTAGGATAGGTCAAGATACAACTATTTGAAAATCTGGAATCTGAGGGTGCAAAAAATCTAAATATTGAGAAAATCTTTAAAGTTGTCAAGATAAATGCACAATATTGATCAAAAATTAAGTATTGACATATTTAGGTTAGGAAATTTACAAAATATATTTATGGAACAGGGTCGATAATTTTGACTGATACAATGCATTTTTGGCTATTACTATATACCTGTGCTAGTTTAGACTGGTCACGTATGTTATAGTTGATTTTAATTTCCTCTTCATGCCTTCTTTAACCTGTTAACCTCAACCAGGATGCCTAGCGCACTGAAATGTTCTTTGTTTTGCATAAAAACAAAAAAGACTATATTTAGCTTACTGTATGTGAAGAATGACCAAAACAAATTAAATTTCTCAATTTTGAAGCACTGTTAAAATAAAGGCAACTAAGGTTGCAGTCTAAAAATCAACAAACAACACTGAGTTCTTAGAAATTAGCATAAACAATTTTTAAATGTATTGTTAAAATAATAATAATAAGTTGTTCTAACAACCACAGAATAAAATCTTTTATTTATTTATTTTGGACTCGTTTGCTGAAAAGAAAAGGAGGAAATGTCCACAAATGTCCCTTTTCTTTGCTGGAAAACTAGGGATAATGTAAACACACAAAGACCTCCCCCCTCACACACAAAACAACCACTGGGATTAAAAATGCATGACACGATGAGTTTAACTGTATTTAAAGTGTGATGCTGAGACAGAGCTCTGGTCTTTCTCTCGCTGTGCCTGGAGATCTGCAGTTACAAGAATGTTGTAGATTGCAGTATTATTCTGAGTGAGTGTGCTATACCAACATTTGTGGTCAACACCTTCATGTCTTGCGGTTCTAAATATGTCTTCTTTTAATGGTACTGCATCGAACCATACACAGATTTTATCACTGGTGGATCAAAATGGACCGGTGAAAACGGTTGTGTGTGTGACCCCATGTGTCATTTTCCTCTATGTTAATGGGGTCATGATCTTCACCTTGAGGAAAAAAACTGTTTTTCAGGAGGCTTCCCGCTATATTCTGTTTGGGCACATGCTTTGGCTTGATACGCTCCATCTTTTTATGAGTGTAGTGCTGTTTGTGTGTGCTGTTGGCAGGATTTTTATTTTGAAAAATGTCTGTATCATTCTTCTTGCGGCTGCACAAGCTCTCTATCAGGTTGCCTTACTGAATCTGGCTTTAATGTCACTGGAGAGGTATGTGGCCATCTGCTTTCCTCTCAGGCATGCAAAAATCACCAGTTTCAGAAGGACTCACATAGCTATCGGTGCTGTTTGGATGATTGGTTTGATTCAGTGCTTGTCTGAGATGATTATTTTCTATGCTGTTGATTCTACAAACACAGTGATGAATTTGTTCTGTTCAAGAACTACCCTCTTTAGACTTCAGATCTATAAGAAACTTGAAATAGCGTTCACATGTATATTTTTCATGTTAGTCTGTTTTGTTATTATCTTTACTTATGCTTCTATAGCAGCTGTGGCTAAATCAGCCTCCTGTGATAAAACATCAGCCAAAAAAGCTAACAAGACTGTTCTGCTGCATTTAGTACAGCTGGGACTCTGTGCTGCGTCCATTTTAGTTGGAGTTATCCAAGAAGCCATTTATGTTTACACTGACTATATGACTTCGATAAATGTGATGTATTTTTGCTTTGTAGTGTTTTTGATTTTCCCTAAATGTTTAAGTCCTCTTATATATGGCCTGAGAGACCAGGCCTTCAGCTGTTGGTTTAAATACTACTTCACATTTGGTCTCAAAAAGCAAAATAGCTGTAAAACAGAGATACATTTAAGAGGAGGAGGGTAAAAAATAGTAGATACTATATAAAAGTATGTTGAAATGCTACCTAAAAAGCTTTAGCAGATAATATTTTTTCATTGTTACAAGTTACAAAATGCTGTATTTATGTGATGAGATATTGGATATGTAAACATGTGGTAAACATGTGTACAAACATATTTAACCTGTCACAATTTTTGTCAGTGCAAGGACCCAAGAGATGAGTTTTTAAATGTTTCCTGTGCATTTACTATTTTACTGTATTATGACAACTTCTTTACTAACACAGTGAATGAATTTATAATTATTTAATTGCTGACTTATGATACTCTAAGCCTCCAATCTAGCCTTTTCTTGAAATCTATTAAATCAAACTAATAAATGTACAACAGTTAAAACATTTTATGCAGCATATGTTTATTGTTTGTTCATAAACAAAACTCATGTGATGTGTTTGTGCAGTTCTTACAGCTTTTCATTTACTGCTCAGCGATTTGTAATATTACATGGTTTATGATTTTCATCTTTACATATTTTCATCATTACTCTGTTTTGCACCAATATGAACAATTTCTTGTTCCATGTATCTTATTAGAGATACTCTTTGATATTCTTTGTTTAGTGATAGTTGTTCATGAGTCCCTTGTTTGTCTTGAACAGTTAAACTGCCTGCTGTTTTTCAGAAAAATCCTTCAGGTCCCACAAATGATTTGGTTTCCTAGCATTTCTGTGTATTTGAACCCTTTCCAGCAATGACTGTATGATTTTGAGATCCATCTTTCAACACTGAGGTCAAGTGAGGGACTCATATACAACTATTACAGAAGGTTAAAATTCTCACTGATGCTTCAGAAGGAAAAATCATGCATTAAGTAACAGGTAAAAACTTTTGAACTGAATGGAGATGTGTACATTTTTCTTATTTTGCCTAATATATATATTTTTTTTTATTTAGTACTGCCCTGAAGAGGCTACAGGAGATAGTTACATGTTTCACCAGAAGTCAAAATATGTTAAATTTACCCTGATCTTCAAATTCAAAAAGTATATA
>NC_133379.1:24679691-24699964 GCF_049309525.1 Garra rufa
AAACATTTTTGTGTGTGTCTTCATGTGCAATATTCCTCTATGTCAACGGAGTCATGATCTTTACCTTGAGGAAAAAGACTGTTTTTCAGGAGGCGTCTCGCTATATTTTGTTTGGTCACATGCTTTGGGTCGATACACTTAATCTTTTCATGAGTGTAGTGTTGTTTGTGTGTGCTCTTTGTAGGCTTTTGGTTTTGAAAGTTGTCTGCCTTGTGCTTCTAGTGGCTGCAACAGCTCTCTATCAGGCCTCTACCTTGAATTTGGCTTTAATGTCACTGGAGAGGTATGTGGCCATCTGCTTCCCTCTCAGACATGCAGAAATCACCACTTATGGAAGAACTAACTTGGCCATTGGTGTGCTTTGGATGATAAGCTGGATTCAATCCCTTACTGAGATTATTATCTTCTATTCTTTTGATACCACAAACATAGCAATGAATTTATTTTGCTCAAGAACTACTTTTTTTAGGCTGCAGGTCTATAGGAAACTTGATATAGCTTTCACAACTATATTTTTCATGTCTGTGTGTTTTGTTGTTATCTTTACTTATGCCTCTATAGCAGCTGTGGCTAAATCAGCCTCCTCTGATAAAACATCGGCCAAAAAAGCCAATAGCACTGTTCTGCTGCATCTAATACAACTGGGTCTCTGTGCTGTGTCCATTTTAGTTGGAGTTATCCAAGAAGTAATTTATGTTTACGCTGACTATATGACTTCAATGAGTGTGATGTATTTTTGCTTTGTGGTGTTTATGATTTTTCCAAGATGTTTAAGTCCTCTTATATATGGTCTGAGAGACCAGGCATTTAGTTGTTTATTTAAATACTACTTCACATTTGGTTTCAAAAAGAAAAACAGCTGTAATACAGAAATACATGTAGTATCAGGTGGTTGAGAAACCACCTGATGGTTATTGAAATCTTATCTAAAATGCTTTACGGAATTATATGTTGTCATTACTTTTACACTCTATAGCTGCAAAACATAAACTTCTGTCTTAATACAATGATCTACTAAAGTTCAGCCACACTTGAAGTACAAGCATATTTAACAAATCTATTAAATCTGTAACAATGTTTCCCAGTGCTCTGACTACAGATATGGGAAAGTGTTGTTTAAGTGTTGTTTTCATTTGTCAATGTTTTGCATCCTTTTTTGCCATGTGACAACCATAATCACAGTTATTATTGAGGCCCTTTAGCTTTTTTGTTGTCTATGAAATATGTAACATCAAATTGGGTTAAGAAGTAATAACATTAATAAGAAAGTAAGAAAAATAAAATACAATGTTATTAGCAGCACTTGATTTGCTACTTTTTTGCTACATGATTATGTAGATAGAATTTAAATCTATAAGCAATTTTCTCTTTTCTGACAATTTTTTTTTTTTTTACAATACTAGCTTGACAAAATATATTCTGCAGGAAACCTGTACAGAAACCTGGTTTGTGTGTGTGTTTGGCTCATTATCTGGCAAGCAGACCATGTTTTTTTTCTGTGTGATTGTGTTTATTTATACAGTCATGTCAGAACTTGTGAGCCACTGATTTTTTTTTCCTAAACTAGTAAAGCACAAAAGCCACCCTGCAACTAGTTCTAAAGATTTCATTGGTCATGTCACCCACAATGCTGATTGCCTAAACAATGGAGAAAAGTAGGCTTTTTTAAGCTGAGGGGTGTTTTGTGAAAATGATTCCCCATACCTGACATCACCCCAATGAATTAGCACTTAAAGCTATGTATGTGTGCTTTTTTTTTTTTTTTACACCAAAATAGATTTCACGAGTTCCCTCTTACGGATAATAAACTGAGCGAAAGGTTGTGCGTGTTTGGCATGCTGTCCGGGAGAGGGCCTCGAGCGGGGTGGTAATTCCCGAGCCCGGGGCTCTCCCCCGCCCTGGGGAGGGGTCCGAGCTCAGCACTGGCCCGAACCCTATAAGCGCTCCCCCTATGGGCTGAAGGTGAGGAAACGGTGTGGAGGAGGGGTTTTGACGAGACAAGAGATGATGACGGTAGGATTGTTATGTTATTTATAGGGATTTTTCCCTGCGTTGTTTAGATAGGGAGACTGATTACCAATGATGTTTTGGCCGTGTTAATTATCTGTGCGAGCTCCTCCCGAAACTTGTTAATAAAATATCACTTCATGAGTTCCCTCTTACGGATAAAAAACTGAGCCAAAGGTTGTGCGTGTTTGGCGTGCTGCCCAGGAGAGGGCCTCGAGCTCGGTGGTAATTACCGAGCCCGGGGCTCTCTCCCGCCCAGGGGAGGGGTCCGAGCTCAGCACTGGCCCGAACCCTATAAGCGCTCCCCAAAAGGCTAATAATTACTTGCAGGACAGCTGCCAAACAGCACTCCAAAAAAGGCTTGGACTTAAGAAATGCTGGTCGTTCGCTGTAGTTGCGGGCGCTCCAGCGGGTACCGCTGGTGTAAAATAGGACAACTCCTAAGGAAAAGGCGACTGCTGCGGCAGTGGGGCACTTTTAAAAAGGTGGATGAGGCTCCTGCGGGAGACCGAGTTTATCAGTAGAGGCTCCAGTGGGAGCGAATGCTGCTGCTGCAGTATGGAAGAAGGCTGAGGGCTCCTGCGGGAGCTGGCACTGCGGTGCAGCGATGAGGGCTAGAGTCTTCTGTGGAAGCGGGCTCTGCTGTGGCAGAGGGAGGTTGTGAATAGAGGCTCCAGCGGGAGCGAATGCTGTTGCTGCTGTGTGTGAGAAAGGCCAAGGTCTCCATGAGGGAGCTGGCACTGTGGTACGGAAAAGAGGGCTAGAGACTTCTGCGGAAGCGGTCTCTGCAACGGCAGAGGGAGGTTAAAAATAGAGGCTCCAACAGGAGCGAAACGCTGCTGCTAAAATGTTGGAAGGAGACTAAGGGTTCTTGCGGGAGCTGGCACTGCGGTGCAGGGAGGAGGGCTAGAGGCTTCTGCGGAAGCGGGCTCTGCTGTGGCAGGGGGAGGTTTATGAATAGAGGCTCAGGCGGGAGCGAACGCTGCTGCTGAAATGTTGGAAGAAGGCTAGGGGCTCCTGCGGGTGCTGGCACTGCGGTCTAGAGGCTTCTGCGGAAGTGAGCTCTGCTGCGCTCCAGCGGGAGCGAATGCTGCTAGTATAGAGTGGGAAGAAGGCTAAGGGCTTCTGAAGGAGCTGACACTGCGGTGTGTGAAGAAAGCTACATGCTTCTGCGGAAGTGGCCTCTGCTGCGGCAGAGGGAGGTTTATGAATGGAGGCTCCGACGGGAGCGAATGCTGCTGTAATGTTTGAAGAAGGCTAGGGGCTCCTGCGGAAGCTGACACTGCAGTGCGGGGGAGAGGGCTAGAGGCTTTTGCGGAAGCGGGCTCTGCTGCGGCAGAGGGAGGATATAAATAGAGGCGGGAGCGAACGTTCCCCTGGTGCAGAGTAGGAAGAAGGCTAAGGGCTCCTGATGAAGCTGAAACTGCGGTGAGGGGAAAACGCTAAAGGCTTCTGCAGAAGCAGGCTCTGCTACTGCAGAGGGAAGTTATAAATACAGGCGGGAGCGAACGCTGCTATACTAGAGTGGGGAGAAAGGAGTATGACAGACTTGAGATGTTTTTGAAACCAGAAATGGGTGATGGGACGATTGGAGTCGTCTGTAAAAAGGTGGTCGGATAGGTTTTTAGATTGTGATTTCCTGAGCTAGAGGAAGGCTAGGAGGGTTTGGAAAGGTTGGATGGGTGACTAGAGATAAAAAATGTACACAAAATGGCGTCTCTTTGACTGGTCTGTTTTGCTTTGTTTTATAAAGTAGATGGATTTGTTACCTGATGCTGCTAGATCGGAGATAGTTGGGTGGATGGCTGGGTTAAAGTTGGATGTTATGGCGAGCTCGGAGCATTTGAGGAAGCCGAAGAAAGCCAGGATGAACATGACGTCTAGCGTATGGGCGGTGTGGATGGATTGGTAGCCTTTGTGGAGGATGGAGATGCATTTGGTTAGTATTTTTATTGTTATAGGTTGGCGGGTATCTGGGCGGGTGGGGTGGGTTTTTTGTATACCCTTGATGAGTAGGGCAGTCTGGGAATTAGTAATTTGATCTGAAGGTGAGCCGTATGCAAGTTTGTGTAAAAATTGGATCCTTTAATGGAGCTGACTTGGAGGTTTTTGATAGTGTTGAGATAGGAGATGAAGGAGGTTATGGCTAGCGGTGCGGGGAAAACGCTAAAGGGTTCTGCGGAAGCGGGCTCTGCTACTGCAGAGGGAGGTTATAAATAGAGGCGGGAGCAAACGCTGCTAGTCCAGAGTGGGGAGAAGGCTAAGGGCTCCTGAAGGAGCTGACACTGCGGTGCAGGGAAAAGGGGTAGAGGCTTCTGCGGAAGCAGGCTCTGCTGCGGCAGAGGGAGGTTAAGAAAAAAGGCTCTAGCGGGTGCGAACGCTGCGGCTGCAGTGTGAGAATAAGGCTAGGGGCTTCAGTGGGAACTGGCGGTGCTGAATCAGCGGGGAATTATTGGTAGCGGACGCTGTGGTGACTGAAGGGAAATTGGTAAAGGCTCCTGCAGGAGCAGACATTGCTGTGGCAGGATATGAAGGAAAAGTTTGAGGATCAACTAAAAGAGGGTACAATGGGATGGCTGGCGAGGGGCTGTGTGGATAGTGCGGGTGGAAGGGGATGGAAAAGGATAAATGCTTTAGCTGATTAGGGTCTGGTGGGCTTCTTTAACCCTCTGGGGCCGACGGTCACGCCGGCGTGACCAACCTACTTTTTTTAAGATCAGCGCAAAAGACACTAAAAATGCTCTGTCAGTTTTAGTCATACAAATTAGAGATATACATCATTGGAAACTGTAAAGTGTGTACTTTTATTTGTGCACACTCACAGGAACAGCAGAAAGTTGTGCTTTTTTATTTAGAATAAAGAAAACAAACAGGGTGATTTCTGTTTTCTCTGTCTCCGCGAACTGCTTTTAGAAATGCGTTACTTAAATCATTCAAACTCGGTGAATACTCAGCACACAAACAGAAAAGTGGTATCTACTGAAAGCTTGAGATTTATGCTTTTAAACGAAGTAAGTTTGATCAAAAACCAATAATCTGTGATAAATTAATCTATATGAAACCAAGGAGATGTCTAGTCTATCCAGTTCCAACTAATTATCTCTAATGTGACCGCGCCCACTATCGCGAAATCTTTTGCCATGCAAATTAGCCATGTGCTGCAGGCGCGGCAAGGACCGGAGTATCTGTATGCGAGGAAACTCCCACATCACCGCAACAAAGCAACATGACTTCAAGTTCATCTTGGTTACAGTTTGTTCCTGAATTAAGATATGCTGTGAGAAATTAGACTTATATTTACCACGATCATAAGAAGGACGTGATGCGACGCAAACCCAACAGGAGGAGACATTTACATGAGTAAGTCTTACTTTCATTTTCCTACTAGCTTTCGCTGTTGTTTCCTTTGGCAAAACATGTACACATTTTACTAGTTAGACTTATTCCAAACTAAAATTCCTGACTTAATCAAATGAAACATTATGAAGTACGTTTGATTGCATCTCACACAATGGCAGGATATTTATAATGTTCTAGAAAAACGATGTGATTATGACTGTGAGATGCATTTATGACGATATCTTTATGACTGTAGAATCATACTTATTAATTTATTTATTCTATTGTACAACAGTAGGGTGAAATATAATATATAATATAATATGAGTGCTTACACTGAATGTGTGTTTACATCACGTTTGTTAGTAATATAGTGCTAAACGATAATTATTAGTTTCTCAGATATTACATGTCCTTTTTTACATTAGTACAAATGCTAGAGTATAGACTGTATTCTGACAGATGATCCTGATATGATTTTTGATTTGTTTTGTTTTTGTAGTGATCTCAAACCTGCTCAAAAGTGAATCCTGCCCTCTTTCCCTTGAGTCCCTTCAAACTGTTTTCCTGTGAGAGCACTAGAAACTTGAGATGTTCAACTACACTGATATTCTAGTGTAAAAAAAGTTTTTGACTTTTTTTGTGTGCATGCAAAATAGCAGGTAAGATTTTTCCTGTTTCATTTGTTGAACAGAATTCAGAAGAAGTTTTCAGAAATGCCACAAAGTCTGTGCACATCCGTGTGGTTAGATGAGGGAGCTCAATAATGTGTCTTTGACGTTCATTATGTATGTTTTGTTTATACAGTGTAGTAAATAAAATAAAAATAATCTAAAACTCCATTCTCTGAATCTTCTCACATTGTTTCTTGTTCTGCTAGTGAAGTCAGGCATTGATGGGGCCATTAGGGAGGGCTCTTTTGTCTCTCAGGTGTGAATTGCTAAATATTCATGGGCCATTGCCACACCTATGAATAATCCCTTTCGATCACAAAACATGTTTTATAAAATTTAAATCAATATATTGTTTTCTCTGAACGAGTGAACGAGATGATTTTCACATCATTTGGTTGAAAAAATTCTAACCTACGACATCCAATTATCTAAAGTCTTGTAAAGAAATGTCCTATAAGTCGTTCATGGCCTTATTTCAGTGACTTCAAAACTTTAGATTTTCAATAACCACGCATAAACATAGTTTTCTCAAAAACACAAACATGCACATTAATGTTGCTTGCATATTATTGTAGCCCAATATGTGCTGATTACAATGTAATCTGACTTTAACCATTCATATGTTTTTAAGATACTGAAAAAAGCACAAATGTCAGGGCATGTCAAAACTTCTTCAGGGCCCCAAAACACCTCAGACCCCAGAGGGTTAATGTGGGAGCGGTCTGATCGAATGTAGATTTTGAAAGCTTCTGACGACCAGCGTCCGATAGTTTGAATTTGCTGCTGTGAGAGGCCTTCTTGGGCTGCTGTTGTTGCTGCGCCGATTCGAAAGGAATTGCTGAAGAAATTATCGGCGGGGGTGCCAGAAAGGAGTATGACAGACTTGAGATGTTTCTGAAACCAGAAACGGGTGACGGGACGGTTGGAGTCGTCTGTAAAAAAGGGGGTCGGATGGGTTTTTAGATTGTGATTTCCTGAGCTGGAGGAAGGCTAGGATGGTTTGGAAAGGATGGATGGGTGACTGGAGATTGAAAATGTACACAAAATGGCCTCTCTTTGACTGGTCTGTTTTGCTTTGTTTTATAAAGTAGGAGTTGGCTTTGTTACCTGATGCTGCTAGATCGGAGATAGTTGGGTGGTTGGCTGGGTTAAAGTTGGATGTTATGGCGAGCTCGGAGCATCTTAGGAAGCCGAAGAAAGCCAGGACGAACATAGCGTTTAGCGTACGGCGGTGTGGATGGATTGGTAGCCTTTGTGGAGGATGGAGATGCATTTTGTTAGTATTTTTATTGTTATAGGTTGGCGGGTATCTGGGCGGGTCGGGTGGGTTTTTTGTATACCCTTGATGAGTAGGGCAGTCTGGGAATTAGTAATTTGAGCTGAAGGTAAGCCGTATGCGAGTTTGTGGGAAAATTGGATCCCGCTAAGGTATCCTTTAATGGAGCTGACTTGGAGTTTTTTGATGGTGTTGATATAGGAGATGAAGGAGGTTATGGCTAGCGGTGCGGGGAAAACGCTAAAGGCTTCTGCGGAAGTGGGCTCTTCTACTGCAGAGGGAGGTTATAAATAGAGGCGGGAACGAACGCTGCTAGTCCAGAGTCGGGAAAAGGCTAAGGGCTCCTGAAGGAGCTGACACTGCAGTGCAGGGAAAAGGGGTAGAGGCTTCTGCGGAAGCAGGCTCTCCTGCGGCAGAGGGAGGTTAAGAAAAAAGGCTCTAGTGGGTGCGAACGCTGCGGCTGCAGTGTGAGAATAAGGCTAGGGGTTTCAGTGGGAACTGGCGGTGCTGAATCAGTGGGGAATTATTGGTAGCGGACGCTGCGGTGGCTGAAGGGAAATTGGTAAAGGCTCCTGCGGGAGCAGACATTGCTGTGGCGGGATATAAAGGAAAAGTTTGAGGATCAACTAAAAGAGGATACTATGGGATGGCTGGCGAGGGGCTGTGTGGATAGTGCGGGTGGAAGGGGATGGAAAGGGATAAATGCTTGGCCGTGGCAAGGGGACAAATTTATGGCGAGAAATGAGAAACAGGAAGTGTCTAATAACAGTTGCACACATTGCCTGATTCTGATTAAACTTCACCAGTTTGTTCGTTGTATGATGCCGATTACATAAACAATACTATTATGAGTCAAAGTTATAGTGCCACCAACTGGCAGCAGGAAGTGTGTCATTTTCAAAAAGTCACCAAACTCTGCACATATATTGTTCTCATCAATCTGGACAACTTTCTAAATTAAACTATAATAAAACCAACAGGAATCCGGCTATTTTGATTTGAATGTGGATTTTTGAAAAAATCAGGCTGTAAGCAAATTTATACTCTACTAAGAACAACAAGCTGTTCACACCAAACTTTTTTAACATAAAGAGAAGATTCTGAAGATGCTAAATTGCGAGCGAAGTTGGGATATCTTGAACGGTGTTGACGTGGTGATTTTTTAAAGATATAGTAAAAAAGATAACCGTAATTTTTATATATCTTTAAAGTGCAGCATATAAACTATTTAAAACTTTTTTCACACAGAGATCTTATCATTCTGAGCAAGTGCTGTAAATACCAATTTTATACAAGCTTCTATGAATTAAAGAAAATTAAAAAAGAAATCAGAAACCTGCTGTCACTCTGCCTGAGTGTCTGTGTTCAGTCACCACAGAGTGACTGAAGAGAGACATCTAGTGGTTAAACCAGGGCATTACATATGAACATTTTCTTTCTAGCCACTAAATGCCTCTAATTTGCCCTTTTGTACTGGGAAAATAGGCATATTAAAAATGTTACATAATGACCATCATAATTATTGTGCATATAATTTATTACCAAAATCAATACACATTATGTGTTAATAATTACTAGAAATTTCTGCAAATACAACGAAACTCCTGTCTGTGCTGATTAATCCCATTCAAATATTTTCACAGCGCAGAGTTTTTGGAACTATTGAGAGCTCCATGAACCACGTGACCGTGTGGCGGCAGATCAAAGCAGATCAAAGCATGTTGCAACTCTATTTCTGCATGGGTTGGCTGATCGCGTCCAACGTGAAATCTACGCCCTGGATCTACCCGCCAACCTCGACGGGCTCATCGAACTTGCTTTGCGGGTAGACTCTCGTCTCTCCCTCCCCTGGGGAGGGAAACCACCTCGAGCCAGCGGCCATGACGCGGTCAGCCACAACGACGAACACGAGCCCATGCAGGTGGGTCGCACTCGGCTTTCTCGGGAGGAAAAGGAGAGGCAGAGGTCCCAAGGACTTTGCCTTTACTGCGTGGCACTCGGTCATTTTGCATTTTGCATAAATGTCACCTGTCGTCTTGGGGCATCCTTGGCTCGTCAAACACAGCCCCCGGATTGATTGGCAGCTTAAGTCGGTGTCTGAGAGGAGCAATAAATGTCATGAGTCTTGTCTTGTGTCTGCTTGTCCATCTGTTTCTGCTTCTATGTTTCAGGAGAAGGCGGTGGATATATGTAACGTGCCCCTAGAGTACCTCGACCTGAAGGAAGTGTTCAGTAAGTCTCGGGCTGCTTCTCTCCCTCCTCACCGTCCTTATGACTGTGCGATAGAGTTATTGCCAGGTACGTCTCCGCCCAAGGGCAAGTTATATTCGCTCTCAGTTCCTGAGAGAGAGGCTATGGAGAAATACATTTCTGATTTTCTAGCAGCC
The DNA here is from genome assembly GCF_049309525.1 of Garra rufa. NCBI lineage: Eukaryota > Metazoa > Chordata > Actinopteri > Cypriniformes > Cyprinidae > Garra > Garra rufa. Next base: position 24,689,375 of record NC_133379.1, read on the forward strand.
GGGTTCATTCGACCCTCCTCTTCTCCAGTGGGGGCGGGGTTCTTTTTTGTGGGGAAGAAAGACAGATCTCTGTGACCTTGTATTGATTACCGGGGGCTGAATAATATCACGGTAAAGAATACCTATCCTTTGCTGTTGATATCTTCAGCCTTCAAGAGGTTGCAGGGAGCTTCAGTCTTCACTAAATTGGACTTAAGAAACGCATATTTGGTTCGCATCAGGAGGGGAGAGACCGCCTTTAATACCCCCAGGGGGCACTTTGAATACTTGGTCATACCCTTCGGTTTTTCCAACTCCCCAGGGTTCTCTCAAGCACTCGTTAATGATGTACTGCGAGACATGGTCGATCAGTTCATATATGTCTACCTGGACGACATATTGATTTTTTCTTCATCTCTCCAGGAACATGTCAGACGAGTGCTTCAGAGGCTGTTAGAGAATGGGCTTTTTGTCAAGGCGGAGAAATGCGTTTTTCATGCACAGCCTGTTTCCTTTTCTTGGGTACATCTTGTCGGCTGAGGGAGTTCGTGTGGACCTGGAAAAGGTTAAGGCTGTGGTGGATTGGCCAACTCCAGATTCTCGTAAGGCCCTACAGAGGTTTCTGGGGTTTGCCAATTTCTACCGGAGCTTTGTTCGCAATTACAGCCAACTAGCCTCGCCTCTGACCGCCTTAACCTCCCCCAGAACAACGTTTAGGTGCAGCTGAGTGTAGCATTTGAATGTAGTATAGGGTACCAGCCACCTAATTTTCCTAGTCTGGAATCCGAAGTCTCGGTCCCCTCCGCCCACACCTTTGTCCAGAGGTGTCATCGCACCTGGACTAGAGCCGTGAGACTCTACTCCAGGTGGGAGCGCGCACCAAGGCCAAAGCTGATCGCCACCGGTCGAGGCCTCCCGTATATGTTGTCGGTTCCAAAGTGAGGCTTTCTACTAAGAACATTCCGCTCCGATCCGTATCTAATAAACTTGCTCCTAAATTCATTGGCCCATTTCCTGTCACCAAGATCATTAGTCCGGTGGCAGTCCGCCTTAAACTTCCTCCAGTATACAGGAGGATTCATCCCGTCTTCCATGTTTCCAAAATTAAACCTGTGTTTTTCGCACGTATTAATCCGCCAGCCCCGGTTCCCCCACCGCTGTGACTCGTAGACGGGGAGCCAACCTATTGGGTCAATCTCATTCTGGACTCTAGGCAGAGGGGCCACGGATACCAGTACTTGGTAAACTGGGAAGGTTACAGTTCGGAGGAGAGAAGTTGGGTACCTGCCAGAGAAATACTGGATCACTCCTTTATTGATGATTATGGGTAAGGGGTTCTGGGAACGTCAAGGGACGTTCCTAGGAGAAGGGGTACTGTCACGGTTCACGTATCTGCCGTGTTCTCATGTCCCGTGATCTGTTGGTTTGTCATTGCCAAGAGCAATCTGTCCCCCAGCCAACACATTTCGTTCCTGGGCGCAGTTTTCGACTCTGTTTTCCTTGCGCTGCAATGAGCCTTGACAATTCAAAAGCTTGCGGCCTCCTTCAAAGTCGGAGCCCTGCGCCCTTTCAAAGCTGAAGATGTTGGGCCTCCTTATGGCCTCTGCATCCCCAGTGCTTCAGTTGGGCCCGCTGTGCATGCGCCCCCTTCAGTATTGGCTAAAATCGAATGTTCCATCTTACGCCTGGCGTCAGGGGCGCCTGCTTATCAAGGTGAATCAGACCTGCATCTCAGCCCTGTTCCCTCAGTGGATGGAACAGGGCGTTCCCCTAGACACCTAAAGAAGGAAGATTGTGTCCACAGTTGCTTCCAACATTCCGCCTTCACAACAACTGTCTAGAAATGCTAGCAGTGTGTTAAGCTCTTCATACCCTTCTACCAATTTTAAAGGGACATCACGTCTTAGTCAGCTCGAACAGCATGACAGTCGTGTCCTATATAAACCGTCAGGGGGGTCTTTCATCAAGACGTCAGTTCACTATAGTGGAACGTCTCTTGAAATGGGCCCAGCTGAACCTGCGTTCATTGAAAGCAACGCATGTACCAGGCAGACTGAATCAGGGAGCAGACATGCTATCTCGGAGCAACGTCTCCTCAGATGAGTGGTTGCTCCATCCCGAGACGGTACAGGAAATATGGGCTGTCTTTGGCAAGGCGAAAGTTGACCTTTTCGCCTCAGAAGACAATTTTCATCACACAATCTATTTTTCAAAGGCTCAGGATGCACTGGCCCAGCCTCCTTTTACATTTACATTTACATTTATTTATTTAGCCGACGCTTTTATCCAAAGTGACTTACAATTGGGAATACAACAAGTGATTCATCCTAAGGAGGCAGATCAACATAGGAAGTGCTCAAAAATACCATATATCAGGCGTTGTTAAAAGAGTGCGGGCTAGAAGGAGAAGATCAAAAAAGAGAGGAAAAACAGACTAGAAGGGAGGATCATGAAGAGAGGAGAATTTTTTATTTTTATTTTTATTGAGTCACATAGTGTCGAAAAAGATGGGTTTTCAGCAGTCGTTTGAAAGCTGTTAAGGAGTCTGCATTCCGGATAGGGGTGGGAAGATCATTCCACCAGGCAGGGACATTGAACGAGAATGTTCTGGACAGTGATTTAATATCTCTCTGTGGTGGTACAATGAGGCGTCTTTCACTAGAGGATCTCAGTCTTCTGGAAGGAGTGTAGATGTGTAGTTGTGAATGGAGATAGGCAGGTGATGATCCGGTGGCTGTCCTATATGCCAGCATCAGTGTCTTGAATTTGATGCGTGCTGTAACCGGTAGCCAGTGCAGTGATATGAAGAGAGGTGTGACATGGGCCTTTTTGGGCTCATTGAAGACCAGTCGTGCTGCTGCATTCTGAATCATTTGTAGAGGCTTGATTGTACATGCTGGAAGACCAGCTAAAAGAGCATTGCAGTAGACCAGCCTGGAAATGACCGGGGCCTGGACGAGGAGTTGTGTAGCATGCTCTGTTAGGAAGGGCCTGATCTTTCTGATGTTGTGCAATGCAAACCTGCAAGATCGAGCAGTTTTAGCTATGTGGTCTTTAAAAGTCAGTTGGTCGTCAAAGAGTACACCCAGATTTCTGGCTGAAGTCGATGGGGTAATTGTTGATGAACCTAACTGGATGGAGAAGTCATGCTGTAGAGATGGAGTGGCAGGAAAGATAAGGAGTTCCGTCTTGGCTAGATTGAGCTGTAGATGGTGTTCCTTCATCCATGCAGAGATATCCGCCAGGCAACCTGAGATCCGTGCAGCTACCGATGGATCGTCTGGTTTGAATGAAAGATAGAGTTGTGTGTCATCAGCATAGCAATGGTAGGAGAAGCCATGTGCCTGTAAGATGGGGCCCAGAGATGTAGTGTATATGGAGAAGAGGAGAGGTCCAAGAACTGATCCCTGAGGAACCCCAGTGACCAGTTGATGAGTTTTGGATACCTCCCCTCCCCAGGCCACTCTGAAAGACCTACCAGAGAGGTAGGATTTGAACCAGCGAAGTGAAGTCCCTGTGATGCCCAGCATTGAGAGGGTGGACAGGAGGATCTGGTGATTCACAGTGTCAAAAGCTGCAGATAGGTCCAGCAAGATGAGTACTGATGATTTGGACTCAGCTTTTGCCGTCCGCATGGCTTCAGTGACAGACAGTAGCGCAGTCTCAGTTGAATGGCCGCTTCTGAACCCTGATTGGTTAGAGTCCAGTAGATTGTTCTGTGAGAGGAATAAGGATAGCTGGTTGAAAACAGCCCGTTTCAGTGTTTTTGCTATGAATGGAAGGAGAGAGACAGGTCTGTAGTTGTCAATGAGTGAAGAGTTAAGTGTAGGTTTTTTGAGCAGTGGGGTTACCCGGGCCTGCTTAAATGTAGTGGGAAAAGTGCCTGTGAGAAGAGATGTGTTGATGATGTGTGTGAGCGCCGGTAGGATTGTAGGAGAGTTTGCTTGGAGAAGGTGTGAGGGGATAGGATCTAAAGGACATGTCGTCGGATGGTTGGAGAGGAAAAGTTTGGTTACTTCTGCCTCCGAGTAAGGACAGAAGGAGAAGAGGGGAGTTCCAGCCGTGAGTGTGGTCAATTTTAGTTCCTGTATGTGTGGAGCTGAGAACTTAAGCAGTGTATTAAATGTTTTGAAAAGGTTGCGTGCGTATGGAGAATTGTTGATCCTGTTGTGGAAGTATGAATATTTGGCTGTATGTACTTGGGTAGCGAAAGATGAGAGCATAGACGATACATACTGAGGTCGGATGGATCCTTAGATTTGTGCCATTTTCTTTTGGCTGCCCTAAGTTTGGAGCGATGCTCACGAAGAACATCGGATAACCAAGGGGTTGTCGGAGCAGCTCGTGCTGGCCTGGAGGAGAGAGGGCATATAACATCTAGACAGGAGGTAAGGCTGGAGCATAAGGTGTCAGTTGCTAGTGTCCAGGGATGAGAAGGGAGTAGGAGAGGGAAGGGAGGAGGATACTAAAGAAGAAAGATGGGAGGGTGAGAGAGAGCGTAGGTTTCTTCTAAAAGTAACAGGTAGAGGGGTTGGGGTGCACAAGTAGCAAAATGTAGGACAAATGTAATGAAGAAGTGGTCAGAGATGTGAAAGGGTTTGACCGCAATGTTGTCTGAAATACAATTTCGCATGTAAATGAGATCAAGTTGGTTGCCAGACTTATGAGTGTATGTAGTGATAACGCGTTGTAGATCAAATGAAGCTAGAAGTGAATGAAAGTCTGCAGCATAGGGTTTGTCAAGGTGAATGTTGAGGTCCCCAAAGACTAGAAGTGGGCTGCCATCCTCTTGAAAAGAGGACAGCATCCCATCCAGCTCTTCTAAGAAGATGCCAAGTTGAGTAGGAGGGCGGTAGATTACCACAATGTGGAGTTCTATAGGAGATGTAACAGTGATTGTATGAGATTCGAATGAACTATAATTGCATAGAGGAGAATGGGTTGAGTATTTCCAGTTGTTAGAAATAAGAAGTCCCGTACCCCCGCCCCTTCCAGTGTGACGAGGAGTGTGAGAGAAGGAAAAGTTACTAGAAAGAGCAGCTGGGGTTGCAGAATCTTCTGGACGAATCCAGGTCTCAGTCAAACCTAGAATGCTCAGACCAGATTGCACAGAAAATGCTGAAATGAAGTCAGCTTTGTTGACAGCTGACTGACAGTTCCAGAGTCCAACTGTGAAAGAGAAAGGTTCAGTGGAAGAGGTGTCGATAGGATGCAGGTTAGAAATATTGCGTCGACGTGTGCGTGTGATATTAGTGCGGTGTGTAGAGACCACCGGAATGAGTTGGAAACACATGATAGAGGAGGACAGAAAGAAAAGTGAAATAAAGGAAAGGAGTACTTAAGTGCGTTGTCGGTGTCGTTGCTCGGTGAAGTCGTGCAGGAAAAGTCGCAAGTCTTTACTCTCGTCGGTCTTCACGCGAGTGCAGCTGGTCTGACGCAGTTAAATAGACAACCAAACAGTGCTTCATTGATAAAAGCTAGGGACGCCTCCTAGGCTCAGTCAGCCGCAAATGTATCGCCCGCACGCAAAATGGCTCAATCAAAACTCAAAAAGCAACAGCTTCGCACTTGTAATAGCTCCAGAAGGGAACGATAGAGAAGCTTCCCTTGGCCTTACGCTCAGTTATCAATTTTAATGATTGCAATAAAAACTAGAATTTAAAGCAAAAACAAATGCAGGACAAATAACAGAAGAACACTCCTTTTCTAACAGTGAATAGATGTAAATAAAACAAACGAATATCTAAATAGAACAATTGAGTGCTTTAAGAAGCAGCTCAAAATTAATATTAACGAATAAGTAAGTAAATAGTGAAGGAGTGGAAGTCGGAAGACATCATGGCCTTTTTACAAATTAATATCCTTATTAATTCTTACACATTTTAGTAGATGATCTAGCTCATAAATCTGTGTAACTCCTAATATAATTTGTTGTGTAATATTAGTAGTGGCTAGAAAAATGTCTTAATAGAAAATGACATGATGTTAGAATAAATTGTGCTCTGAATGAGATTTGTGCTTGTTGAAGTTTCTCTTTTCTCAGACACCCGAGGTCACACCTCAGGAGGTCAGGATGACCCTCCTGATTACGTGAGCAGTTGTGACCAAGACATCTGTGATCGGGACATCTATGACGTGTTCTTGATAACTGATCAAATGCAAATCCCTTAGACTTGTATTAGTGAAATCCTGTTGATTTGGTTCTATTTTTCTAAGTGGCTAACTGTTAAGTGTGCGTGTATCAAGCCACACTGATAAAGAGTCTTGGCAACCTTGACGATAGATAAGACCTCTGTGTGTGACTTTATGTGTGTGTTGAATATTTCACACTTATCTAGGTTCTGGACCAATCCGGATCTTCCTAATCTATGTATTGACGTAATTAGCAACCTCTGTTAGAGTATAATTACTGGTGTTTTGAACATGTACGCAGAGCGGCCTACGAACTCCATCGAGAGTGTTGAAGCTGACTTCTGCTGATGAAACTGCAAACTATTTTCTTCAGTAAACATGACTTCGATTGATTGAATCTTTGACTCCTGGTTTTTGTTCATCATATCTGGTCCTTGTGTTTTTACTGTAAAATTCCCCTTACAGTAAAAACGACAGAGTGCGTTTAGAAGCAGCTCAAAATTAATATTAACGAATAAGTAAGTAAATAGAAACGACAGAGTGTGTTTAGAAGCAGCTCAAAATTAATATTAACGAATAATTAAGTAAATAGAAACGACAGAGTGTGTTTAGAAGCAGCTCAAAATTAATATTAACGAATAAGTAAATAGAAACGACAGAGTGCGTTTAGAAGCAGCTCAAAATTAATATTACGAATAAGTAAGTAAATAGAAACAACAGAGTGCGTTTAGAAGCAGCTCAAAATTAATATTAATGAATAAGTAATTAAACAGAAAGGACAAAGTGCTTTTAGCGGCACGTATCCAAAGTGCTTTTAGCGGCAAGTGCTTTTAGCAGCACGTATCCTTCTACACGTGTTTTCCCCGATCGCCCTGAAACCTCAGGTCATCAGGAGAGTCAGGGAACAAAAACTCAAAGTCCTGTTGGTGGCCCCATTCTGGCAGAACCAGCATTGGTTCCCAGATCTGCATCGGCTGCTATCGTCAGCCCCCAGGCCTATTTCATTGAGATGAGATCTCTTAACACAGGCGAACAAAACATTATGGCACCCTCAACCGGAATTGTGGGCACTGCACTTATGGCCTCTCGACATCTACAAGACGGCTCTATGACCTTAAATGGTCTGTCTTTTCCGCTTGGTGCTCCACCTGCGGTGCAGACCCAAACTAGTGTGACATATCAGTGATATTGTCCTTCCATCAAAAGCTGTAGAATAAGGGACGATCTCCGTCCACGCTCAGAGTCTATGTGGCAGCCATTGCGGCATTCCATATACTTATGGATGGCCAGTCTGTGGGATGGAACGATCTAATTGTTCGTTTTTTGAACGGTGCACGTCGGCTTAATCCGCCTCGCCCCATCACAGTCCCTTCCTGGGACCTTTCCACAGTACTAGGAGCTCTTAAGAGCCCCCCATTTGAGCCGCTGCAGTCTATTGACCTTCGCCCTCTAACGTTGAAAACTGCCCTGCTTTTGGCACTGGCATCCGTAAAAAGCATAGGTGACCTACAGGCTCTCTCAGTGAACCCTGTATGCCTGGAATTCGGGGCCTAATGACTCCAAAGTCATCCTGAAGCCAAAGCTTGGTTATATACCAAAGTGTCTCTTGACCCCTTTCAGAGACCAAGTTATCACTCTGTTGGCACTTCCTCCCTCGGAGCAAGGTCAAGACTTCAATCCTCTTTGTCCTGTTAGGGCATTGATGAGCTATGTGGAGAGATCTTCTCCCTTCAGACAGTTGGAACAGCTGTTTGTATGTTTCGGTGGCGGCACCAAAGGGTCTTCGGTTACGAAACAGAGGTTATCCAAATGGATAGTAGAAGCTATCATGCTGGCATACTCTTCTTTGGCTATACAATGCCCCATGGGAGTGAGAGCCCATTCGACAAGAGGCATTGCCTCGTCCTGAAGTATCGAGAGGGAACGTACTCGGTTACGTCTGTAACATCGGTTCCCTGAGATACGGAAAGAGTACTGCGTTGCTGGCCGTGCTATGTAGCTGCACGACTCAGTTGTCGCTTCAGTCGAAGTAACCTGAGATCCTATGGCGAAACGTGCACTTATATAGCCAGAAAGTTGATCCTGATTGGTCCTCTTGTTTGAATTCGAAGTGCTGATTGGCTCACAGATAGAACCTTATAGAACCAAGTTATAGTTCGACTTTGTAGATAGAACCTTTTTCTTTTCTAAACAACTTTTTTTAAAAAAAACATCACATAATGTAAATAAGTTACAGAATAAGAATATGTGAATAACTAAATTTTGACGTCAGATAGAACCTTATAATTCTAAGGCGACGATATGTGACCCTGGAACATATTTGAGATTTATACGTCACCTGAATGCTGAATAAATAAGTTCCATTCTAAATTTTGAAGCACTGTTAAAATAATGGCAACTAAGGTTGCAGTCTAAAAATCAACTAACAGCACTGAGTTCTTAGAAATTAGCATACATTTTTTTTAAATGTATTGTTATAATAATAATAATAATAATAATAATAATAATAATAAGTTGTTCTAACAACCACAGAATAAAATATTTTATTTATTTATTTTGGACTCGTTTGCTGAAAAGAAAAGGAGGAAATGTCCACAAATGTCCCTTTTCATTGCTGGAAAACTAGGGATAATGTAAACACACAAAGACCTCCCCCCTCACCCACAAAACAACCACTGGGATTCAAAATGCATGACACGATGAGTTTAACTGTATTTAAAGTGTGATGCTGAGACAGCGCTCTGGTCTTTCTCTCGCTGTGCCTGGGATCTGCAGTTACAAGAATGTTGTAGATTGCAGTATTATTCTGAGTGAGTGTGCTATACCAGCATTTGTGGTCAACACCTTCATGTCTTGCGGTTCTAAATATGTCTTCTTTTAATGGTACTGCATCGAACCATACACAGATTTTATCACTTATGGATCAAAATGGACCGGTCAAAATGGTTATGTGTGTGACCCCATGTGTCATTTTCCTCTATGTTAATGGGGTCATGATCTTCACCTTGAGGAAAAAAACTGTTTTTCAGGAGGCTTCCCGCTATATTCTGTTTGGGCACATGCTTTGGCTTGATACACTCTATCTGTTTATGAGTGTAGTGCTGTATGTGTCTGCTTTTAGCAGGATTTTAATTTTGAAAAATGTCTGTATCATTCTTCTTGTGGCTGCACAAGCTATCTATCAGGTTGCCTTACTGAATCTGGCTTTAATGTCACTGGAGAGGTATGTGGCCATCTGCTTTCCTCTCAGGCATGCAAAAATCACCAATTTCAGAAGGACTCACATAGCTATCGGTGCTGTTTGGATGATTGGTTTGATTCAGTGCTTGTCTGAGATGATTATTTTCTATGCTGTTGATTCTACAAACACAGTGATGAATTTGTTCTGTTCAAGAACTACCCTTTTTAGACTTCAGATCTATAAGAAACTTGAAATAGCGTTCACATGTATATTTTTCATGTTAGTCTGTTTTGTTATTATCTTTACTTATGCTTCTATAGCAGCTGTGGCTAAATCAGCCTCCTGTGATAAAACATCAGCCAAAAAAGCTAACAAGACTGTTCTGCTGCATTTAGTACAGCTGGGACTCTGTGTTGTGTCCATTTTAGTTGGAGTTATCCAAGAAGCCATTTATGTTTACACTGACTATATGACTTCGATACATGTGATGTATTTTTGCTTTATAGTGTTTTTGATTTTCCCTAAATGTTTAAGTCCTCTTATATATGGCCTTAGAGACCAGGCCTTCAGCTGTTGGTTTAAATACTACTTCACATTTGGTCTCAAAAAGCAAAATAGCTGCAAAACAGAGATACATTTAAGAGAAGGAGGCTAAAAAATAGTAGATACTATATAAAAGTATGTTGAAATGCTACCTAAAAAGCTTTAGCAGATAATATTCTTTCATTGTTACAAGTTACAAAATGCTGTATTTATGTGATGAGATATTGGATATGTAAACATGTGGTAAACATGTGTACAAACATATTTAACCTGTCACAATTTTTGTCAGTGCAAGGACCCAAGATATGAGTTTTTAAATGTTTCCTGTGCATTTACTATTTTACTGTATTATGACAACTTCTTCAATAACACAGTGAATGAATTTGTAATTATTTAATTGCTGACTTATGATACTTTAAGCCTCCAATCTAGCCTTTTCTTGAAATCTATTAAATCAAACTAATAAAATTACAACAGTTAAAAAATTTTATGCAGCATATGTTTATTGTTTGTTCATAAACAAAACTCATGTGATGTGTTTGTGCAGTTCTTACAGCTTTTCATTTACTGCTCTTATAGAATTACTACAGTACACCATACTGCTTAGCGATTTGTAATATTACATGGTTTATGATTTTCATCTTTACATATTTTCACCATTACTCTGTTTTGCACCAATATGAACACTTTCTTGTTCCATGTATCGGTAAAACTTTACAATACGTGTGCACACATGTGCATTAATTTATGTTTAA
>NC_133379.1:24700464-24735405 GCF_049309525.1 Garra rufa
AATTAAACATGAATTAATGCTTATTTGTGCACACGTATTGTAAAGTGTTACCTATGTATCTTAGTAGAGATACTCTTTGATATTCTTTGTTTAGTGATAGTTGTTCATGAGTCCCTTGTTTGTCTTTAACAGTTAAACTACCTGCTGTTTTTTCAGAAAAATCCTTCAGGTCCCACAAATTATTTGGTTTCCTAGCATTTTCTGTGTATTTGAACCCTTTCCAACAATGACTGTATGATTTTGAGATCCATCTTTCAACACTGAGGTCAAGTGAGGGACTCATATACAACTATTACAGAAGGTTAAAATTCTCACTGATGCTTCAGAATCATGCTTAAGAGCTGGGGGGTAAAAACTTTTGAACTAAATGGAGATGTGTACATTTTTCTTATTTTGCCTAAATATATATATATATTTTTTTTATTTAGTACTGCCCTGAAGAGGCTACAGGAGATAGTTACATGTTTCCCAGAAGACAAAATATGTTAAATTTACCCTGATCTTTAAATTCAAAAGTATATATATATATATATATATATATATATATATATATATATATATATATATATATATATATATATATGTATATATGTATGTATTTTATATATATAAATAAATGAATAGAGATGCTTTTAATTATTTAAATTTTATGAAATGAAACTTTGACAATCTGATCTTTCTCTCTCAGTAGTGATATGAGGGACTAACTGTCAAAATGATTAATGACTTTGACCTTTGACTTTACCCCTCCCCTTTCATGACCTTTCGTGCCCTTTCCCCTCCCCGTCTGCGACCTTTCGTGCTCTTTGACATCGCCCTCGTGACCCGCTAATGATGTCCAGATGGTTATGAATAGACAATTAAAATTCAGGAGATGACCCCGTGACCTGCTAAAGATGTCCAGATGTGTATATAGGAATAATTAAAATTCCGGAGATGACCTGTGACCTGTTAATGATGTCTTTAGGGTTATATGAAGATTAATGATGGTTGAACTCTGACCGGTGAAATTGTAGCGATACAGGGTCATTTTTGAAGTCTCCAGACATCCGGCAACCACATGGAGACCACATGGTGACCGCATGACAGGATACATTTCTTCAGGGTGTGAGAAAAGAAAAATGTAAGATTTATATTTTATTTATATACAATATATATATATATATATATATATATATATATATTTTTTTTTTTTTTTTTTTTTTTTTTTTTTTTAATGGTGTCTGGCTGGCTGGTTATACTTGTTTATATGTTTTATCAGAACACAGTTTTGTATGGTTTTATGTGGTAAACTTTAATTATAAATGTGGTTTATGAGGATATTTTTGAGCCATTATAATTAAAATACTTACAAACATACATTTATTTAAATATAAATATGTTAATGTAAATATGAGGTGTAATCATTAATATATTTATGGAGAGTCCCCAGAAAACATAAAGCATGTCAGTGTGTACAGAAAAACAAAAGCATGCCAGTGTGTAAAGAAAGCCAATAACTTCAATCTGCATATACATATACATATAACATCTTATGCAATAAAACAAAAGCTTTGAGGTTAATGAAAAAGACTCTTACATTTTTTCCAGAGGGTAAAACACATCTTAATGTTACTACAGTATACCTCAAATGGACTGCTAGCAAAATGTATGGTTAAGATCCGCTCTGTCTTTCTTCTAAATGGTGGTGTGATATTTGAGGAGAGAGTGGGGATATCAGACTCTCTCTCTCTCTCTCTCTCTCTCTCTCTCTCTCTCTCTCATTCAATCATCCAAGTCTTATTCTCTGTTATATGTAATGAATATAAATAAATATTGGGATCACACACAATATAAAACAAAACATTTATACTAGTTTTAGGTTGTTAAAAATAAAAAATGTTGTGCATTTTTCCAGGAGCAGGAAAAAGAGATTAAGATTATAAACACCAAAAATAAAAAAATAAAAAAGTTTATATATTTTAACAAGCCAAATGATAAGGGATATTGTAACCCCCGACATGTCTGAACATGTCAAATGTTTTATGGAGGTTTTCCATAGACATAATTCAATTCAGTTTACCGTTTTTATTTGTTATACGCTATTCGCAGAAAATGTAAGTTTCTACATTATAAAGAAAAATTATTAAATTTACATTATTGTAATACATTTTATACTGTATCACCCTCTAAACCTACCCATCACAGTGACACTTTTAGCGTTTTTATGCTTCATAAACAACAATTACTTTAATGTATAATTTAAAAAGCTGTTATGTGCATCAGATATGGGTAATAGTTTGGCACCGGATGCAGCCCCTAATGTTTTGCTCTGTTTAAAATGCACAATAGGATATTATGTGCGGACACATTTGAGTCTTTCAAGAAGAAGCCCCATCCATGATGCCTTTGGGGCGTGCATGCTGGGATATTTCCTCACAGAGGACAGCTAGCACAGAGGCTATTGTTCAAAATACTGATTCAACAATTAATCTAAAGTGAGAAATTTAGATGAAATATAAAATCTCAAAGTGTTTGTCATGTAAGTTTATAAACATTAATGTCAAAATAAGTAAAGGAGCCTTTTTATTTTAACAGACCAAACCATAAGGATTATTGTGGACCTGGACATGCCTGGACATGTCGATCTGATACTGCATCACCCCTAAACCTGCCCAATCACAGTAAACTTTCTCTAGTTCTCTATTTTTAATAATCATCATTTAGTGTATTTTTATAAAGTTTTTACTGTGCAAACTGAGCACCTATCCATCACGAAAAAAATTAACATACTACTGTTTAATAAAATATTGTAAGTAATCTAAATTATTATAGTAGGACTCAAGACATTTCATCATAAATCACATTTACGTTGTTATATCAGCGTAATATCCAAATTATTATACAAATTTGTGACCTAATAAGTCCTATAAACATTTCAAGTTAAAAAGTGACTCGATTAAAAAACAAAATCTTTTTGTGTTAAACAACAAACATGTTACTACAGCAAAACAAATCATAATTTAACATTTGTTATATTTTTAAGTTTATTGAAGTTGTAACAAACATGATACTACAGCAAAACAAATCATTCATCGTACATCTTAAACATGTATTCAACATTTATTTAGGTTTTTGAACTTATAAAACACATCAATTGCTTCTTTGTAAAGGTGATACTTAAGATCTGCATGTTTATAAAAAGAAACATTTACATTAGATTAAGTTATCTTAAAACAATGGCTTACATTATTTTCTTTGAACAATAATGTCCATACATGGATGAGTGATTTACAAAACCAATTAACAAACAAAAACATTTAGTTTAAAGTGAATTAATAATAAAAAATTAAATAAAAACTCACAGTACCATGTCTTGTCCATTGTGAAACTGCAAATCAGTCTGCCGCAGACCCTCACAGTAGGGTGAGAGAAGAGATATGCTCTGTGAAGTTGGTCTGTTAACTTTTTCTAAGTGAATGTTTTGAATGCTCACACACACACACACACACACACACACACACACACACACACACACACAAACACACACACACACACACACACACACACACACACACACACACACACACACCACACCATTTAGAAAGGTCAACCTTCCAGGTCAACACTTGCCCCGGGTGAAAACTGCTAAAAGTTAATTTTCCAGCTCTCCCCCAAAATCAAATATTGTGCATTCTATACTTTTTAACCTAGCCTGAAATTTTTAGCAAAAAGTTAGCAAATGTATCTTCATACCCAGTGTCATTATCTGTTTCTCTTTAGTTTACAAGATTTACTTTTTTCTTTTTTTTTTCTGCAAATGCTCATTCTGCTTTTATTCGTCTAATAAATATTGTGTATATCCAGATACTGTTTCTAAACCAAACAAAGAAAACATATTATATTGTATTTAATATATTTGCACAAGTACCACGGTTTCATGTTTTTAAAGGCTTGTCCAATGCTTTAGATGCAACAGAATGTGAATTTTTCAGCATGCAACATGAAATGAAAGAGTTGTATTAGTTGAGGTTGTTTCAACCGTTTATGGCCAATTTCGTAGGTTATTGTTATGACCCACATATAGATATATAGACATAGTAAACCTTATCGTCCATGCTTTCCCCCCATTTACAGACCCCAAAGAAAAGACCCAAGCACAATTGTGAATTCAAGAGGTCTAGTTACACACCATTTAAGAAAAGGGCCATACAGAATACAGAAACCCCTCTTGATCTATTATGACTGGTGTTTTACTAATGATCAAATGATCCAGCCTGGTCTCATTGTTTATACGTAGGTATTTACATGTAACATTTAGAGGCACAAAACATACATTTTTGTATGTTTTTATCGATGCTAAAACATACAATTTAGACGCATTTCAACATTTAAAATAAATAAATAAAACAAATAGCTACATATTTTTTGCTAAAAACGTAAAATATTTACGGATCTTTTATTTCAATAAATTATTCGTATCAATTCTCTTAAAATAATTTGACCGATAAGCGAGTTAGATTTTAGTCCCCTTAACCTAACCCCAAGCTTAAACCTACCAATTTCATAGCAATTATGCATTTTTATCATTTTATTAATAAGTGATTTTGGTTTTTAGCCCTCTTAACCTGCCCCCAAACCTAAACCTACCAATTTTATAGCGAATATTAAAGCATATAAAACGTAACTGACCAAAATATGCAGGGAAATTGCCATTTTAGTAAGAATTTGGAATAAAAATATTTGTTATAGTCGCTAATCCCACTCCTACCTCTAAACCTCTAAACGTTAACCATATTTCTCTCTGTACAGTAATAAAGAAAACAAAACGTGAGAGAAATAAAAGTGCACAATTATTGATTTATTGCAAAAATGTCAACAGCCGTACCAAAAAGTAATCCAAATGACGATGCATTTGCAGCAGCAGTCCTCTCTGGCAGATTGCAATTAGGTTTGTTTGAGGTGCTGAGCAAATTTTAAATCGTTAATCGCTGAAAATATTATCCAGATTGTTATCCTGATCCAGGTGAATGCGCCGCGCATCATTCAAACACATCTCACCAGAAACACGGCATGTCATAATCTGTGACGAATGCGGGCGAGAGTCAATGAACGTTCGATTTTTCTGCCGTAAAACCTGTCGTTTCTTAATGCGGCAATATTTTAATTTGAAAAACACACTTCAGCGCGGGGTTTATTGCTGTTGCTGCTGAAGTCGCTGCTCGGTTTGGAGATGAAGATCACCAGATAAAGGCGTGAATTTGGGTCTTTTCCTCGAAATTGTACGGATTCCGAATATCTGGATTACAGCGTACAAATAAAATCTTTTAATTTTGTAATTATGATGAGTGTTCTGTGTATTTTATGGTTCTGTTGTTAGTCACAGCATGTCGGAGAAAACGCTTTTTGTGCGCTACCATGACAAACAAAGTGAATATTACATGGATAAACGATTAAACGAATGCATAAATGTGTTTTAAGGGTTTAAAGTGTAGTCTTGTTTAACATTATATAGACCTATTCTTGGAAACGAGCTGGCAGCAGAAATCACACAGAGCAGAATGAAATGTTATAATTTCATATAAAGTAAACGATTAAACTATTTAATAACACAATTGAAAACATAAGGCCATAGGTATGACAATTAAAAACAACGATTATAATGAAATGAATGCCGCAAATTCAGTATTCATAAGGATTTGTTTTAAGGCGTCATCAATACGTCAGTATTGTACGTTAAAATGCTAAAAATACGTATTTATTTGTACCTATAGATGCTTTAAATACGTCAGTATTGTACGTTTTAATGCCTGGAAAAAAAAGTAAATGTACGTTTTGTAGAACCACATTTTACGTAAAATACATACGAATTATGATGGATTTCGGGTGACTCTGTTCACATCTTGTTTATTGGATTGTATTAGTCTTTCGTCATATCCTTCTCTATGGGAAGCTGTCAGAATTCAGTCTTTATAGAAATAAATGAACTTGAGAGTGTTTGACTAAATTGATACTTCTTTTAGGGCAATTATCCACGTCCATGAACCGTCAGCACATGACGCAAGGCTTGCTGTTTTACACTTACAACTGAAACATATTGCACCATTGCACTCAAAGCTAGACATTTAGTAAAGTCTGAGATTTTTAAAGTTCCACACTCTTGAAAAGGATGCAGACATAAAATATAGAGGAATCTGGGGCACACAAAACCCCTATGTAACACAAGAGCCCAAGTCACAAAGAAAATCACCGCCATTCATTTGGTTATATTTTTAAAAACACTGTTTTAAATTACTTTTTACTCGCGCCACTAAATTTAGACTTCTTGTTCAGATAGCCGATGGTAATATTTGTGCTTTATTCATCATACCGGCAACCTGTTACTTTTAGCATTTCCAACAACATCATTAGCTTTGTTAATCATTTAGCTCTATCTGAGACCCTGACGGAATTATTTCACGCACAGTGTTGAGAAGCTTACTTTGGAAATCGGCTATAGATTACTAGTTACCCTATTTCAATCCAAGTACTGTAACTGTTTCAGATACTTTAAAAAAGTATTTTAAAAAAGATTACTTTTCATTTCTAAATATGTAATGTTTTGACTGTTAGTAGTGATTAGGGACATGCATGTGTCAAGAATGATTAATGACTTTGACCTTTTGACCTTTTGTCCCACATTCGTTGTGAAGTGTTGTAGGGTGGGGCATCAGGTTGCATACAGCTAAGATAAATAGGGTTCCCAATCATTTCTGCAGAACATCAGAAAAGAGCTGTGAAATACATAGACATGGATGCGATATACTCACCTAAAACTGCTTAGCTTCAGTGAGGAAGCAGACTCTTGCTGTTGCATGCAACAGTTGAACTTTGTCTCTCTGATCTGATCTAATAGAGGGGTAGCGCATCCTGCCAGGTTGAATGCAGCCGGCAGATTGCGCTACCACCACTATAAATTAGGTCATATTCATGATTGAGGAAGGAGATTTCATGAACACAAAAGGTCAGGAGGGCAGTTTAATGCCTGATCCAAAGGATGCTCTTTTTTACAGGGGCCAGTTTAGGGCTCCATTAAAAAGTAGCAATTTTTTTGTAATCCGAAGTTTTGGAACCACACAGTACATGTCAGGGAACAAGCACCCCCAGCTGGCTGGACTAAAACTACCTCCAGCAGCAAACTAGTTTTCCACAAAGGTTCTCCCATCCACATACTGACCAGGCTTGGGCCTGCTTAGCTTCAGTGAGAAAGCAGACTCTGGCTGTTGCATGCAAAAGTTGAACTTTGTCTCTCTGCCTCGGGCAGTTTAATCTAAATTGTAAGCATAAACCAAGTTATTTAATCTTTTCTATTTCTGCGGA
Source organism: Garra rufa (assembly GCF_049309525.1). Taxonomy (NCBI): domain Eukaryota; kingdom Metazoa; phylum Chordata; class Actinopteri; order Cypriniformes; family Cyprinidae; genus Garra; species Garra rufa. The sequence continues at coordinate 24,707,803 of NC_133379.1, forward strand.
TGAAAGCTTCTGAGTCTAGACTGTGTGTGTGTGTGTGTGTGTGTGTGTGTGTGTGTGTGTGTGTGTGTGTGTGTGTGTGTGTGTGTGTGTGTGTGTGTGTGTGTGTGTGTGTGTGTGTGTGTGACGTAAGCAGCGCACGGCCGCCTGAATGAATGAACGCTTGAATGAATGAACGCTAGAGCGAATGCAGAGGGCAGTAACTCGAGACCGCCTCTCTACTTTTAAACTGTATTAAGTTAGTTTAAAGTTAAGGTCTGAGATCGTACAATAAGGTCGAAATTGAGCGTGTCCCTCATTTTCTGTAATGCCTTATGTATAGTTGAATTAATGTCATTGCGTGTTCCAGTGCCATTCAATTGCTATACTCCAGGCCAGGGAATCTCAGTCACCATTAGCTGAAGGAAACTAAACTGCAGTAATTAAAAGGGAAAATAAATCGACGGATAAAGAATAGTTTTGTTACGGAAACAGACGGACAACATGGAGAGTACAGGTAAGTGCGTTTATTTAAAACAGCAGTGCAGAATGTGAGACTTGGGTTGGTGAATCAGGTGAGTAGAAGCTTTCACTGAATGGAATGCTGGATGTGTTGACTGGAGAGGACTAATGATGGATAATCCTTTGCAGGGATACTGGCGCTGTGCAGGACGGCTTATGGCACACACACACGCGCTTGAGGAATGGATGAGGCTTACGGCTCGATCACCCTTGACGACTGGAACTGGAAGACAACTGGAAGAGACGAGATACAGGTGAGTAGCGACAGGTAAGTATCTTAGAGTAGGATTCGTAGATATTAATCTTAGCTGAAGATAGCGTTCGCTGAGGAATAGCTCGCGCTACAGTCCGCTTCGTGGAAACGAGCCCGGACAATGACTGGCGTGTGTGGTGTGCTTATGAAGGTGCAGCGGTGATTGGGTGCAGGTGTGACTGATTTAGAACTCAGGTGATGGTGAACGTGGCGTGATTGATGTGGGGGAACCTGGCCAATCCGTGACAAGTTTGAGCGTGTCCCTCAATCTATTTCAAAGGCCTTATTATTCATAGTTTAATTGTCAATGCGTGTTCCATTGTCAAAGCAACTATGTTATTTGACTCCCTTGGTTAAACATTAGAAATAATGCTTGCCTGTTTGTGTCACTAATGCCGAGTTCAGACTGCACGATTTTCAAAGCAATCGCGTCACAGATGTTTTCACACTGCATGACTATCTGGGGTAGCATTCCGTCGCTGCTGTGTTCACACTGCACGATGGATCGGCGACAGGGGGTTTCACACTGCATGACTTTACAATAGGAAGAATCGCCGACAACTTTGTCCCGGTCCGCAAACTACGTCTCACAACCAAACACACGCGAGAAGTGACATTGAAACAACGCGAGGTTAGGCATGCAAGTTCTCAACATATTATTATAAAAAAATGGTAGCCCGCAAGAAGCTTGTCATACAAATTGCATGTGCACTCATTTGCAGCGAAAAGAAAAAAAGCCGAAACTATGCTTGTTGATATTGTGGTCTATACCTTCGTAACTCCTCCCCCAACTTCCCGCTGGCCTGCATGTTGCTGTCTCATTGGCTGTAGGTAATCGCCGATGTGATTTTCAGTCAGATCACCTTTCACAAGGCATGATTTTGAATCGCCGACAGGTCCAGATATTTAGCATGCCAAATATCTCATGGGTGTCGGCGACACGTCGCCGATTCTCTCAGATCGCGTCTTTGATAGTTCACACTGTGTGATTGTCACTCACGTGAACGAGCACTGATTTGCCTGTGATTTCGGGCATTTGTCGGCGATTTCTCAAAACCTGTCGGTGAGTCAAAATCGGGGCTAAAATCATGCAGTCTGAACTAGGCTTAAGTGATACAGTGCGATTTGAATGGGAGCGTTTTTAAATCTTGATCAAGTGAAGTTTAACTTTGAACCAACAGCAAATTAAACCTGTTGTGTTGTGTTAACGTGCTCAGAGAAACTTGCACGGAGATTTACGATCCGGCGAGATCGTTTTGATCATTTTGTTCCTTATTTGCAGTGCCAAGCTGCCACTTAAAATTAAGGATAACTTAACTTAAAAGTTTAAAATCTAACTCTGAATGAACTTATAGTTTAAAGCGCCACATTGCAAAACTAACTAGAAGTGGTGTTGTTATGTGTACAGTGTTGAAATGCGCCGCCATTTCATGTAACATGCTTAACTGTATTTGCAATGTAATGTTTCATGTGCTTAGCCCACTATTGTTTGTTTTGGTTGCCGTAGTTACGATGGTGACTCAGAAGTCTTAACCTACTTCCGGAGAATATTTCTAGTATTCTCTCTTTTAGGTCAATCATTTTAGGTACTAATAAGCCTTGAACTTTGAAAGTTAAGGTTAACTTATTTTACCTAATTGATTTGTTACCCCTATCAACAGATTCTATTCAGAATCACACTTACTGTACTTCATTGCGTTTTTACCCCTATTTCTTCCTTTCTTGGTTATACAATTAACCTCCATTTTTATTTTTATTCTTTTTATTTTTTTATTTCCTCCTGAATTTAATTTCATTTTGATTACTTTGCCATTTATTACTTTTAATTTCACTCTACTTTACCTTTCTTCTTTACCTCCTTGTATCCTAGCTTGGGAACGACACACCTGAGCCTTAATAGGAGACATTGTTATCCCTCACTACGAGTTCAAATAAATTAGAAAGACAACTCTCTTTCACTCAAATTTTATTGTTGTTTTATTAGTTATGCAGCAACTATAAACAACGCTCTACTCGTGAGTCTCCTTCCTTTAACTTCTACTCAAGTCTCTCCTGCTTTTGTCCTTCTTTACTCCTCACATTTGCAGGGACCTGTAAGAACCATCAATCGATTCTAAGTGAATGAAATTCAAAATCTTGTCGAAGAACATTAATCATCCTTATGAATTTGATTGTAATCAAACCCTCGTTCATTCTTCCTAACCTCCCTGCATTTGTAAACGCATTCCAAATTTTTACATCTCATCCCATGCTGAGATCAATTATTACAGATAAGTGTTGAACACCCGTCGCTTTCCAAGCCTCCTTGGTAAGCGGTCCAGCTGTATGGTGTTCGGTGTCAATCCTGTGAGACCAAGAAAAGAGATACCAGCATTATTATTATATTCTCACATTTCGAACAGAGATCTAATAATATTGTTAACCTTTTGACAAAATCTAAGTAAAATTCCTCCCATTGGAAAAGGGAATTGTTTTATTTCACTGAATTGTTTTCACCTTTTTCTCTTTTTTTCCTCTTCCTCATTAGAGTGATGAAGTATTCACATCCCTAGTCTACCTAGACACCCTGAGACCAACACTATCATCACCACACTTCATTAGGGGTTCACAATCACTGACACAACACTTAGTTGTCCCACCACACATAGGCTTCTACCCCACACAGATCTGTGTCAGTCTCCCTTCTCCTCAGCGTGCCAATATGCCGCAGACTGCAGACCCCCTTGCTCACGGGGAAGATGTGAACACTTGGCTGAGAGGCATGACGGACAGCCTCACCTCCAAGACCTTTGAACTGTTATTATTCTTAATAAGAAGGTTCCTGACACAAGATTCAAGCCAGAACAACAACCACAAGGAGCTAGTCAAAATCACCAGCTCCCTAAGCTATGCCTTCACAACCCAGCTGAAACTGAGCGACAAGCACATCACCCACCTCCAAGAGGAGCTGTCTCGTGCTCAATGCCGCATAGACAAGCTGGAAGTGAAAGTTCAAGATCAACTCAAAGCACCCAATGAGAGGGAGCAGGAAACAACGGAACAAGTTAAGAAGCTCCAAGCAGCCCTGGCAGCAGCTCAACTTGACCAACAACAAGCAAAGGCTGCCCAGAGAGACCTGGTAAACAGACTAGCGACATCAGCGACATCAGCGACAAGAATGCTGAAATCAGTGCCTTAGAAGACCACCTTGAAAGGTACAGCACTGAAATAGACCATCTGACCCAACATCTACATGATGTCAACAATGAGCTCTACATGGTCAGAAAAGAACTCAAAGATGCTTGTGAGCTGAAACAAGAGCCAAGAAGAGAGAAGCATATCTCAGCCTCATCACTGCTGAGCAGAGCTAAGTCTCACATCCAAAGACTGGCATCCAACGAAAGAAGCGAAAGGCCACCACCCGAAACCTCACTGGCCTTCGACACACAAATCTTTCCTGTCACCGAAAGAAGAGACCCCATCCAAGCAGACCTTGGAGCTGCACATGGGATGATAGGGGTGTAACGATATTACAAACCGAACCAAAATATCGCGATACACCAACCACGATACGTATCGCGAAACTCTCGTGGCGTACCGCGGTACTCTCACGCCCCCTGCTGCCCATTGTTGGGGTTGACATCACTTGTCTCTAACTAATTTAACCAATTTAAACACATCTTTATTTTATCACATTTGATTAAATTGTATTAGTAATGATGAGCTTTTGTTCTAAATTTTGTTCTAAATATTATATTCTAAAGTTAGTATTTTCCAAGTGCATGTCATGTCATGTGACTTGAGTGAGCGATCACACTCGGTTACTACTCAGGGCTCGACATTAACGCTGGATTTTGTGAAAGGGCAAGTGAAAGGGGATTTTACTTGTCCGACCAGACAAGTAACCTGATTAAAACATCAAGTACAAACAATAACTAGCGCAGCAACGAAACTTTGGTGAGCATAATTTTGATTTTATTACTTAAGATAACTGAAAACGGACGGTATCAATCTCGTGCAGGCTATCTGACTCACAGAAAATCAACACTAATAGGCTCAACAGCATACACAAAGAAACAAGCATGAACAAACATACTGCGGTAGAAAAGCACCATTACGATTGCAAACGTGAGTGACATTGATTTTATACAACAGTAGTTCAATAAACTAGTAGTTAATATTAACTGACTTACATTTTAGACACATCATTAACCATTTTTGCAAACGAAAATAGTTCTAAGCAACAGCAGAACCTCTCCGTGAATCTCCGAGCAACACAGCGGTATTTCAGTACTGAATGATTTAGCATTTTTTTTTAAATGAATCGAGTCAGTGAACGAACTGGTTGAATCCATCTATGGTTGAATCCGTGACTCGCTCATTAAGACAGTGACTACTGCCACCTATTGGTGGTTCGATTTTATATTTGAAGGTATTGCATTTTTCCAATATTTTTGTATAACATTAATCTTATTACATTATTTATGTATTTGCAATTTTACTGTGTAAAGGCATTTTTTGGAACCTCTTATCTTCATTAAACAGTCTAAGTAAATACAGTTAAATGTCAATTTCATTGCAGGCCCGGTTTTTCCTGTGCAATGGAAAGATGGAGTTTGTTGATACTGATTTAATTTGTGCAACCATACAGAGTCTAATTATTCTAATTTGATGTATTGATCAAATTTAAGAATTTGATGTGAATGATGACACATACAGTTAGTAAGGTTAGGAGAATAAAGTTAAAAAGTGTCCAAGAAATCAATTTAAGGCAAATATCACAAATATTCAGATTAAAGTAAGACCTTATAGAGTAGTGATGAGACTATTGCTTCAGAATGGATTGATTTACAGCAAAAAAGGCATTTTTTTGCCCCGGACAAGTACATTTTTAACTCGGACAAGTGAATGTCTAATTTTCACTAACTTACTGAGGTATCCTGACTGTACTTAAATGGGTTGGCAAAATTAATAAAGAAAAAGTTTAGTTGTTCTTGTTATTAAGTGAATCTATTGTTCCTTAGCATTGCTGTTAAGATGACATCAACCCTAACCCCACAGCAAACAGAAACCGAACCGAACCGAACCGAATCGTGGCCCCAAAACCGTGAACCGAACCGAATCGTGCCTTTGGTGTATCGTTACACCCCTATGGGATGACCATCAAAGTCCTCAACAAGTTGTCTAAAAGTATCAGCCAGTTCAACCCGAACCCCAAAGAGGGCCACGACATCCAGGCCCACTTGCAAGATATTACTTTTCATTTAGAAATGAGACCTCATGTGACAGACAGAGACAGGTTGTACCTCCTAAGAGCAACGTCAAGTGTCGAGGTACAAAACTTCATAGATCGACAACTCAGTCACACAAAGTCAAACTACCAGCTACTTCGTGAGGTCCTGATCAAAGAGTTTACAGACCCTGAGTCTGAATATGGACTGTTAACTGCCTTGGAGACCAAACAAGGTCAACAAGAGATGCCACAGGCCTACTATAACCGGCTCCGGAAAGCTTACTTTGGTGCACACAACGAACCTGACCTTGAAGAAGAGGTGAACTTCAAAAGCCTTTTCCTAAAAAATCTTCACCCTGGAGTCAGTCGTAATCTCGGCGTCATGGCCTGTCCATGCTCCATGACCATCCAACAGTTGCGCGATCTAACACAGAAGGCCTACACCAAGCAAAAGTTGGTCTCAAAGAAAGGCAACAAAACATCCACACTCTTGAACTCTGTCACCAAAGACTCAAGCCATGCACTGGACGACACCCAGTGGCATCACAACACCCGAGTCTTCCATCAAGAGCACAGGGAACATGAGCCCCATGTCCACAACAGCTATCAGCCCAACTGCTGGGAAAAGCCATGGGACCAGCCACGCTTCTCAAGAAACCCAAAAGAAAGAATCAGCTGGAAACCTAACTGGACGTGCAAAGCCAAACGACCGGCTTGTCCAACAGCAACTAGAGTGGGTAAGCAAAGACAAAACCCACATCAGCACCACTTAGACATCCACAGTGCTAAGTCTACACAAGAACAAGACTGTTCACCCTCAGAAGACATGGAACAAGTCATGAAACAACTGAAAGAGTTCCTTGAAAACCGGCGAGACACGAATGAATAGAAACAAAAGTCATGCTCGCTGTGACCAGTGACAGAACGGAAGGCCGGTGATCACCTGGTACACGCCATATCAGAGATGACAAGCACCTGTTCCACAACCACCCAGAACGAGCAAGTCTCTCACGGCCATCCGCTGACGAAAAACTCTGAGGTACCAAAGAACATCACCTCAGTCACCCATCAATTACAAAGAAACTGTCAGATGAACTTCAACTCCATTAACCACATTCATGTCTGTGCAACAGCAACCACTAAAGCACAGAAGGTAAGAAAGTCTGCCACAACCAGAAGGCATCACAAGTGAAATGCAACATAGGAGACAAAGTTGTGCACCCCAGCTTCACACAGCCATGCCAAACTACCTCCGACTGTCTGCTTAAGAACTTCCTGCCTAGCTGGACTGACCCTCATCTGGACACACCCTCATCCAAGCCAAGGATGCAGAGAGCTTCTTCACTGACATACAAGAAAAGGGGGGAGCCAAAACAGACTGAAACAGATCTGACCATACATACACTACACAATTAACACTCACAACATTGCCTACACCCAGAGGTAACCACGCCTACTGATAACACATTCGACAAACATATTCTTCCCACGAGTAGAATATTCAAATCTTAGCTTAACATAATTTTACATCCACCATGAAGGTACATGACACCTTAGCTGCACCTGTCATCCTAGCTCAACAGTAGTTGCAACCCAGACTAGGAAAACCAGCCGCTACTTTGTTCTTGTTTTTTCCTCTTACCTATCCCTTTCCTTTCCATCTTGCTTTAGCAGGTAAAACTCCTAGACACCCTACAAGGGTCAAAGGTCCGATATTAGGATTGACTTGCCACACCTAACATCCGCAAACCACTCTAAACTGAATGGGAGCCAGAGAGCTCCATGCCAGATCGGTCAAATCATTTTACCACAGATGGTGTCACCAGAAACTAAGGTGAACGTCGCTGAATTTAAAACCTAAAAGCAACAAACAAACTTAATCGCAAAATTTGATCAAAGGATCATTGTACGAAAACAAATTTGAACAACAATTTCTAGGTCAATTCGACAATTTTCCGGGTACTACATGTACCCGAATAACGCAATGCCCTGCACCAGTACAGTAACTGTCCTGGAAGTGTTGTCTTGTTGTTTGCAGTGTTTGTGTCTGCTTCTTCTGCCTTTGTTTCTCCAGCGCTCGTCGATGTCTTCTGCCAACAACACATCACCTAGCGAAGGGGGGAGATATGTAGGATTTCATTGCGAATCAGACAATTCAGGAGATTCGATTAGAAGTAAAAACACTTCTACAGACTCAAATTCCACAAATTCCAGCAACTCCAGCATGACCAGACCCCTGTCGTAAAAATTTGTCATTTGACACCCTAGTGCCAGCCAGCCTGAAGCAAACCTAACTAACTAAGAACTCGCAACATTAACACAAAAGGAAACTTGTTCATAATCGCAAGGAAGGAGATTGTCAAATTTGGGGCAAGTAACCAAGATTAATGGTCAATGAGATCTTGAACATCACATGAGGGAGATCACTAGTAGAGACTGTGCTTGGTGGGCTCTCCCCCACTGAGGACACAGGACACTGAAATTCTTTCTACACCCTTTTGACCTTTTCCTCCCTCACAGAACACATCCTTACATTCACAGTATGGCACTGGAAACTGCCTATTCACATATACACCTAAAATGATGATAAAAAGGACTCATGATTTCTATGCATTACTTTGTATACTCTTTGTAACCCATACATTTGCCTATTACGTTTTAATCACTTATTGTGCATGTCCCTTTCAATAACTATTGAATAGCTTAATGGTTTATATTGGTGTTTGGTATGTCCGAGTTTGTAGTGCATTCTTGAAATGTTTCTATAATTCAATTCTTTGTAAAATGTATTTTAGTCTTGTTATCAAAATCATGTCCAAATTTAACTTTGCCAAGAGCGGGAAAATTGGGACCATGGGACTGATCAGATAACATTGTGATTTATGGTTTGGGCGGAGGAACCAGCAGTACCCCGACAGGACAATGTTATAATTGGTCAAGACACCATTTGGGATGTGTCCAAAAGTTGAGTTTAAATACTCAGGACACCATCAAAACAGGCCGTCTCTCTTACTCTTACGCTCTCACTCTCTTGTGCCACTGCGTTTCGACGCTGTTAGCGTTCTTTTGAATGCTCGCTGGCCTACATGCCAGCTGCTCTTCTAAAGGAAACATGAGGAGTTCGTTACACTTCCGTCTTTTACTTTAATTCTTTTATTTCTTTCCGTTGAGAGTTTCGTGTTCTAGTTAAGTTTTGCCGCAAGCTGTGACCCCAAACGTCTGTGCCGACCTGAACTTCAACCAGCGAACAACTCCCCATCATCAGCCAACGCCCAAGACTTCACTCGAACGACCACCGAACTACCAATCAATCAGCAACCGCGGGAAACCCCTTTCTGGAACGAGCGATGAAAGGAATTCCCTTAACACAAAGGCAAGGCAAGGCAAGTACAACCTCCAGATTCTACTGAACTGGTGCATTTGATAAAGTTTAATAACCTCTTTGAGAGACTCAATATGAGGGTTAATTAAGTGATTGATGGTTGTTCAGGTCTAAGCAATTGCACATATAGCTATAAACTTGGGACTTCAAATTTTCATTCCTTTAAACTCATTCTTTCCTCACTTTCTCTTTCTCCAACCTTTGTGAATGCGTGTGTTTATGTGTTAGATTTTTCCAATAAAATCATATTTTTATTAGAAAAGATAAGTATCTTGTGTTTCGTGCTTACAAGTTAATGTCTTAAACTGCCGATTTTGCTACTGTGCTAATATATAGTGTTTTCACTTCTGGATAGTATATCCATTGCAGAGTTTCTGTTACACGACTCGTTTCGACTCGGGTCGACTCTGAACAGCCGTAAAACAGCGATTCTGTTCAAATTCCCTATTGAATCATATTCGATTCCCTTTGAGCTAAATTAAATGTACTTAATCGCTACAGTAGCAATGAATATATTTTGCTCAAAAACTACTTTTTTCAGGCTGCAGGTCTATAGGAAACTTGATATAGCTTTCACAACTATATTTTTCATGTCTGTGTGTTTTGTTGTTATCTTTACTTATGCCTCTATAGCAGCTGTGGCTAAATCAGCCTCCTCTGATAAAACATCGGCCAAAAAAGCCAATAGCACTGTTCTGCTGCATCTAATACAACTGGATCTCTATGCTGTGTCTATTTTAGTTATCCAAGAAGCCATTTATGTTTACGCTGACTATATGACTTCGATAAATGTGATGTATTTTTGCTTTGTGGTGTTTATGATTTTTCCAAGATGTTTAAGTCCTCTTATATATGGTCTGAGAGACCAGGCATTTAGCTGTTTATTTAAATACTACTTCACATTTCGTTTCAAAAAGAAAAACAGTTGTAATACAGAAATACATGTAGCATCAGGTGGTTGAGAAACCACCTGACGGCTATTGAAATGTTATCTAAAATGCTTTAGGAAATTTTGTCACTACTTTTTTACTAACTGCAAAATAAACATGTCTTTATACAGTGAGCTGAAGTTCAGTCACAAGCACATTTAACAAACCTACTAAATCTGTCTCAATGTTTCCCAGTGCTCTGACCACAGATATGGAAAAGTGTTTTGTAAGTGTTGTTTTTATTTGTCAATGTTTTGTACCCTAGTTGGTCATGTGACAAACATAATCACAGTTACTAATAAGGTTCTTTTGCTTTTTTTCTCTATTATGGAATATATGTAACATCAAATTGGGCTTAAAAGTAACAGCCTTTTTGAAATGTAAACTATAAGAAAAATAAAACACAGTGTCATTAGTATCACTTAATCAAACATTTCTTTTTTTGCTAACATGATTATGTAGCTATGAATTAATTCAATAAGCAATTTATATGTGATTAATTCAGATTCAGATGATAGATTTGTTTTCAATGTTATAATACATTTCTTTTTGTCCATTTTATAGTACTAGCTTTACAAACTAAATTCTGCCGGAAACCTGTACGATTAAACTAATAAATGTGCATCAGTTTATAAATATATTTGTAATCGCCAGCAATACATTTTAAGGGGTCATTTTTCTGTTATGCCAAGTAAAGATAATGTTCCATGAAGATTGTTTGTAGATTTTCTAACATAAATATATCAATATATGAAATATATCTCTGTAGAACAAAAGTGGGCTTTTCTAAACTGATGGGTGTTTTTAAACTGGTGACTGTTATATATCACACAGTGAAAATTATGCCCCATACCTCACCCCAATGAATGAATAAATTTGCACTTAAAGCAATGTATTTATGTTTTTTTATTTAGCCTGAAATAGTTTTTAAATTATATTGATACTAATTTAAATGACTTTATGGCAGCAACAAATGCATGTGTACAGCCAGAGATGGTCTTATTATTGAGAGGTCTCAATGCTTCCTGACGCTATAGATGAACACTTTTTTGTCTAAATGGTTCAATAAAGAATCTTTAACATCTAAAGAACCGAGGTTACGCGAGTAACCAGAGCGTTCCCATATCGAAAGTAGAGTTAACACTCATAAGGCCCAAACTCAAGACAGGAAGCACTGATGGATGGGGTGCACCCCTTATCCAGCAGCTCTTGTAGGAAAGTCCGCACATGGGACACGTCACATGAAGCCGGATCCTGGTTGCGTGCTGAACACCAGTCATTGAAGACTGACCACTTGAGGGCATAGAGACGTTATGTGGATGGAGCTCTAGCCTCTAAAATGGTATTAGTGACACTCGCTGGGAGTTGGCTAGACTCCTGTCGAGCGGCTCTACAGTTCCAGCTGGGGATGCCAAATGTTGCCCTGTGCTTGTGAGAGAAGTTCTCAGTGGTTTCGGCCACGGTCCTGCGGACAACAACTGGGCCATCTTCGGAAACCAAATCTGGTTCCCCCAGAGGGGGGCCACAACGAGGAGAGAGCATCTCGTCTGCCTGAATAACCTGGGGTAGCAGGGCGATCTGAGGGAAGGCATACAGGCAGGTTTTGGGCCAATCATGGGCCAGAGCATCCTGTCTCTTTAAAAAATAAATTGGGCAGTAAAAGTTTTCTTCTGAGGTAAAGAGGTCAACCTCATCCTTGCCAAAAACTGACCAAATCTTCTGAACTGATTGGGGATGTAATCTCCATTCCCCCGGAGCTACGTTGTTCCCCAACAACTTACCTGCTCCTTGGTTCAGTCTGCCCGGCACATGAACCACTCATAGTGAGAGGAGTTTTTTCTGTGCCCACAACAGGAGACGCCAAGTCATCCTTTGAAGGGGAAGTGACCTGAGGCCACCTTGGTGGTTGATATAGGCCACCACCGGCATGTTGTCGGACCAGGACATGATGTCCCTCTATGGCTGGCAGGAAGGTTTTCAGGGCTAGGCAAACTGCCATCATCAGGCTGTTGATGTGCAGGCATCGTTTGTGGGTCAACCAGTACCCGAATGTCGAGTTGCCTTTGTACAGAGCACCCCAGCCCAGGCTGGTAGCGTCCATTGTCACCACCTTCCTTCTGGAGATCGTCCCCAACTGAATGCCTTGCAGGAACATGCGAGAAGTCATCCAAGTAGCCACAGATTTGAGACAGCGATGGGTTACCCTGACATAAGCACGGCCCAGGCACCAGGCGCCAATTACGTGGACTAACTCGGTGTAATCCAAGCTCGCATTTGGACTACAGTCTATGACGGTTCCCAGAAAGGAAATTTGTTGTCTGGGAGCCAAACAACTCTTGGCTGAGTTGATTTTCCACCCTAAACGCTCTAGGTTGTTGAGCAACAATGACCTGTGAGCGATCAGGTGATGATGATCATGCACTTCGTAAACGTGCGGGGGGCCAGGGAAGAGGCACGTGCACACATAGACATCAAAGGGGGCTTGAGCACCTGCCCTTTTTTTTCCTGGAGAGAAAGTGCCCTTTTTTCTGGGGTGGTTTTTTTTTTTTTTGAAAAGTAATATATATTCCTGTTTGTGCACAGCTTCCCTGTCAAACAAATATATTTATTGAAGAATGGTATATCTAAATATCATGTCAGGAGTTCTGAAGCGCCCATCCCCCCTACCCCCGCGCAGCGGCGCACATCATAGACACACACACCTGCAGCCCCTGCTGCAGCCCCTCCCAGCAGTGTTTTTCTTGGCTTGTGCTGAGGTGAGTGGAGCTGGTGATGAACAAAAGATTAAACTACCAGTGCCCCGAATAAGGCTCGAATTTACTGCTGATTAGCCAAAGACAAATATATAGTTCACCTGTGTTTTGCTAGCATGCATGCCTCATGAGCTACTAGACTAGCTAATGTGTAAGGGATAATCGCTATACATTATCCCGCTTATTAAATGGCTATCTACCAAATAAATAATTATTTTGACACAAAATATTAAAAGGGAGTTTATTGATTTAAGCCCGATTGTATTGCTTCCGCTAAAGAAAATAGTACACTCCGTCTCTACGGTTAGAATCCTGTGAGTCCATAGCAACGCTCTGTTTTTCATGGCAATGGTCTGTTATACTCCGCACAGCGGTCTTTTATCAAGAAATAACAGACCGCATTCTACATTGGAATTCAACCAAGCCATCATGTAATAAAATAAGTTAGTAATAAGCATATATCATAGTATAAATTGGTGAATTTAGAAGAAATCTACAGATGCAAACAGATGGAGGATTGGTACATTCTAAAAAATGTAGTAAATCTGAGTAACTGAATCTGGTACATTAATCAATAAAACTAAGTAGAAATAAGTTAACATTAAACATTAAAAATAACAATATTTATAAATTAACTTTTTATTTATGAGTAATTTAACTTTTTTTTAATTTCCTCTAAACCTTTATAAAATAGTATTCCATACATTGCGTTAATATATATATACTTTTTTGTTTAAAAAAAAGAAAAAAAAATACGTAATTATGAGAAGTGCCCTTTATTTCACTTGAGCCCCTGCCCCTCAAAATGTCTGTGCACGTCCCTGCCAGGGACAGTACAAAAGGAAGCACCATATACTGATAGGCCACATCCTTGAAAGCAAACCGCAAGAAAGGTCTGTGATGGGGCGCTATTTGGATACGAATGTAAGTGTCTTTCAGATCCACAGACAGAAACCAGTCCTCGGGGCGTATCCTTCACAAGAATCTGTTTCAAAGTCAACATCTTGAATGGCCTTCATATAGGAGCCTGATTCAGATGTCTGAGATCAAGAATTGGTCTGAGTCCACCGTCTTTCTTTGAAACGAGGAAGTATGGGCTTTTAAAAGTCTGACTCTCTGTTCACCTCCACCTCTCAGAGGCATTCGAAGTGGTAGGAAACGAATGCAAGCTCTTTTTGAAGGGGTTCCGGCATCTACGATAACTAGCCCTCTCCTCTTCCTCTCAAAACGGTTTCTGAGGCTCAGGTTCCAGCACTACACGAGGGCGGGGACCTAGCGCTTAGGAAAGGGGTACTTCCTAGCCGTCCAGGGGCGCTGTTGAAGTTCAGGCTCCGGTTTCTGCGAGAGCTGAGGCTGCGCCGGCTATGCAGTCTGCGGTGTAGACACTGTTCAGTTTTCCTCAGTATGAAAAGGAGGACCTTGAAGGATATTTCAGAAGAACAGCGGGCCATTTAACTATTCAAGAAAAACAAGAAAACTCATGAACAACTATAACTAAAACACACACACACACACACACACACACACAGCTGAAGATCATTTAAGTAATAATACAATATTAAGAATAAAAAGTGTATGTTACCTTTTTATTAATTATAAAAGGGTCATTTTTATAACACATTATGTATTATTTTATATTATTTTCTCTTGTGGACTATATGTAAACATCTTTTATGTGAAATATAATATTCATTTCAGTGAACAAACCATATTATGCATTTTGTATGTTCCCTTTTATTTGGTCAAATAATTAATATTTTGCAGATTCCACAAGGTGTATGTAAACTTTTGACTTCAACTGTATGTTCCAATGCACATCTGTCACTACACATGTCAACTTCTTCGACCGTCCTCTGAAGATATCATGTTTATGTAATACTTTGATGTTTACACAGTGCACTCAATAACAGCATGTGCCAAACATAAGGTTCCCTTCTCCCTGTGGCCCAAAGTATCCACCTCAGGTAGCCATCAGAGACCAAATTTGTACAAATACACAGCCAAATAGTAAATATTTAATGAGACTCATAATGAAAACGCAAGGGACTGTGTAAGTAGATTCTGATGTAAGCTCCAAGATTGACATGATGTGGTTATGAGAGTTCAAATCAACACAGTAAGCACATATCCTATTTTAATGCACATAATAAAATACAAATAAAGGACTCACATAACAGGTGGGAATGCGTACTTTGCTTCTACATCTATACTACTACTAATAATTATAATAGTCAAGCAGAAGTTTAATCTTTATCAAACATTGCAGAGTACATCAAGAAGAGCTGTATTGATACATCCTGAAAGAGGCCTGCAGGAGGACTGTTAAGAGCCAGATACTGTTTTGAGGCCTATAAAACAAGAACTTATAGTGACTGAACGCACTTCTGTTGGCCTTGTCACTCGAAATGCAAATATTCAGTACAAATGAGATTTTGAATCAAATCAGTGCATTTATATGGACCCATTTTCATTGAAAATCAAACTTTGAGGTCTGCAATTGTAAGATTTTTTTTTTAAACAAATAACAATAATCCATATACAGGGATCAACTTGAATATTGAAAGAGGTCAGTCTCTAAAGCACTTGATTTAAAAAAAATTATGATTTTATGAAATTAGTTACATTTTAGCAACACAAAGTATTTGGGTGGGTTTATAGTTTAATTAATAAAAAAAGAAATACAAATCTCTTTATAAGGACTCAAGTGGAATGATTTTACAATATAATCAGTTCTAAGATTTTTTTACTTAAATGTTTTATTGCCACTAGTTTTCTCAAATACTGGGATTTGCTATGTACTTTATTAGTCAGGCACTACAAGCTCATTGTTTTTTTGTTTTTTTCCACAGGCATTTTGACAAGCACACAAAGCTGCTACTGGGAATACATATGTGACCCTGGACCACAAAACCAGTCATAAGGTTAAATTTTACAAAACTGAGATGTATACATCACATGAAAGCTCAATAAATAAGCTTTCTATTGATGTATGGTTTGTTAGGATAGGACAATATTTGGCCGAGATACAACTATTTGAAAACCTGGAATCTGAGGATGCAAAAAAATCAAAATGCTGAGAAAATCACCTTTAAAGTTCTTCAAATTAGGTTCTTAACAATGCATATTACTAATCAAAAATTACATTTTGATATGTTTACAGTAGGAATTTTACAAAAAATCTTCATGGAACATGATCTTTACTTAATTTCCTAATGATTTTTGGCATAAAAGAAAAATCAATAATTTTGACCCATACAATATATTTTTGGCTATTGCTACAAATATACCCCAGCGACTTAAGACTGGTTTTGTGGTCCAGGGTCACATATGTAGTTCACGACAGCTACTTTACAATGATATTAAATGTAGAATGTTCTTTGATTATTCTCTGTGCCTACAACAACAGCGGTGACACAAGTTTAGAGATTTGCAGGGAGCAGGGCTGTGCACAGACCTTTTAAGGGGCATGTGCTGAAACTGAAAAAGGGCACCCCCCTACACATTCAGCAGATAGCCCTGAAATCAAAATAGAAATTTCTTGTACTATATTTTACCTAGCTGACAAGGATCACTCAGCTTCTTTGTGTTAAACTCAAATGCAGTTACACCGCATTTTTTACATTTTGACCAGCGAATGTGTGCAATTTGTCCATCATTAAAACGACGACATCACATTACGTCAACATCACACCGGTGTGGTGATGCATTATATGAACCTTTATAGACATACTAGTGTTTATTTCATGAAGACAACGTTGCACTCATTCAGACAAGATATTTTACCGTTACAAGATGAAGACGTTCATCTGCTTCTGCTCTGACTCTGACTGATGTGCTGATACATAAGTTCGCGGAGCTCAGGAGACGGAGTTGTGAAGTTTGACTGACAGTTCGAGCAGTTCTAAGAGATGCGCTTTTTAATGACTTTAATTGGTTAAATATTTGTTAAAAAGACAAACAGACGTAAAGGGTTACCAATAGCATTGATTTATTTAAAAAAACAAAACAAACAAAAAAACTCCCCAAAAAAAGGGCACTTCCGAGTGTAACTACAAAAAGGGCATGTGCTCTGCACAGGTTGAGCCCTACCTGTGCACGTGCCTGGCAGGGACATTTGTTACAAGGACTTTGCAGTATTATTCTGTGTTGTATAACAACATCTTTCATCCTTTTGATGATGTCTAATTTTAATAATTCTACATCTAACATCACTCAGACTGTACTGCCGACGCATCAAGATTTGAAAACATTTTTGTGTGTGTCTTCATGTGCAATATTCCTCTATGTCAACGGGGTCATGATCTTTACCTTGAGGAAAAAGACTGTTTTTCAGGAGGCGTCTCGCTATATTTTGTTTGGACACATGCTTTGGGTTGATACACTTAATCTCTTAATGAGTGTTGTTTGTGTGTGCTCTTTGTAGGCTTTTGCTTATGAAAGTTGTCTGCCTTGTGCTTCTATAGTGGCTGCAACAGCTCTCTATCAGGCCTCTACATTGAATCTGGCTTTAATGTCACTGGAGAGGTATTGTTACGAGGGAGTCGGAGATGAGGATCCAAATGCAAAGCTTTATTGTCTGACGTGGTCAAAACAGACAGGGTGAATCACCAGCAAACAACAACAACGAAGATTAATCCAGAGAGTAATCCAGTAGAACAGGCGTGGGTCAAAATCCAGGTGGGCAGAACAAAGTAACAAAAGAACACAAAAAAAAAAAAAAAACAAGGCTAAACTATGACTAAGACTGAAACTAGAAAACAGGACAGGAATAAACTATGAACTAGAAACAGGGAACAAGGGATAACGCTTGGTAATGTAGCTAGGAGCAAAACAATACTTCGCGGGGTGTGTGTGGAGCTTGCTTTTATGGCTGACAAACAGGAAGAAACCAGCGAAGCAGCAGAGGGAGCAGCAACAGTCAGTGAGGGGCAAGGCTCCCTCTGCTGGCCAGGTGTAACAGGTATGTGGCCATCTGCTTCCCTCTCAGAAATGCAGAAATCACCACTTACGGAATAATTAACTTGGCCATTGGTGTGCTTTGGATGATAAGCTGGATTCAATCCCTTACTGAGATTATTATCTTCTATTCTTTTGATACCACAAACGTAGCAATGAATTTATTTTGCTCAACAACTACTTTTTTTAGGCTGCAGGTCTATAAGAAACTTGATATAGCTCTCACAACTATATTTTTCATGTCTGTGTGTTTTGTTTATTTATGCCTCTATAGCAGCTGTGGCTAAATCAGCCTCCTCTGATAAAACATCAGCCAAAAAAAGCCAATAGCACTGTTCTGCTGCATCTAATACAACTGGGTCTCTGTGCTGTGTCCATTTTAGTTGGAGTTATCCAAGAAGATGGTTATTGAAATCTTATCTAAAATGCTTTAGGGAATTATATGTTGTCACTACTTTTACACTCTAAAGCTGCAAAACATAAACTTCTGTCTTTATACAATGATCTACTAAAGTTCAGCCACACTTGAAGTACAAGCATATTTAACAAATCTATTAAATCTGTAACAATGTTTCCCAGTGCTCTGACCACAGATATGGGAAAGTGTTTTTTAAGTGTCGTTTTCATTTGTCAATGTTTTGCATTCTTTCTTGCCATGTGACAAACATAATCACAGTTACTATTGAGGCCCTTTAGCTTTTTGTTGTCTATTAAATATGTAACATCAAATTGGGTTAAGAAGTAATAGCCTTAATAGGAAAGTAAGAAAAATGAAATACAATGTCATTAGCAGCACTTGATTTGCTACTTTTTTGCTGCATGATTATGTAGATAGGAATGAAATCTATAAGCAAATTTCTCTTTTCTGACAATTTTTTTTTTTTTTTTTACAATACTAGCTTAAAGGGATAGTTCACTCAAAAATGAAAATTTGATGTTTATCTGCTTACCCCCAATGCATCCAAGATGTAGGTTACTTTGTTTCCTCAGAAAAACACAAACGAAGATTTTTAACGAAAACCGGTGCAGTCTGCCAGCCTTATCATGGACGTGGATGGGCACCAGACCTTTAAAAGTAAACAAAAACATGCACAGACAAATCCAAATTACACCCTGCGGCTCGTGATGATACATTGATGTCTTAAGACACGAAACGATCGATTTTTGTGAGAAACTGAACAGTATTTATATAATTTTTTACCTTTGATACACAGCCACGTCCATCTGTAATGTGCACGAGTTTGGCATCAGTCACGTCACATGAGCACGCGCTCTGGCGTAGTGTACGCAAACGCCTGAAGGGGAAATCAGTGAAAAGTCCCGGATGAGTTTGCGCAAACTAATGTAATCTTTTAGCTTTAAATCGGTTTAAACAATCAGGATACGCGCAAGTAATTACCATTTTGAATAGACGCTATACCCACAATCTCTGTGCTCTGTGTAAACAATGAGTGTCGTATACATGCGACAGATCGCTTCCGGCGTTTGCGTATTCTACGACAGAGCGCGTGCTCATGTGACTTGACTGATGCCAAACTCGTGCACATTACAGATGGACGTAGCTGTGTATCAAAGGTAAAAAATGATATAAATACTGTTCAGTTTCTCACAAAAACCGATCGTTTCGTGTCTTAGGACATCAATGTATCATCACGAGCCGCAGGGTGTAATTTGGATTTGTCTGTGCATGTTTTTGTTTACTTTTAAAGGTTTGGTGCCCATCCACGTCCATGATAAGGCTAGCAGACTGCACCGGTTTTCGTTAAAAATCTTCGTTTGTGCTTTTCTGAGGAAACAAAGTAACCTACATCTTGGATGCATTGGGGGTAAGCAGATAAACATCAAATTTTCATTTTTGGGTGAACTATCCCTTTAACAAACTATATTCTGCAGGAAACCTGTACAATTAAACTAATAAATGAATAAATATTTTATATATGTGACTCTGGAGCACAAAACCAAGGGGTCAAAATTATTAATCTTTCTTTTATGCCAAAATCATTAGGATATTAAGTAAAGATCATGTTCCATAAAGATATTTTCTACCATATCAAAACTTATTTTTTGTTTTACATTTTTTATTTTTTTGCACCCTCAGATTCCAGATTTTCAAAAAGTTGTATCCCAACCAAAAAGTTGTGTCCTATCCAAACATACATCAGCCAAAAGCGTATTTATTCAGCTTTCATATGATGCATATAAATCTCAATTTAAAAAATTTGACCTTTATGACTGGTTTTGTGGTCCAGAGCCATAATAAAACTGAAACTGTTTGGCTCATTATCTGGCAAGCAGACCATGTTTTTTTTCTGTGTGTGTGTATTTATACAATCATGTCAGAACTTGTGAGCCACAGATTTTTTTCCTAAACCAGTAAAGCACAAAAGCCACCCTGCAACAAGTTCTAAAGATTTCATTGGTCATGTCACCCACAATGCTGATTGCCTAAACAATGGAGAAAAGGGTCTCTGTAAAACAAAAGTAGGCTTTTCCTGTCACGTGAAATTAGGAGGTCTGGGTCCAAATGCAGGTGAGTATTTTATTAAATAAACAAAACGCAACAAAAGGAACAGAGATGGCGGTCGCCGCCGCGTCGGGAACGGAGACATCGGTCACTTGTGCGTCAGGAACAGAGAGCGCGGTCATCGCTGCGTCAGGAACAGAGACATCGGTCACTTGTGCATCAGGAACGGAGATAGCGGTCACTTGTGCGTCAGAAACAGAGAGCTCGGTCATCGCCGCGTCAGGAACAGAGACATCGGTCACTTGTGCGTCAGGAACGGAGATAGCGGTCACTTGTGCGTCAGGAACAGAGAGCGCGGTCATCGCCGCGTCAGGAACAGAGACATCGGTCACTTGTGCATCAGGAACGGAGATAGCGGTCACTTGTGCGTCAGAAACAGAGAGCGCGGTCATCGCCGCGTCAGGAACAGAGACATCGGTCACTTGTGCGTCAGGAACGGAGATAGCGGTCACTTGTGCGTCAGAAACAGAGAGCGCGGTCATCGCCGCGTCAGGAACAGAGACATCGGTCACTTGTGCATCAGGAACGGAGATAGCGGTCACTTGTGCGTCAGAAACAGAGAGCGCGGTCATCGCCGCGTCAGGAACAGAGACATCGGTCACTTGTGCGTCAGGAACGGAGATAGCGGTCACTTGTGCGTCAGAAACAGAGAGCGCGGTCATCGCCGCGTCAGGAACAGAGACATCGGTCACTTGTGCATCAGGAACGGAGATAGCGGTCACTTGTGCGTCAGAAACAGAGAGCGCGGTCATCGCCGCGTCAGGAACAGAGACATCGGTCACTTGTGCATCAGGAACGGAGATAGCGGTCACTTGTGCGTCAGAAACAGAGAGGGCGGTCATCGCCGCGTCAGGAACAGAGACATCGGTCACTTGTGCATCAGGAACGGAGATAGCGGTCACTTGTGCGTCAGGAACAGAGAGCGCGGTCATCGCCGCGTCAGGAACAGAGACATCGGTCACTTGTGCATCAGGAACGGAGATAGCGGTCACTTGTGCGTCAGAAACAGAGAGCGCGGTCATCGCCGCGTCAGGAACAGAGACATCGGTCACTTGTGCGTCAGGAACGGAGATAGCGGTCACTTGTGCGTCAGAAACAGAGAGCGCGGTCATCGCCGCGTCAGGGACAGAGACATTGGTCACTTGTGCGTCAGGAACGGAGATAGCGGACGCCGCCGTTTCGAGAACAGAGATAGCGGACGCCGCGTCAGGAACAGAGATAGCAGTCTCCGGTGCGTCAGGCACAGAGATAGCGGACACCGCCGCGTCAGGCACGGAGATAGCGGACACCGCTGCGTCAGGCACGGAGATAGTGGACATCGCCGCGTCAGGAACGGAGATAGCGGACACCGTCGCGTCCGGAACAGAGATAGCGGACACCGCCGCGTCAGGCACGGAGATAGCGGACACCGCCGCGTCAGGCACGGAGATAGCGTTCACTGCCGCGTCAGGAACCGAGATAGCGGACACTGCCGCGTCAGGCACGGAGATAGCGTTCACTGCCGCGTCAGGAACCGAGATAGCGGACACCGCCGCGTCAGGCACGGAGATAGCGGACACCGCCGCGTCAGGCACGGAGATAGCGGACACCGCCGCGTCAGGAACGGAGATAGCGGACACCGCCGCGTCAGGAACGGAGATAAAGGACACCGCCGCGTCCGGAACAGAGATAGCGGACACCGCCGCGTCAGGCACGGAGATAGCGGACACCGCCGCGTCAGGCACGGAGATAGCGTTCACTGCCGCGTCAGGAACTGAGATAGCGGACACCGCCGCGTCAGGCACGGAGATAGCGGACACCGCCGCGTCAGGCACGGAGATAGCGTTCACTGCCGCGTCAGGCACGGAGATAGCGGACACCGCCGCGTCAGGCACGGAGATAGCGTTCACTGCCGCGTCAGGAACCGAGATAGCGGACACCGCCGCGTCAGGCACGGAGATAGAGTTCACTGCCGCGTCAGGAACCGAGATAGCGGACGCCGCCGCGTCAGGCACGGAGATAGCGTTCACTGCCGCGTCAGGAACCGAGATAGCGGACACCGCCGCGTCAGGCACGGAGATAGCGGACACCGCCGCGTCAGGAACCGAGATAGCGGACACCGCCGCGTCAGGCACGGAGATAGCGGACACCGCCGCGTCAGGAACCGAGATAGCGGACACCACCGCGTCAGGCACGGAGATAGCGGACACCGCCGCGTCAGGAACAGAGGGCGTGGTCACTTGCACGTCAGGAACGGAGATAACGGACACCGCCGTCTCCCTGCGGAAGAGCCTCTCCGCCCCCACCGCAAAGCAGGGACGCATCCGTGCAGTCTCGGCCCTACGAGCGTCCATCTCAGCCAGGCAGGCGTAGATAAACTCGAAGCGAGTAGCCGACGCCGCCTCGAAGGACATTCCCACCGTGTCGGGAACAGAGCGGGTGGTCGCCGCCCCCAAACGCGCGTCCGCCGCCCCCAAACGCGCGTCCGCCGCCGCCAAACGGGGAAGCTTCGCCTCCCCGAAAAAAATCCTCCCCGCTGGACCCATCTTTGATGTCTGCATTCTGTCACGTGAAATTAGGAGGTCTGGGTCCAAATGCAGGTGAGTATTTTATTAGATAAACAAAACGCAACAAAAGGCCAAACGGCACAAAACTGAAACACAAAATAATCAGAACAGATAACACGATCTAAAGCAAGGGTTCAAGAACACAGAGATGACACGACAGAACTAAAGACAATGCAGACATGAAGCAGGAGTGAGAAGAGAGAGTTCTTATAGTCCAGATAGTGAGCAGATGTGGGTGATCAGTGCTAATGACAAAGACAGGTGAATACAATCAGGAAGTGCAGTGCAGGAACAGCGACCTCGGGAGGCTGAGGGAAGACCCACAGCCCCGATCATGACATTTCTAAGCTGATGGGTGTTTTGTGAAAATCACACAGTGTAAATGATGCCCCATACCTGACATCACCCCAATGAATTAGCACTTAAAGCAATGTATGTGTGCTTTTTTTTTTACGCCAAAATAGATTTAAAATTGTTTTGATGGTAACATCTGTTTTGGGATTGTTTGGTGAGCAGGTACGAAAATCTTTCTTTATGACAGCAGCATGTGTATGGCCAGATGGTCTTATTACTGGGAGGTCCACCGAGAAAATGTAAATACCAACTTGGATCAGGTGCTTTGACAACCAAATACATCACAGCCTTGACGCCATTGAATTCCTGTCAGAGTTGTGCGACAGTCAATAGAACTGCAATCCTACCTGGCAAATGTCGCCCATGACTTTTCTTACAAAACAGTAATTTTTCTGAGAAACAGAATAGACATATCCATAATAAATGTTTAATGACAAACATGTTAAGGATTAGTCAACAGGCTGTCGGTTTATTAAATGATAAGCTGCTTTCCCACAATTGCAGTGGTGAAGTCTCTCCTCCACTGACATCCAAAAAATAAAAATCTGTGGTCTTTTTCTCTGTGCTTACTTTGAGGGATTACTCTACTTCCAAAATAAAAAAATTCCTGATAATTTACTCACCCCCATGTCATCCAAGATGTTCATGTCTTTCCTTCTTTCAGCTCCACTCATATAAGTGTTCCGTGTCAGCTTTTCGTGTGTGTGTTGTTTGCTGACATGCAACCTTTCTGGAAATAGGCCTATTCTCATTTGTACATAATGAACATAATGATGGCGTGATTTTTTTTTACTCATAATTACTGCTACCGGCATTATATGTGACCCTGGACCACAAAACCAGTCATAAGGTTATAAATATATCAAAATGTATATAAATATATTATAAATATATCAAAATGTAATTTTTGATTAGTAATATGCATTGTTAAGAACTTAATTTGGGGAACTTTAAAGGTGATTTTCTCAGTATTTAGATTTTTTTGCACCCTCAGATTCCAGATTTTCAAATAGTTGTATTTCGGCCAAATACTGTCCTATCCTAACAAACCATATATCAATAGAAAGCTTATTTATTGAGCTTTCATGTGATGTACACCTCAGTTTTGTAAAATTTAACCTTATGACTGGTTTTGTGGTCCAGGGTCACATATAATGCCGGTAGCAGTAATTATGAGTAAAAAAAAAATCACGCCATCATTATGTTTTAAAAACTGGCACTTTGAGGAATAAATGTAAATTGCACTCATTGATTCTACAGACGTGCAATTGTTGTTTTACGTTTATCTTTCCTGCTGTTATGGAGCAGTCTGGCGACATGACAAAGAAAGTTGAAACAAGTAAATAAATTGTCACAGAATAAGAATATGTGAATAACTAAATTTTGACAAAAATGTCAGATAGAACCTTATAATTCTAAGGCGACGATATGTGACCCTGGAACATATTTGAGATTTATACGTCACCTGAATGCTGAATAAATAAGTTCCATTGATGTATGGTTTGTTAGGATAGGTCAAGATACAACTATTTGAAAATCTGGAATCTGAGGGTGCAAAAAATCGAAATATTGAGAAAATCTTTAAAGTTGTCAAGATAAATGCACAATATTGATCAAAAATTAAGTATTGACATATTTAGGTTAGGAAATTTACAAAATATATTTATGGAACAGGGTCGATAATTTTGACTGATACAATGCATTTTTGGCTACTACTATATACCTGTGCTAGTTTAGACTGGTCACGTATGTTATAGTTGATTTTAATTTCCTCTTCATGCCTTCTTTAACCTGTTAACCTGAACCAGGATGCCTAGCGCACTGAAATGTTCTTTGTTTTGCATAAAAACAAAAAAGACTATATTTAGCTTACTGTATGTGAAGAATGACCAAAACAAATTAAATTTCTCAATTTTGAAGCACTGTTAAAATAAAGGCAACTAAGGTTGCAGTCTAAAAATCAACAAACAACACTGAGTTCTTAGAAATTAGCATAAACAATTTTTAAATGTATTGTTAAAATAATAATAATAAGTTGTTCTAACAACCACAGAATAAAATCTTTTATTTATTTATTTTGGACTCGTTTGCTGAAAAGAAAAGGAGGAAATGTCCACAAATGTCCCTTTTCTTTGCTGGAAAACTAGGGATAATGTAAACACACAAAGACCTCCCCCCTCACACACAAAACAACCACTGGGATTAAAAATGCATGACACGATGAGTTTAACTGTATTTAAAGTGTGATGCTGAGACAGAGCTCTGGTCTTTCTCTCGCTGTGCCTGGGATCTGCAGTTACAAGAATGTTGTAGATTGCAGTATTATTCTGAGTGAGTGTGCTATACCAACATTTGTGGTCAACACCTTCATGTCTTGCGGTTCTAAATATGTCTTCTTTTAATGGTACTGCATCGAACCATACACAGATTTTATCACTGGTGGATCAAAATGGACCGGTGAAAACGGTTGTGTGTGTGACCCCATGTGTCATTTTCCTCTATGTTAATGGGGTCATGATCTTCACCTTGAGGAAAAAAACTGTTTTTCAGGAGGCTTCCCGCTATATTCTGTTTGGGCACATGCTTTGGCTTGATACGCTCCATCTTTTTATGAGTGTAGTGCTGTTTGTGTGTGCTGTTGGCAGGATTTTTATTTGAAAAATGTCTGTATCATTCTTCTTGCGGCTGCACAAGCTATCTATCAGGTTGCCTTACTGAATCTGGCTTTAATGTCACTGGAGAGGTATGTGGCCATCTGCTTTCCTCTCAGGCATGCAAAAATCACCAGTTTCAGAAGGACTCACATAGCTATCGGTGCTGTTTGGATGATTGGTTTGATTCAGTGCTTGTCTGAGATGATTATTTTCTATGCTGTTGATTCTACAAACACAGTGATGAATTTGTTCTGTTCAAGAACTACCCTCTTTAGACTTCAGATCTATAAGAAACTTGAAATAGCGTTCACATGTATATTTTTCATGTTAGTCTGTTTTGTTATTATCTTTACTTATGCTTCTATAGCAGCTGTGGCTAAATCAGCCTCCTGTGATAAAACATCAGCCAAAAAAGCTAACAAGACTGTTCTGCTGCATTTAGTACAGCTGGGACTCTGTGCTGCGTCCATTTTAGTTGGAGTTATCCAAGAAGCCATTTATGTTTACACTGACTATATGACTTCGATAAATGTGATGTATTTTTGCTTTGTAGTGTTTTGATTTTCCCTAAATGTTTAAGTCCTCTTATATATGGCCTGAGAGACCAGGCCTTCAGCTGTTGGTTTAAATACTACTTCACATTTGGTCTCAAAAAGCAAAATAGCTGTAAAACAGAGATACATTTAAGAGGAGGAGGGTAAAAAATAGTAGATACTATATAAAAGTATGTTGAAATGCTACCTAAAAAGCTTTAGCAGATAATATTTTTTCATTGTTACAAGTTACAAAATGCTGTATTTATGTGATGAGATATTGGATATGTAAACATGTGGTAAACATGTGTACAAACATATTTAACCTGTCACAATTTTTGTCAGTGCAAGGACCCAAGAGATGAGTTTTTAAATGTTTCCTGTGCATTTACTATTTTACTGTATTATGACAACTTCTTTACTAACACAGTGAATGAATTTATAATTATTTAATTGCTGACTTATGATACTCTAAGCCTCCAATCTAGCCTTTTCTTGAAATCTATTAAATCAAACTAATAAATGTACAACAGTTAAAACATTTTATGCAGCATATGTTTATTGTTTGTTCATAAACAAAACTCATGTGATGTGTTTGTGCAGTTCTTACAGCTTTTCATTTACTGCTCAGCGATTTGTAATATTACATGGTTTATGATTTTCATCTTTACATATTTTCATCATTACTCTGTTTTGCACCAATATGAACAATTTCTTGTTCCATGTATCTTATTAGAGATACTCTTTGATATTCTTTGTTTAGTGATAGTTGTTCATGAGTCCCTTGTTTGTCTTGAACAGTTAAACTGCCTGCTGTTTTTCAGAAAAATCCTTCAGGTCCCACAAATGATTTGGTTTCCTAGCATTTCTGTGTATTTGAACCCTTTCCAGCAATGACTGTATGATTTTGAGATCCATCTTTCAACACTGAGGTCAAGTGAGGGACTCATATACAACTATTACAGAAGGTTAAAATTCTCACTGATGCTTCAGAAGGAAAAATCATGCA
>NC_133379.1:24735905-24764891 GCF_049309525.1 Garra rufa
TCACTGCTGCTAAAATGAACAAAGAGGACAAGGAAAAGGCCCTCAACAATCTTCTTGAACAAACAGACTCTTCAAGAGTGCTCTTCACATTTAATTTTGTTTTCAGGGATGACATGGAGTTATTTCTGCAAGAATGTCGTGACAAAATGTGCGAATTGTGTGAATTGTTCATTTTGTAATTTTTGATTTTAATTTATACATGATTGTCATGACTAATTGGGCATAATAGTGAATTGTTCATTTGATAAACTGTAATTGTTGTATAGTTTTAGTTTGTTTCTTTTAAAATTATGCTGCTGTTTGTGTGAGTGTGTAAAGTTTTATTGAAATGTTTTAATTTTCTTGTAGAGAAATGCATGATGCATGTTCTTTGCTTTGGAGTAAATGTTTATTTGTCATGTTGTGATTAAAGCATATTTAATATAAAATGCCTTAAGTTTCAAGCATTATTTTTAATATCATGAACAGAAAATAACTTGTGTAATGCAATGAAAGAACACCTTTATACAATAATATTAAACAAAATATTTTTTAAATGTTAAATATATCGTAAGATGCACAAATAAAGTATAATGTTTCTTGTGAAATAAAAGCAAATTACGCTCCATAACCGTGGGTGGCGCTGCTCTGATAAGAACGTAAGCTCCACCCCTCACTTCCGGTTCTGTGGCTGGGGTTCTGTGGCTGGGGTTCTGAAACTGGTGCTGCTGCGGGTCTGCAGTTGGATATTATTGGTGCCGTGTGACTGCTGTGACGTATGGTTCTGCTGTTCTGCAATCGGCCCTATCTCAAGTGAACTACTTCTTTAAGTGTCATCAGGACCTGAGGTTGCGATTCTCCATCAACACCGATAGAGGGAGAATTTCATTTCGTCATCTACACAATATGGCGGCATACAGAAGAAAACTGTTTGCTACTGGACTGAGGTTGGGTATAATATTTTTAACTGTTTCATGCTTATATATCGTTTCTTATCATGAAACGTAATTGTGGTTTCTATACAGTCATCAATAATAGTACAATAGTTGCCGTTAGACAAGCATGTCTGTAGATAGCTGTAGTAGCGTAGATTGCTTCCTAACTTTTTTATGTTAGTTTTTATTAATTCGAAGCTTACATTGTCTTTCATTTCAGCGTTGTGTTTAAACTGTCATGTATATAAAGTGTTGTTCTTGAACTGAGTGACTGACATTTTCGGCTGTGCCTGACATGAGCTTTGTCATTGTTTTGTGTAGCTGTGCAGCTTCCTTGATAAACAGAAGCTCCTGTCAGAGCGGTCGTAGACTAGCTGTGCTGCCCACACTCCTCAGAAAGAACTGGATGACCTTGAGTGTCACAGGTGCTCTGTGTGCTGTTCCATTCTTCCAGGTCTGCACCAAGATATTGTGATTAGAATATCGACTGTTTAATTGTTTTAGCTGCTAATATTTAGTACACAAGTACAGAGTTCAAACGATAACATCATTCTCAGATTCTGCTATGTTGTCTGCTAGATTCACTGAAAATGGCCTATGAAGATGACCTAGTAATTTCAACATTAGTTAATTAATATTTATGAGCTCAGTCTTCACTATGTAATGATGTTACTTCTTTAGTGTTATTTTTCACTAAAGTGGAATCTGACAAACCTCCTTAATCACTGTTTTTTCTTTGTCTTGTTTAGAAACCAGAAAATCTGTCCCATGAAGATCTGGTACGGAGAGCGTCGTCTCTGGTCACAGACAGTGCTAATACTTACCTCTCACAAACTACTTTAGCGCTTCTCGATTCCCTCACAGGTTATGTTAAGGTAATCAAACCTATTGAAACTGTTCCATTTGATTTTGAGATTTAAAAAAAAATCACAAGAATAACATCCAGCATACTTGTCTTCTCTAGGCTGTGAACCATCTTGTGAAATTACACAAATCGTATGTGGCTTCTATCAGCAAACTCTCTCCTGTGGAGGAGGATGCATTCTGGCAGGTCATTCTTAGGCAGCGTCAGGAGGTAATGATTTGAAAATACAGGAAGTTATTGTTCCCAAGCTTTCACATTAGACATAATAATACCTTCTTCTTCATGCCTTCTTTTTATTCAAACTGATTGCAAAGTTGTTTTTTTGTAATTGATTAGGTAATTGAAAGGAGACAGGATTGCGAACAATTTGAATCCTGCTGGATGATGGCCATCAAACTCTCAGAGCTGGCAGCAGATGCAGCTTTCAATGCAGGTAGCTTTCATTTTCTGGAATAAGCATTTACATTTTTTTAAAGTCTCATCTGTTTTATGAACTTCAAGATTTTTACATAATATTTATAATAATAAAAAAAATCTATTAAATTATAATGATATACTGTATAGAAAGTGTCATATGCTCACTAAGGGTGCATTTATTTAATTTAAAATGCAGTACAAACTAATGTTGTTAGCACTTTATAAATCTTTTTGTGAATATCTATTTTTATATTTATATTAATAAAAAGCTATTATTATATTAATGCTTACTAAGCATGCCTTTATTTATTAAAAAAAATAGTATATAATATAATAAAATAATATAATAATAAATTTCTTTTTTTTTCATTGTAATGTTGTTTTTCACTTTTAATATTTTTTATGAACATCAAGATTTTTTGTTTTTATATTTATAAAAAATATATTAGGCTACATTATATTATATTATATTAAGAAGTCACAATTGCTAACTGGGGTGTATTTATTTATTTAAAATTACAATAAAACAGTAATATTGTTAGCAATTTTTTACTTTTTAATTGTTTTTATGAGCATCAAGAATTTTTCTTAATATTAAATATATAATAAATATATAAATAAAATATATGTATATATAAAATAAATAATATTTAATAAATAAAATATATTTATATATATATTTAGAAGTCTCATGTGCTCACTAAGGGTGCATTTATTTATTTAAAATACTGTAAAAACAGCAATGTTGTTAGCATTTCTTTCACTTTTTAAATGTTTTTATGAACATCAAAATTTTTAGTTTATATTTATATTAATAATATGTATTATATTAAGAAGTGTCATGCTCACTAAGAATTCATTTATTTAATTAAAATACAGTAAAAACAGTACTTTTTAAATGTTTTTGTTAATATTTATATATTACAAATCAATTATTATGTTATATTAATTATATTACGTAAATATACTGTAAGTTTGAGACAATTTTGAAAGTAGTTTCATATGCTCACTAAGGCTGCATTTATTTAATTAAAATAACACAACACTTTAAAATAACTTGTCTATTTAAATTTATTTTAAAATATAATTTATTGTGACTGGAAAGCTGAATTTTCAGCAGACATAATTCAGTTATTATACACCATTATTATATAGTCTCTTTTTATTATAGTATATTATATGAATTTATGTAAGTTGCTATATTTGGTCACTATTTTCAACTTGGGTTGTAAACTGCATGTTTTATATAACCATACATTTTTAAAGACTTGGTGAAGGTCAAAAGGTCACCACAGGGTGAAAGTGTTCTTCTAAGTCACTATAGAGATATAATACATCCCAAGTAGAAAAAAATTGGCACCTACTGCCACTTGGTGGTCATTGTTTGAATTGCACTTTTATCCACATGTAGTAATAGCTTAACCATATTTGTCCTCTCCAGGGGCTGACCAGGCTTCTGTGACAGCACAGAATAGTCGACAGCTCGCGGAGTCCCAGGTGGAACAAATTCGACAGTTGATCCCAGAAGCTGAGAGACAACTCAAAGACTCTAAAGCTGAGGACAGTGAGAGGCTTCAAAATGCTCTCAGCACTGCAATGGAGGATGAAGACATCCCAGATGCGTATCTACGAGAGGACTAGTCGCATCAAGACCTCTAGCACAGTTTTAAAGTATCTTCAGGACTGTGATACAAAGAACTGTACCACTACTGAAGCACAGAATTGTATTTCTGTTTGGTAATGCTGTGAAATCTGAGGTGCAGCCAGGATAACTTATATAAATCAAGTATAAGTGTTAAATACAAAATTATGAGGGTATGAAAAGGGACTTGGTAGATAACTACATTCTAGATCAGGGGCTTCACATTTGTTTGTATTTGATAAATGCAGTTGAAATGTGATGAGTTTCACATTTAAACCAGTTTTGGATTTAAAAACAGCTGTTTCATTCATCAAAATCTCCTTTTTTACTGTATTGACAATATTCTACCTGTGTGATTTCTTATTCATTTTTAAAATAAATAGTGGAAAGTATTTGTTTTGAATCGAATCTCTATTTACTTTTATTTTGTTTTAATGATATAGTTCTTCTGTGATTTTTTCTATAGGCTATTCTGATGTTATGAAACTACATTATTATTATTATTTAAACAAAAAAAACAAAACATTTTCCTCTTATTGTTTTATTTTCAGTCACTGTTCCTCTCAGTCATCCATCAGTAAATTGCACACTAATACGTTTTTAAAACAATCTATTAAAATGTGATTTGTGAAGACCTCATTTCTAGACCTAAATGTGCAGTATCGCTGATATATATTCACTTCTCTCTCATGTTTGTCTCTTTAAATTGCTCTTGCCATTTTAAACCATAGTAATGAATCTCTCATCAGTCTGGTTTTTCAAAGCCAGCCGTCCAAATGCTCCCATCTATCTCCACTGATCTCCACCTGTTGTTTTCTCGTGCTGTGGGCTGAAGGGCTCATTAGCAGCGTATCCATCATGTCAGCAGAGATGTTGTCTGCCTTTGTGGCATTCTGTGTTTTCTCTTTTCACTTATCACAGTTCAGCTCTCAAGAGCCAAAGTCATTTGTCATTCCTTTATCCTTTCAGATTTGAATCTAATCAGATTTATTTTTTGTTTGATTCATGCCTTTAACTCCTTTCTGTAACTAATGCTATATATACAATATTTTGGTTTCTTTTTTGATCTTTGACTTGGTTTTCAACAATTAGATTTAGTTGTTGCAACAGTACTATATGTCTGAGTTCAGCGGTCAGTGGTTAAAAGGAGACATATTGAACAACCACTAGGTGGCGCTCTAGGACAAATTATAGTTGATATACGGAAGTAACACTTCGCTTCGGGTTAGCACGTCTTTGGCGTTAACCTTATATTTGTGACCCTGGACCACAAAACAGTCATAAAGGTAATATTTTTGAAGATTTATACATCATGTGAAATCTGAATAAATAAGTTTTCCATTGATGTATAGTATGCGACAATATTCGGCCGAGATACAACTTGAAAATCTGAAACCTGAGGGTGCAAAACAAATCTAAATATTGAGAAAATCGCCTTTAAAGTTGTCCAAATTAAGTTCTTAGATGCATATTACTAATCAAAAGTTAAGTTTTTATATATTTAAGGTAGGACATTCACTAAATATATTAATGGAACATGATTTTTACTTAATATCCTAGTGATTTTTGGCATAAAAGAAAAATTAATGATTTTGACCCATACAATGTAACACAATGCTACAAATATACCCTACGACCTATGCCTGGGTTTGTGGTCCAGGGTCCCATTTGTTCTATTCACTATTCTTTCATTCAATTGAATATTGATGTAGAGACAATTTGAGTAAAAAAAAAAATCTTTAAAAAACAGTTATAATATCTAATTTATCTTAAGACAATTCATTCTGCTATGAATGCTGGTATCTTAAAGCTACAATTTCAGTGGATGCTTAGAAAATTGTATAGAATGCACAACTAGGTCAGTATATATATTTTTTTTTTATAGTATATTTTTTAACTGTCTACTAAAATGCAATTTGTGAAAACCTCCCTACTAGACATAAATTTACAATATAAATAACTTATATACAAAAATGTACAACTAGATTAGCAGGTATGATTAATATATTACAAAAATGATGAAAGACCAAGGATGAATGGTTATTACTACTATTTCAGATACAAGACAACACATAGAACACTTTTATTTTATTTTATTTTTTATACAAGCAAATTTATTCTGTTCCTCTCAGTCATCTATAATAATAAAAAATCTGAATCAGTATATAATGTACTAATATTTTATTTACCATGTATGAAAATGTTATTTGTAAAGACTTCTAGATTGTGAATATCACTACAGTATATTCAGTATTGTAGAAAAATGTACAACCAGGCCTAGATTAGCAGATTTGATTAAAGAGGACATAGATGCCCATTTTCCACAAATCGGGTCTTCATGAAATGCTTTGGTTAAAACTCCTCAATGGTCATGTAAAACAACACCGGTTTTACCTGGCCAAAAACAGCTCTGTTCAAAGCAACCGTTTTGGTGCATGGCTCTTTAAATGATAATGAGTTACTGCTCATCCCACCCATCTCTTATGTTTTTTGTTTATTCATTGGCGCATTACCATCAAAAACAAAACAAATCCACTGCGTCCTCAGTTGCTCTGATGTCAGGAGAAAATGAAAATTGTTTATATATGTTTACTTTTACATCCAACTACAAAACACCTGCATTGCTTTTGAGACGTGGTTGTCGATACAACTACTTGAGCGTCTGTCAGCGGTCATGGGCGGGGCCTGAGCAGTATGATGATTTCAGAAAATCAAAACAGCATAATAAATGACCCTTCACAAAAACCCGCACTCCTTAGTAACTCTTGCTATGTCCGACAAACAATGCAGGGTTGCCAGGTTTTCACAACAAAACCCGCCCAATTGCTACTCAAAAGTAGACCAAACACATTTCGAGGGGGGTCCTCTAGTAAAAATTCCAGAGCGTTCCAGGGGGTAAAATACACGTTAAATACGTAAATACTTTACGGGGAGCGCTTCAACCTGAGGACATAAAAAACAACCTGCAGTGGACTTAGCAACACTGAAACAATGCCGCCTCCACACTGTACATCATGTTCTCATGCAGTGAAAAATACATTGCGAAACAAAGAGGAAACTGACAAAACACAGACAGACAAGACAGAGCTTATTATTTGTGGTATGAAACAAGGACTCAGCTTTAAAATGTTGTCATTTTGTTAAGAAATTCAAACAACAAATACTGTTTTGTACAGTAGCTCTCTAATGTGTCATGACAGATCATTGCATTGCCTTATTAGTTCAATTTACACATCTTTTCTTATTTACTCGAAGCACAAAATAAACAAGAATGAAAGATGGAAAGATGTCAGTACTCACCATTTTTAAGTTTAAGTCCACCAAAGTTAATCACCTCTCCTGTCTGATTTGTTTGTCAGACAAAATGGTGGATTCTGCGTTATGATTGGTCAGATCACCTGTCAATCAAGCTGTAGGTTTTTGGGGGATTAAAAAAATGGAGTGAATGGATTTGTATCATTGTAGGGTGGTTTTGTCCACACACTGCTAAGACACATTTATATACAAACACTCTGTAAAAGTAAATTTTGCATCTAGTGTCCCCTTAAATAGATTACAAACATGCTGAAAGGCCAAAGGTGATAAGGTCATAACTAGGTTTTTAAATACAGATCAAATATGACCAATAAAGACCACAGATGGAACACTATGTGAAGTTTTGTGAAGTAATTTTAATAAAAGCGACTGAACTGAATTGAAAAGCAATTATTATGTTTATTTAGTCATTTTGGACCACGTGGCAAATCCTGGTATCAAAAGCAGTGTGGTATTTATAGTGTGCTCTTTACCAAACATTGGTCAAAATGACATAAGAACAATAGAAGAGTTAAAAACACTGTTCCTTCCAAGTCATTATTCCCAAACCTCTGACATCTTCATGGGAAACAGCTTGCTAAATAGGCAAAGTAAACTCTGCCATGGTTTATATAACATGGTTTGGTTTTATCCTGTAAATGACTGCCCTCTGCGACCATTGTGATGGAAATGCATCTATGGATTTGGACACTGGATCCCACTTCAGAACTTCACTAACATCCCAATGTTGACTGAACACGAAAGTAATTTGGGGTTTGCAGGACTAATCAAAAGAAAAACCCATAGTCGGCCTTGACAGCAAACATTTCGTTTTTGATCTTGTGCTCTGTATTTATAAAGCAAAAGACTTGTTTATTGAATCCCAAATAAAAGATTGAGAATAAAAGGAACGCTTCACGTTGAGTGATGGAGTTGAACACAAAAATGAGACTGAGAGCACGAATGCATAAACAGCTCCTCGAACCTTCCAGCCGGCATCAGACACCCTTCGTTCCCTGCAGCTCTCGTGTGCATAAGTGCTGGTTGCTGGCATGCTATATGATGAAATCAGACACATGATTTATTTTCCAAGGGGGGCTGTTCTGTGTTACTTGTCTAGGAAATGTTTAAAACTGCAGCCTTATGAAATACTGTAGTGTATTTACTTGAATAAACTATAGTACGCTGTGCAATGAGGGAGTTAAGTCAGGACGTGTTGGTACAAAAGAGAGTGCACCAAACCTCCTCTTTTAAGGGTCCTTGAGGACTCATGCAACATTCCTGGAGCAGGCAACACCCTTGGTGCGCTCCCCGCTTTTACAAAACGCAAGGGTGAAAAATTGCATTTTCAGGAGGTAAAATATACTAAACATTAGAGTGTTTAGATTGAGAGAAATCTGCGAGGCATGTAATGCTTGATAAATGACAAAAACACTTTGCAAAGTTTGAAACGACAGGTTCGAGCAATTGCATTTCAAGTGCTCTAAAGTATGTCCATTTGTTCTGGTTCCAAGACAACCTCTGGAGCAAGATGAGGACTAGATCAACTGCATTATCACTTGAGTTCAGGATACATTACCATTTGAATGTTACCATGGCATCACACCATTAGAGACACAAAACCTCTTTGAGGGAAGCTTGCCCAGTGACTCATTTAAAGGCTTTTGTTGCTATCTTGTAAATTAGACACATTTTTCGAAATATTAGGCTATTTTTACAACTCTAGTGTAATGATTTGATTCATAGAAAGGTCAAAGGTCATAACTGTTTCAAAAACAGCAAATATTTCTAAGTTAGATAAAATGATGGCTATTTTTGTGATTCTCTGACCTTTATTTTAATCTTAAAGCACAATATTTAAAAAAACATAAAAATACAGATAAATCTACAAACAGTGATTTCAAACTTTAGCTTAAAGTTTGTGTAAAGGCAATTTAGAGAATTGTTTCTAAACATGTTATAAATGTTAGGAAATGTATTGCTGAAAACATATTACAGATACTGTGAACTATGTAGTACTGAATTGTGGAGTTAACCGTTAAACAAGTTTTTCACCATTTTTGTGTGTCTTGAAAAATAAGTTTTGTATGTATGCAAATTGTATAATATCCAAGGTACACATTTCTAGTTTTTGCGCAGTTGATTTTCATATTGTATTTTCAGAAAGTTTTGGTATATTTGTCCTCTCCCCAAAATTTGTCACTACCGAAACACAGTAATAATAATAAGAAGGGTTAATATGACTTACTAAGCGTGCATCTTACTTGTAAATACACATTTTTTTTTATATTTTATTCTTCTTCTTTTTTTCAGAAGTAAATCATTAACAATTAAAATTTTA
Source organism: Garra rufa (assembly GCF_049309525.1). Taxonomy (NCBI): domain Eukaryota; kingdom Metazoa; phylum Chordata; class Actinopteri; order Cypriniformes; family Cyprinidae; genus Garra; species Garra rufa. The sequence continues at coordinate 24,745,379 of NC_133379.1, forward strand.
ACAATATTTCAAGTGTGATTTGTTATATTTTGAATCCAATTTTTCTTTGTGAAAGGCAAAAAGTTAATCATACTGATTCCAGACATAAGGATTCATTAGTTTAAACATACATTTAACCAAACACTACCATAGCATCATGGTTGATAGTTCAATATACTTTGACAAAACATCCCATGTTTTGGTCGTGACAGTACATTTTCAGTAGTGACAGTAATGTTTTGGTAGCGACCACATCACATTACAGATTTTTAACACACATACTAAAACACTACTAAAACAAGAGTGCAAGGGTCCCTGGTGAAAAAAAACAGCCTGGTTTTAGCTGGTCATAGCTGGAAGGCAGGCTGGTTTTAGAGGGGTTTTGGCCACTTTTCCAGGACAGGCTGGTCAGGCTGGGAAACCACCAGCTAAAACCAGCCTGACCAGCCTGGCCAGGCTGGGAGACCAGCTAAAACCAGCTACTTCCAGCTTAAACCAGCTAAGACCAGCCAACCAGCCTAGGCTGGTATTAGCTGTTTTTTTCAGCAGGGGTGTACTAAAAAAAATGTATTTCCCCCAAATAAAGGACTATGTGTTCCCTTCTGTCACTACTGAAACAATGATGACATTTTTCGGTCATGATTGTTATGGTAGGGACAATTTTTAATACCCAAAAAAACAAAGATGTCACTGCCGAAACTTCACCAAATGTTTCGGTTGTGACTGTTACAGTAGGGACAGTTTTATGTGATAACACTCAAAAAAAACAAAAAAAAAAAAAACAAAGATGTCACTACCGAAACTTCACCAAATGTTTCGGTCATGACTGTTACGGTAGCGACAATTTTATGTGATAACACCCAAAAAAAAAAAAAACAAAGATGTCAGTAGTGACAATTTTAGATGATTTTGAACCTAGCTCAAAGATGCTAATCAGCACATGGTTAGCTAGCACAGTTCTGAACAGTTGTGCACATATAAAAACTATGTTATGGAATAACTCCCCAAAAAAGTGTGTTTAATTAATACTTTTAAACATTATTTACCTCAAAATGATGGGACCTATCTACTTACACGTTGTAGATATGAGAGAGAGTGCCACAAATATTCCCTTATCATAAATGTAGGGGTGTAGTTTCAGCCAACCCTGGCAAAAAAAAAAACAGCTAAAACTAGCCTAGGCTGGTTGGCTGGTTTAAGCTGGTCGACCAGCTTGGTTTTAGCTGGTCATAGCTGGTCAGCAGGCTGGTTTTAGAGGGGTTTTGTCCACTTTTCCAGCCTGGCCAGACTGGTCAGTTTGGGAAACCAGATACTTCCAGCTAAGACCAGCCAACCTGCCTAGGCTGGTTTTAGCTGTTTTTTTTTTTTTTTTTTTCAGCAGGGAATGGACTTAAACACACTGTTTCGACACATTTTTTTACTTAAAAATAAATCAAAGAGATATTTTGAAGAACAACAATGGAAAAAGTATTTCAATATAATTTTATATCAAGTCGAAATTTAGTTGTTAGGGTTCTGGACAGCCACCTTCCAATTGCAGGTACCCACTAAATGATGATTTTATAAATTTTAAGCTTACTGATATTTTAAATATTATTGTGGGTTTCGATAGATAAAGGATCTTAGTAAACATCTAAGATTTGAATACTTAAATGCTTTTTAAATGTGTTTTTTTTGGTTGTGGGACAGCAGTTTGCCCCAATTCTGTAGAATGGCCCATATACTGTAGTCAGCACCTGCCTTACTCATCCTACATTTTCACTTTAATACAGAGACAGACATCTAGACATAGAGAAGAAATTTAGAAGAAAAGAACTTTATCGATCCCCCATCACACGTTAGGAAGAACTGTGGGATATACATCAGAATTAAGTTATTCATCATCATAAAATTGTCAGTCACCCAGTGAGCAAGTCCTTCTTGAGTTTTTTTTAATCACTTGGAGTAGCTCATAAATAGTCCCTCTCTCACTGCCAGGTGAGAACATGTGCCCAGTTTTCCTTCACTTTTTTTCACCGTTTCCAAATTAAAAAATGGTGAAAGAATGAGTTAGCAGGAAAATTTGCTTCTAGATTAATTCCAGTCCAAACAGTAAGATGAAACACTGGCACTCGTAACAGCAGTTGAAGAAAACATCAAGAAAACAAGAAAACAAATTTCCGGAGTCTTCCCAGAACATTATTTTCCAATAGGCATCCACCTAAACTCGCCTGCTGTGTCTAACGACCAGAAAGAGAGAGAATTTATAGTTTGGTTCATGGATTGTCTTTAAAAAAAAAACTGAGTCAACAAACAACAAAAAGGGATTTAGGGTTTAGCTGGAGGAATGATGATGATGGGCCAGAGTCTTTGTAAACCAAACCTTCTGGGTGCAGATGGACAAAACCTCTACTGAATGGATGAAGTCTCTCTGTGAGATTGTTGATGAGGAGACATCGGTTCATTTATGCTGCTGAAAGAAACAGATCCTGAAGGAACGAGGCGCACTGCTCCGTTCAGAGGGGTTGTGGGAGAGTCTGGGGAACGTTGTCTTTGATGTGCTGTTTTCATGGAGGAGATATCAGAAGCAAAGAGAGCTGACTTTGTTGATGGTGCATTGCGACTCCTGGGAAATAGTTCAGACAACTTCATAAAGGCCAAATCTACTGTAAAGACACTCCTTTTTATTTTTGGTTTCAGTTATCAACCTTTTTTTCAATCCTTCTCCTAGCGTGCTGTGATAAACAATCCCCCGGAGATAAAATATAAATTTCTCTGTCCAATAAATCAAAGTAACAGTAGGGGGGAAAGGGGTAGCGTGTAGCTTCAGTTCTTTCTTTGCTTTTTATCTCCTACCATCCAGATAAATGAGTGAGCAAAAGCTTATCCTGGTTGGATTGAGACTGAGACAAGACAGAATTTGCTGATCTGGCATAAATGGGGTGGAGTTATTATCACCCAGTGCATTTGTTGTTTGGTAGGATTAGCTTGTTAATTTCTATATGTCCTAATTAGACTCAGACCAAGAGGTAACGGCAATGGGGTGAGGGGTTTTCTTGTGGCCTTGAGGCAAGAAAAGCACAGATTGGACTCTTAAAAATCTTAAAAAGGGGGCTGAGTGGATTAGCAGGGGGTACAGGGGGATTAAGTCTGATGCTAACAGAATATTAGCGCCTATTTGTGGGACTGGGCCAACAAGTGGGACAACTTACAATGACAATCCCTCCACTAAGTAATAGAAGTGTTAAATAGAAACCCAGGTTTTCTTTCAATTCTTTTGTTTCTTTACTTCACAAATTTGGTGGGACGTGGCCATTAGCTGTCGCTATAACATTATTAGGCTATGTGCTCATTGGCATTCAAATTTTGACTGCATTTGAATATGTTATGTTTGACATTAGCTGAGATCCAAATTCAGCCAAAAGCTTTTGCCATATATGAGGAAATAAGTCTGGTAAAAAAAAAAAAAAAGCCAGTCAGGTTAACAGTAGCCGTTTGTTTTGAAACTTGAAGTCACAATAAAATCAAGTAGTGATAGATATTTTCATCCTTATCCACTTTATTCTTCAACGCGGAAGTAAGCCTATGGGGTCCGGTTCATTAGCTGCTATAAGGAAATAATGAGAAGAATAACAACATTCTGTAAAAGGTAAAACTGTTTGCACTACAAACCAGTGTGTTTATAATTAAAATAATACACTAAAATAGTATTGTAATTTGCAATATTGAGGAGCAAAAGGAGGCTGTTTTGTACAGCAAAAAATAACTGGATATCGGCGGATGACACCGGAAACCAGACACATAAAATTTACAAATGGCTGTGCCCACTCTTACGGGAACAATAAGGTGGATAGTGAAGTACATCCAAGTGTAACGGATTATCAAAAAATAAAAAATAAATGTTGTGTGTGAACTTTATGTATCGGTTGGTGGTAGCTGAAAACTAGATTGTTGGCCGAAACAGTCTGGCTTCCCATCTCATGTACAAAACAGCTTCTTTTTCTGCTTGATATTGCATACTGGTGTTTCTTACCATATTATTGTAATGTATTATCTTAATTATGAACACACTGGTTTGTAGTGCAAGCAGTTTTACTGTTTACTGCACTTCGTTATTCTTCTCATTATTTCCCTACAGTGGCTAATAAATCTGAAGTCTCCCAAATCACCAGATAAGGTGGATATATTATGATTTTGTGTAGTTTGAATATAATCCATACTACATTCACTGTCATTATCATGTGAATATGGACATAATATACTACTCTTTTCGCATAATGCATGTTTTTAACCTACTAAAAAGTAGGAATGTATGCATAGAGGGTTTGCACTTACGTTATGGTTTAGTCAGTTAGTCGGATGCGCAGCCATATTGGAGATACTCGGATTTAAACAGCATGGATTGCATGGTTAATGTACTATACATTGTTCTGCTAATTTATGCTGTCTAAACGACATAAAAAATTTGTGGAAGCTGCTAAATTATATAGAGAAGGAAGCAAGCAGGAAAGAGCACAATATTTTGACAAACTAAATAGGTTAATAGGTGGTAAAGATACATATGAGCAGTATTAATTAAGATATTAGCCTAATATTTCACCTACCTGACCGGAAATGATAACAACAAACACGAATGTTTGCAAAATTCTTGCCATGGAAATCCTGGTTCATTTTGGCCAACCACAAACGCCTTTTGTTCCTCAGTTTTTTGCACTCTTCTCCTTGATTTGTTATAACTTTTGGCAGTCTATAGTACTCCAAATGTTTTTTCCGGTCTAACCGATTACAGAGTACAGCCCAAAACATGACAATAATTGGCCATTTTCAGCAGCAACAAAATATGCGAGTTACATTCGGTTCAGTGACACTGTTTACATTCAGTGCCACCAATATGGCCGATTGATGGCATGTTGTAAAAACCCTCTATCCACCTTACTTTCCAGCCATGGCCTAATGGTTAGAGAGTCGGACTTGTAACCTAAAGGTTCCGGGTTCGAGTCTCAGGTCCAGCAGGGACTGTCGGTGGGGAAGGTGAATAACCAGCACTCTCTCCACCCTCAATTCCACGACTGAGGTGAGTCCCTTGAGCAAGGCACCGTACCCCCAACTGCTCTCCGGGCGCCGCAGCAATGGCTGCCCACTGCTCCGTGTGTGTGTTCACTACTGTGTGTGTGCACTTGGATGGGTTAAATGCAGAACACAAATTCCTAGTATGGGTCACCATACTTGGCCTCACTTCACCTCCTTTCCTTTCCTTTCCATAACAGCGGGCACGGCCATTTGTAAATTTTATGGGTCTGGCTTTCGATTTCATCTGCGTCCAGCTATTTTTAGCTCTATAAACAGCTTATTTTGCTATTGCAAACTGCTGTGTCTTACCATATTATTTTAATGTATTATCTTAATTATGAACACAATGGTTTGTAGTGCAAACAGTTTTACCGTTTACTGCACTTTGATATTCCTCTCGTTATTTCTCTATGGTGGCTAATGAACCAGAAGTCTCACTCATTAGCAGAAAACAGCTTACTTCGGCAGAAGTCTGTCATTTCACTAGAAGACAGAGATATGGTGAGTTTTCCTTTCATGTCGACTCTATTCATGGATGTATTTTCATCTCTAAAAAACAGAAGGTGGCGCTATAACAGTGAAAACATGTAAAAATGCAAACATGCCAACACGAATATTGCGAATATAATAATCAATTGATTTGTGTTAACAAATATCGGTAAAACAAAACTATAATCTTTCTTCACTCCGATAAATTGCTACTGTCAGCTAGGCTATATTTGTTTTTATGTAATCATTTGTCAAATATATATGTGTAAACGTAAACAAACTTGATGATCAGCCAGCTACTTTCGTTCATCATCTTGTTTTGCAAATAACGGTTTACATGGTGCGCGCTTCAGGTGAGAGTACACACCCCCATACCGGAGCAGCAGAGTGGTACGGTCCAGACGCAGCCTTTTCCCTATGGAGTTGTTGCTGAGGAGCTTTCAGAGTTTCGGGGAACGAGAGAAGCAAGAACACGGGCGGCGATATGGCGCTGACAATGACTGCCCATTATCTCAGGAATAACCCGATTCACCCGGGACTGAATGTTCGAGTCCTGCTCACGCTGTCATTTGTGTCAGGTAGGTTTGATCATGCCTTAATTTCTGTGTCGTGAGCGCGCAAGCCTTTGCCAAAGTTTGAGGGAATCCAGCGGTCTGTGGAAAGTATTGAGCGCGTACACATGATGCCGTCCAGGCTCAGGGACAGTCCTTCAAAACGTCACAGTGCAACGTCGTTTGTGCCACGAAAAGTTTTTAAAACTTCAGTTTTGGCGATTTCATTTTGGATGGGTTTAAAATATATCCCTTGGAACACAAATCTAGCCGGCTTTAATTGTCGAAGACCGTTATTTTCCAAGAGCGAAAACTAACGTTATGCTGATTGTGTGAACGCAGGAATCTCACACGAGGACTGAGATTCAGCTGCCATGGAAACATCCTAGCAGAAACTGAGAAACAAACAATCGCTGTTTTATAAATATATAAATAAACATTCATTTCTAACCACACATCTTTAAAGAATGGTCGGATACTCGAAGTAACCCCTTGACATTTATGTTGGCAGTGGAATGCTAGTCATTGTTTGCCAGCTCGTAATCCATGCCAAATGTTGCGCTCTTTGTTTATTTGTTTGTTTTTTTAGCGTGCAATTGTCGTAGCAGAAAAATGGAGCTCGTTGTTATTTGATTCGTTTGTTAACTGAAATTAAACTAAAAACGGACTGAATTAGAAGTTTGTGAGCCTCACCTGATTAGCTGTTTCTAGTAAGTTCATCAGAAGTATTTTATGTAATTGACCTAAGTGACATTTGCGTCGCTAGACGATTATTTGGTTTTGCATTCAGCTGGCTAATAGAATATACTTTATTGTTCCATTTCTGGGAAATTCATCTTGGACAAGCATGACATGGCCAGTACACAACATTAAACTCACATAGCACAGTACAAACCATACAATAGATTACACATATGTGACCCTGGACCACAAAACCAGTCATAAGGGTCAATCTTTTTAAATTGAGATTTATACATCATCTGAATAAGCAATCTGAAAACTGAATAAGCTTTCCATTGATTGAATGGTTTGTTAGAATAGGATAATATTTGGCTGAGATACAACTATTTGAAAATCTGCATTCTGATGGTGCAAAAAAATCTAAATATTGAGAAAATCGCCTTTAAAGTTGTCCAAAGGAAGTGCTTAGCTATGCATATTACTAACTTTGAGTAGTAAATTTACTAAATATTTTTATAAAACATAATCTTTACTTAATATCCTAATGATTTTTGGCATAAAAGAAAAATTCATAATTTTGACCCATACAATGTATTGTTGACTATTGCTACAAATATACCCGTGCTACTTAAGACTGGTTTTGTGGTTCAGAGTCACATTATGGCAGTTCTCTACTGAATAATTTAACCACAGTTGGTACAATAGAATTCGCATGTAAAATGTGTCATCTGCAACAATTTTCCTAGCTTGTTTTAGAACATTTACCTCACATTTCTCCTGTATTTCTCCTGTATAAAGAGCAGTATGTACAAGTCAAGCCAGTTTTGAGCAAGATTTTGATTGGACAGTCAGGTTTCCATACCATACTTTGATACCATATCTTATCAAACTCACAAAAACAGACTGTCAGAACAGAAATAAAACAACACCTCTGCTGAAAATCCAGTTTAAGCTTGTTTTTAAGGCGGTTTTTAGCGGGTCATACCTGCAACCTTGCAGTTAATTTTAAACCGGATTTACCTACAGGCACAATTCTCATTGACAGTTAAACTCGTTCTGTCCCTGTCTGGGTGTCTACAAGCACACCTGTCACGACCGCAGTTGCCTTCTTTTAGCAACGGGCTTCAGCTGTGTATCATTTTGCAGCTGTAGGGGACACATGCAGGCAGAGGTCAGACCACAACACAGCACTCCGGCTCGTGCACAGTGGGGCGGTATCCATAGTGACCGTTTTGTCTGCACGAGACGGCGTCCTCGCGCCCGATCGATCCCTCAGTTGCTCAAAGCAAATCCCAGCATTTTCCGGCATTCGTCAGGCCTTGGGCTTGACAACAATTGTCGCTTTTGTCTGTGACTTGTTATAGTAAATGTTTGGACTGAGATGGGATGTTTTAAAGATTTACTTTGTAACTTTCATTTGCATTTTTATTGGTGTAGGAGTAAAGGTTGAGGCTTATTCTTAGAATTTTGTGACTTATAAACATCCTGAGACAAATGTCAGGCCAGACGCCCAGCTGAGGCTAAGACCTTGTGTCCAGCGGGGTCGGCCACTGCGTCTCCTGTCCTAAGGTTTGTCCAGACATGGTGTGGTCGTTCGCTGCACTGCAGTGAGTGATGGCGGCAGGGGAATGAGGAGAGAGAGGAGGAAAGAATAACAGTTAAAATACCACACAGGAGCTGGGGATTAGCCCTGGCATTCCACTCTGTGTATCCCACCCTCCCTCCTTCCCCTCGCTCCCGGTCTTTCTCTACCTCTCTTTCTCGAACTGCTCTTCACTCCATCTCATTCATGTCGTCTTAATTGCTTTTCTCTCTCTGTCTCTGTCACCGTGTTCCATTTTTATCCCTGAATCAAATTGGTTGGTTAATAACTTGGACTTAAAATTTTCTCCCAGGCCTTTTTCTTTGTTAAAGGCAGATTTTCTCCACGCGTCGTGTTATTTCAGTCGAGTGATATCAGTATCTAGACTTTTTGTATAGATGTAATGGGACTTTCTATGAATAGGCTACACTTAGGTGTTCCATTACTGAGCTTGAGGTACAAATCCCATGCTTTTGTTGAAGACTATTAAGTTTCCACACGTATTATCTAACATAAGATCAACAAGTATGAATGGTAAGTAGTTTAAAATGTATCAGATGTTAGTAACGACAGAATGTTTGTTTATGTGTCCCACATCTGAGGCCTTGACCTTTCCATACTTATTTAACAGTTATAATTGTGCAACAGTTTCATAGCTTTTATATGTGACCCTGGACTACGAAACCAGTCATAAGGGTCATCATTTTTTGAATTGAGGTTTATACATCATCTGAAATAAGCTTCCTATTGATGTATGGTTTGTTAGGATAAAACAATATTTGGCATATACAGATATGACTATTTGAAAATCTGGGATCTGAGGGTGCAAAAAAATCAAAACACTGAGAAAATTGACTTTAAAGTTCAGTCCAAATTAAGTCCTTAGCAATTCATATTACTAATCAAAAATTAAGTTTTAATATATTTACAGTAGGAAATTTACAAAATGTCTCATAGAACATGATCTTTACTTAAAGAAGTTTACTTCCAGAACAAAAATGCACACACATTTTACTCGCTCCCTTGTCATCCAAGATGTTTCTTTTTTCTTTTTCTTCAGTCGTAAAGAAATAATGTTTTTTGAGGAAAACATTTCAGGATTTCTCTCCATATAGTGGACTTCTGTCCAAAATGCAGTTTAAATGCAGCTTCAAATGGCTCTAAATGACCCCAGCCGAGGAAGAAGGATCTTATTAGCGGATTGATTGGTTATTGTCTAAAAAAATTGACAATTTATATACTTTTTAACCTCAAATGCTCATCTTGTCTAGCTTTGTGTACTCTGTGTATTCCGGTTCAGTTGGGAGTTTTTCGATCTACCCTAACTGTTTTGAACCGGAATACACAGAGTACAATCAGATTTAGATAAGACGAGCATTTGAGGTATATAAATTGTCCAATAAATAACCGATCGTTTCGCTAGAACAGACCCTTCTTCCTTGGCTGGGATTGTTTAGAGCCATTTGAAGCTGCCATGGTTAATTTATGGTTACCACACTTTAACTAAATTAGCCTTGGTTTTTTGGAACTATTTGTGGTAAAACCATGGTTCAGGAAAAAAATCTGGGAAAAAAAACACATTGTGCCTAAGCACTTGATTTGAGTGATGGTTCATATTGTTACATGCTACACACTAGACTTGAACAACCAATGATACAAATTCATACTGACGACATGGAAAAAAAAATCCTGTTACCAATTGTGTCCAAAACCCCTTTTTTACTAATAGGGTCTAATCTGGAACTACTCCGCATCTTCTGGTCATTAATTACTCACCCTTATTTTCTTCCAAACCTGTAAGACCTTTGACACAAAGAACACGAATTGAGATATTTTTGATGAAATTCGGCTGCTTTCTGACCCTGCATAAACAGCAACGCAACTGACACATTCAAGGCCCAGAAAGCTACCAAGAACATCAACAAAATAGTACATGCTAGAGTGACACGGAGGAAAACAACTGTTGAATAAAGTAGTTGTTTTAGTTTTTTTGCACAGAAAAAGTATTCTCATAACTTAAATTGCGGTTGAACCACTGATGTCACATGGACTATTATTTCGTAAACTTTTCCAAAGGTTTGGAACATCATGACAGTGAGTAATTAATGACAGAACTCTCATTTTTGGGTGAACTATCCCTTTAAATTCATGCCGATCCCAAACCAGGAACCATTAATATCAGAAGCTGATAATATTCGTTACATAACTAACTTTTTTCTTTCTAATTCTTCTTTGACTGTTGTCTTGACTCGCTTCTCTGTGATCGATAAAAGCACTAAAAGGTGATGTGGGAATTGAAGCATTAGTGGTGTTAAACGCAATCCTTTCAACACTCTTGATCTCTATGTTTTTCTCTAGAGCTTAAATCACTGCTACCCGGCCCCCTGAGTGCTCTCGCTTATCAAGACAGAATAGATGGGGCCGGCGGTGTGTCTGCGAGTAAGATCTATCTGTAACATGATTTTATTGATAATGCTTGTGACATGGAATCTGTGAGGTAAAACAAAGTGTTCTGTCCACAGGACCATTAAGGCATCAATACATTAAGCAGCTTCCTTATTCATTGTTTATTCATGAACAGCCTATGAAAAACATGCATGTTCTGTGGTTGCAGGAGTAGAGATTTCTCCACTTTGCCACTCCAGGTCACGCTGCTTTGGAGCGGGGTTGAATAATGAATGACCTCTTTATATAGACCCTTTCATCTGTGCTGGTGAGAGCCTGTCGGCGCAGAGGCGTGTGGTGGAGAGTGAGCTCACCTTATAATGTTGACCTTTACACTCTCTCAGACCTTATGTAATGACCAGTTTTACTACTTTTAGAAAAGAAATTAGTTATTTTGTTTAGCAAGGATGCTTTAAGTTGATAAAAAAGTGCATTTATAATGGTACAAATGACTATACTATTTCAAATAAATGCGGTTTGGCGGCTCAAACATAAAATTAAGGTTGAACCACTGATGTCACATGGACTATTTCATCAATGTCCTTACTACCTTTCTGGGCCTTGGATGTGGTAGTTGCATTGCTGTCTATGCAGGGTGAAAGCTCTCGGATTTCATCAAAAATATCTTAATTTGTGTTCCGAAGTTTTGGAACGACATGATGGTGAGTAATGACAGAATTTTCATTTTTGGGTGAACTATTCCTTTAACATGTCAACTTCGACAAAAGATCTGTTTCTTTTACCAGTCTATAACAAGTACTTGACATATTGCATCTCTCCACAAAAAGTTTTCTCCTGTTGTACCCTGCAGGATCAAGATGAGCTGTCTTTGCGCCGTCAGAAACTGAAAACGGCGCTGCCAGCGATTTCTCCCAAATTGAGGTGCTCTGTGCAGTAGAACAAAAATAGACAGGTTTTTCAGAAAATTAAGGATCACAAGGAGATTTAATAGCCGACACAGATCGATTTAAAATTTTGTGACGTTTAAAGAGGGGGTCGATGAGATGTCAGTGCTGTAGAGAGTTGGGATTCATTCATCCGTCCCTCTGTTGCAAAAGAGGATTAAGCCCAAGCAATAATGGAGAGGCCAGCTTAGGATGCTATCTGTGTGCGTGCGGGTCGTGATGGTGCTGTTGTTAACATAAGAGAGAAACAAACAGACAGTCGGTGATCTCTGAGTGCAGTTCTCCCCAGTATTAATCTCTGAGATGACTGGCCCAGCTTTTTGCTGGAGCATGAAGGGCAGCCGTGTTTCGGTGACCTCCTCATCAAGCAGCTGTCTCGCTGTGGGTGGGGAGATGAGCCATGTGTCTTCTATGAGCCTGTGGTCGTTGGTTAACAGTGACATTTTCACCCTGTGTGTAGTTTCTAACTTCTTTCCATGGTTTGATTACTCTCTGCAGCTGTCAGTGGAGGAGGACGGCGGTCATAGATATGTTTCGTGATCTTTGCGCGGCTGCTGGTTATGACTCGGAGTGTGTTATTATGATTGCAAAGGATTTGCATTTTCTGCACTGATTTTGAGAGCAAGTCAAAGCTTGAATACTCCACTATGGATTTAAACATGATGAAAACTTGCCTGTGGCGACGTTGCTGATGTTACTTGTCATTTCATGACACTTTCAAAGTGAAATGTCCAGTGAGTGGCACTAAAAGCATGTACAGTTATGTCCAAAACAGATGAATCCACTAAATCAGGCAACATTTTATGTTGCTTATGTGTATCTAGGCAGAGAGATGAAATGTCTGGTGAGTGTATTGCTTTATCATGTTTGAAAATAGCTTACCACCTACACTAAAACCTACCTATAGTCTAACTAAAAGCAAATGTGAGATAAAAACACATATTTGCTGAAGCTTCCCTGTAGTTCACCCAGGGCTGGGTGATTAATCGGAAATCAGAACCTCGAACCGACGCTATTTGCTAATGCCGATTATTTATTTTATTTTTTTATCCTGTTAATACTTTTCCCTTAAAAATATAATACCACATGTGTAGTCAGCGCTATACTTTGCGCTCTCGTCTCTTTGCCGCGCCTTGCACATTTATGATGCCATCAAGTTAAAAGATTTTAAACTTTTACATGCAGCACCGCTCATCAATGTCATTTCCAAAACAGTGGACCAATCAGAATAGGGCTGTTCAATTAATCGAAATTTGGTTTCGATTTCGATTTCTCCTTCAAACGATCATGAAAATGCAGTAATCGAAATGAGACGATTATTGCGCCCCATTCCGCCCCCTTTCCACTGGTGCGCTTTCGCCTAATTTCACATGCAAATCAGCTAAATCATGTAACGTGACTTTCATAAAACGAGACGTGCTTGATTTATTAATGTTTTTTCGATGTTGTGTTTTTAATAGCGCATAAGAACTTGCGCTGTTCTGTGTATGCGCTCAGAGACGGAGCAGAACACGGACATTTAAAGGTGTCTTTTAGCTCAGGGTGCGCCTAAGCGCTCAAATACAGGCAACAACATTTCAAAATGAGGCGCTTGGTGAATATTCATGTAAACTGACAAGAGTTATGTCTTAAATGACCATAAACAGTTGAGAATGAAAATATGTGTGCAACAGTATATTAGACCCGTGTGGTACAGCGGCAACACATAATATTCCTTCTGCCGTCTCTATGCCTAATATGAATAAAACGTAAAAATACAAAGACAAAAATCACTCACTGCTCTTGAATGCAGGATGTTTGTAGTTTTAATAAGAATCAAAGCATGTTTAACTATTACAGTGAAGACCCTGTTTTATTTACATTCAAATAATTACATAAAAATTCTGTAGTATTTTTAGACTACTTTAGATTTGCATACAAACATTCAGTATTTTTTAAAGTAATCTTTTTTTCTCCCTGTATTGCTACCTTTAAATTAATCACTATATAGAGTTTTGGACCCTGTCATAATCGTTTAAATAATCGTGATTACAATATTGACCAAAATAATCGTGATTATGATTTTTGCCAAAATCGAGCAGCCCTAAATCAGAAGACCCCGGAGGGGCAAAAGTTGGGTCATATGATGCCATTTCATGTTTTCTTGCATATATAAGATCTGTAAAGTTGCAAAGAGTCTCAAACCTAAAGAGAGATTCTTTATAAAAGTTAAGACTCAGCCACACCTTCCTAAAACAGCTCATTCAAACACGTCCCCACAAATCTGCATCACTGTGGGAAAATTTGCATAACACCACCCAAAAGTATACGCAAAGTTAGAAGGCATAACTTTTATTCTCGCTGTAGTATTGTTGCAGCTGTCTCTGTGTTGTGGAGATGTTTTGTTTCGAAAGCAAAACTTATTTGTTTGGCCTTCCAACTGAGTACATAACTAGAAATCCATGGTTTTTACACTTTACTGCACAATCTAATTGTTGTTTAATACTGACTAAACAACATTTAATTCAAATGCCCACTTAATATTTAATATTTGGGCATTTCTTAAAGATAAAAATGCTACAGCCACTGTAATTTCTTGAATATTAAAACGTGTGAAGGGTTTGAGCTTCACGATGCACAGTTAGTTGTTTTTCTGTGTTTGCGTATGTTAATAAATGATTTACCCTACAAATCTGATGAAATTGCTTTATAGTAAACATTAACTCACATCAATATGCAGAGAAGAAGTTTGAGATGTTCTACACATGTAAGTGATAACAGTTTGTGTTCTCTTGGATTCTCATCCGTGGAATGAGCCACTTCCAGTATTTTTCTGATTACTCGACACAGAAACAATGCAATCGATTTTTTTTTTTTTTTAAATCGAGAACTCGAATTGAATTGAGGAATCGTGACAGCTCTAGTATTGTGCAAGGGACTAGTCGCAGACATTTCTTGTAGCTTGATAACTTTGTTTTATATACATTTTGTGAATGACAGTCATTGGTTGCAAACATCAAAAGTCAACCTAGTAATGGTTTGCCTATAGTTGCCTCTCTACATGAAACTTGCCCAGGAGGAACTGTTTAAACATCGCAAAACACCTGTAAGTCATTTCATTGCGTGATATTATGACACGGAGAAGGGAACGCGTATAGATTTCATGCAAAGTGTAATCCATCCTGACTTGTTTCTTTTCTTAAGTGCTGTTTTGTTGCCATGGTGTCTTTCTCTCCCACAGTTCCCCACCTTTCCTTTTCTTTCGAAGCTGTTTGGTTCTGTATTTTGAATGTCATATTCTATAGTGTTTACAGAATGATGTATTCTGGCCCAGTTTATGCGTATTTGCTGCATTGTGTGGAGGTTTCAGATATTTCTCATATCGTCCCGGAACGCCTAGAAATCCCTAGGGTCTCTTGGAGGGCCCACAGTGCTCCTTACAAAAGGCTGTTTGTGTGTGGTGTGTTGTCACTTCAACCCTCTCTTTGTGTGTGCCCGCAGCCCTGGAAGGTTTTAATGAGAGGCCTATTAAGTTTATGTGTGGGTGTTTGATAATTTACTGACAGTTTAGACTTCCACTTAGTAATGGTGTGTGTTATCATATGGCCAATAGATTTGTGTATAACGCCTGCATTGTTTGTGGGAAGATTGATGTTATCGCCAAAATATCCTGAAATAAGTTTGATTCTTAATGCAAATCCAGTAAGGGGCTTACAAAAGAAATAGTTAGGTTTATTACAAATATACTTCTTTTTGCTTCACAAGATGTTAATTGATTAACTGGAGTCTTGTGGATTATTGTGATGCTTTTATCAGCTGTTTGAACTCTTAATTCTGACGGCACCCATTCGCTCCAGAGCATTCACTGGTGAGCTAGTGACATCCTGCTAAATTTTCCCAAATTTCTTCCAATGAAGAAATCAATTCATCTACATCTTGGATGGCCTGAGGCTAATTCAATTTTCAGTAGTTTAGCATTTTTTGGTAAACTATTCCTTTGAGGCAGTGCAGTGAAAGCTTTTTAAGCCTGTTTTAAAATGCTTGGAATGCAGCAGATTAGACTCTGATTTAAGAACATTCTCCACACAAGCTGTAGTCGTAATGTAGATTTGACCTGATGCTGAGGTCATTGTTACCAATCTGTACATGTTCATAAGATTTTGGCTCAGTGAAAACCAGAACTTTGCTTTATGACCTTCTGTTCTGTTTCACTTTTAATGCAGTACCTTTTACTTATCAGTGAGCACCAGTCTTTCCTGGTTTTCAACAAGTCTTCACAGGCACGCTGGGACCATGAAGTGGTCAGTTGTTTCCCACACAAGCGTTGTCTAATATCCAGCCTCACTTATCAGCATTTTTGGGTGTGAACTATGTTTGGCTGTCTGATCCTCTGAAGCAGCCCTCTTCACTGCTCTACTTCATGGTGTCTTGTGTGACATCTTTGGTTCTTTTTTGGATTACCACAAGCAGTGTGTTAAACTAGTAGTCAGCTGCTATGGGGTTTTAAATTGTGATTATATAGGGCCCTAGGAAAACGCGGAATGTCATGGAATTTGCCAAATTTTGGATGAATAAATCAAAAGTAGGTCAGTACACTTAAATCAAAATACCATATGGACTAGTGTATGTAAATATATAAGCTGCAAAAAAAGACTATTTAAATATGAATCCTGCATGTTCTGTGTGAATGAATGGCGCAAATGTTCGGTTTTGTTTACTACATGTCTATTGAAGCACGCGTGGTGCTCGCTGTGTTTTCAGCCACTGCCACCTCAATATATTAGTACATATACACATGATCACTAGAACTGCTCTGGGACTCACTTCATGAGCATTTTAGGTTTCTTTTGAGAAAAACTATTGTTATATCAATAGGCCCTAACAGCAACCCGTCAAAATAAAAGTTTGTTTTTAACTTTTAAAACTGTGACAGAAATGCATTACTTAATGTATTGATAGTAGTAGTAGTAGTAGTAGTAGTAGTAGTAGTAGTACAATTATTATTTAAGCATTTTAATGAGGAATATTTACCAGAAATATGTAAATGCACACCATAGTACTTCTGGGAAAAATATAAAAATTATATTAACTGAAATCATGAAACTAACTCGATTTAACAGGAATTTATTAAAAGTTTAACAAAAATGTAATTTTTCTGGCCCTATGAAATTATTTTTTTTCTCAAATTCAGTTTATTTATTTTTTGCAAATTTTGTATAATCTCTAATTAACTGCGTTTACTAAAAAAAAATAATTATATATATAATTTAAATATATATATGTATATATATATATATATATATATATATATATATATATAATTTTTTAATAATATTTTTTTTTTTAGTAAACGCAGTTAATTAGAGATTATTAAAATAATTAAAACATTCAAATGTAGTCCAGAAAATTAATGGGAAATACAAAATTTGGTAAAAATCTAACTGAATTTGAGGGAAAAAAAATTATTTCATAGAGCCATAAAAATTTAATTTTTGTTAAACTTTTAATAAATTCCTGTTAAATCAAGTTAGTTTCATGATTTCAGTTAATCAGACATGCTTTTTGATTTAATATATTTTTTCAATGTAACCATTGAAACCAAAGAGTTTAGAAAAATTTAAATAATAAATAAAAAATCTGGAAAAATTAAAACAGAAAAAAATTTAATTTGGGAAAAAATAAAACTGATTTTATAGGCCACTAAATATAACAACTAAATCTAAGCTAGATATATATTTCTAAATGAATATGTAGGGGTGGGGTGAGAATCTGTGCTTTGACAGTGAATCAATTTGATTCATAATTCCGCAGTTTATTTGTGCTAATTTAGTTCTGTATTTAAAGAAAAGCATTTGGTTATTTAAATACTTGCCCAAATTTAATTTAATTATTATTTGCTTTACTTAAATTTGTAAATTATTCATTCATTATGTATTAATTTATTTGTCTGTTGATTTACTTATGTACTTTGCATATTTAAAATCTGTTATGGCCAATGCATGGCACATCAATTGGGACTTTTCTGTAATTCTAAATACATTTTAAATAAATAATACAAAACAAAAAAATAATCATTATGCATTTTCAGTCATTTTAAAAAATGATTTACCTTTTCACGAATTGCATTATGACAGGTATATGATATATAATTTCATGTACATCTCTATGTGTATAACATTTTATAAACAAAATCCTATTTAATTTCTGTAATATTTTTAGATAATAAAATAAGACATACTTGATTATTTCCAATTATTTGAAAACGGTAAATATCTCTTTAGTTTTCTGATGGTGAACTTGAACGTGTCCCAGTTCAGCCAGAGGATAACAGTCTAGCCACCTTTTTTTTCGGAAATGATTCACCTAAAATCCTTCCACTGTGGACGCACACGTGCTTTAATCATTCATGGAAATATCTAGATTGCAGCCCAGATCCTGATCTACGTTCGGCCTGGTTGCAGCACTCAAACTCCTCAGTATCTTAGTGTGCTGGTGTCTCTCTTTTTTTTTTTTTTTATAGCGTTCCACTGATGGAGTCCTTCCTGGTTTTCTCATTTTGTCACTCTGGAATGCACACGCTCTGAAACGCAATTCTGACAACTATGCCAGACGAGGATCGCTATAATTGTGTTCTCTTTCTTTCAAACGCATTGGAATGTTATACAGCAACTGTAATTATAAAGACTGCTGAGCTCTTCACTGCTGACGTCACTGAATGACTTCGGTCTGATGTGGCAAAGCCTTTGCTGTCATGATTGCAGGCAAATGTGAAACTCTGCATATTGTTGTCATCATCCTCATCTTTGCATACCATTGTTGTCATATCATACACATAAGGGACTTTGAAGTTCTTGGAGCTCGTGGTTTAACATTCCTTTTCTGATTCCTTGATGTGAATGCTTTGCCATTGACGCCTCCAGGAGACAACCTTTTAACTTCGGGGACAGAACCGGACGTCTTTTGATTTCGTGAAGGGCTTGTGATTGAAAGACTGTCGGCGTTCACTTGAATTGAGGCACTCATCCATTTTATCTTCATGTGTTTTTCATCCGTAACCATGTGCAGAGAATCTGACTGCTGCATCCCACCCAAGTGCATCTGTCTCCTCTCACTCTTTAATTAGTTAGTCCCTCAGTGCTGTTCAATTGGAGCTTATGAAAGAAAGTCTTTTGGGCTTTAGTACAGGCTTGTGGTGTGCACGCACACTCAGACTCACTCAGTATATAAATATATGTATGTTTGATTCAGACAGCATGCTAACAACCTTTTATTTATGTATTGTGAGCATGCTGTCTGGAATGAATTTAATTAGATTAAAAGATAGTGGTTTAGAATTAGAGGTGCAGAATATATCATTACCATATCTGTTAGTGAACTATAGAAATATAAATGTCTTTACTGTCACTTTTGATCAATTTAATGTATGCTTGCTGAATAAAAGTATTAAAGGGGTCATCGGATGCAAAACTCACTTTTACATGTTTGAACATTAAAGGTTGTATCAGCGATTTCTAGCCTATAACATAAAGTGTCAATTTCAGCTGACCTTTCATCACGATCCGCTCGCTGCCTGCCCCATAAATTGTCTGTGAAAAAAAACGCGTCTCTCTGGTCAGCCTAGGGTCCGAGATATGCCAAAAAAACAATCGGCACTACCAACCTTTCCACACAAAAACAAACAGTGTTCCAACCAATCAGCGTCAGGGATTTGGTGTTGTGGACTTTCGCTCCGCCTCCCTCACATCCCTGCACCAGTAGGAAAGTCCACAACACCAAACCCCTGACGCTGATTGGTTGGAACACTGTTTGGTTATCTGTGGAATAGTTGATAGCGCCGATTGTTTTTTTGGCAT
>NC_133379.1:24765391-24856292 GCF_049309525.1 Garra rufa
GTTAAACATTTGACAGTTTATGCATAACCACCACTTAGCATTAACCGGTATTTAGGCCAGTGTTTGTGTTCGCGTCATGCAGTGGGTAACTTACTCCGTTATTTTGCGAGGATTACGTTTGTGTGATGATCTTTCTTTGTAGTGTCTCCGGATAGTGCTCAATGTAGCGTGTACACCAATGGATTTCAGATGTCGGGATATTTCTTGAGTAGAACTTCCAGCAGACCTCATCACCCTGATGTCTTGGGAATGCAGCTTGCTGATTTTGGTCATTTTGAGATGACTTTACAGATGGATGGACTGTATATATTCGTACAGTGTGTCAGGGGTGTGGACACTAATGTTTTGTGATAAGAGGGTGTATCATAGGTGGAGCGTGTGAGGAAAGCTTTCCCCTTTTCCCTGGCATGCATTTGAATGCTGAATCCGCAATTAAACCGAATGCTACACAGTTGGACCCCCCCAAAAACAGTCTCAATAAAATGTTGATTACAAGGCAAAACAGGCAGCATTCACCCCCCATCCCCATTCGGCTATTCATAAACATTTCGCTCTTTATACTGCCGCTGATCGCCTCATTAACTGCTACTTTTAAAATAACTGAAAAAAACAAATAGTTCCCACTTCCCTTTGTGTCGAAATTGACACGGCTCATGGCTAGTGTTTGCATATTTCTTTCTATTGTGCAACCAGATTAGTGTTATATACTGTGCTGATAGTTCTGATCATTTTTATTTTTTTTTTATCGGACAATGCAACCTGAACTTTAAATTCAAAGTAGCCTAAAATAGCTGGATCTGCCAGTCTCAACTCCCGTTTACTCCACCGCCATCTAACAGCATTTTCACACCAGTGATACTAAATATTCTTGCAAACTGTCTAAACTTCAATATACAGTACATGAAGACACTAGAGGTTTTGCGATGTACACTGCATGAAAAAAGTGGTTTTCGTCATTTAACGACACTGTGAATTGTCGCAGAAGTTTCAGGTTAATGGCTGTTCACAGGAATGCGCAGTTAGCACAGATAATTGTAGGGAACTGCCAAAAATTGATGTGGAAGGCTTAGCACCTGACACCCCCCATGATTCATGTCACCTTGGCCTCGGTGTAGCTTTTATATGTAAATGATTACTGGAGCTATACAAATGCAAACCAGGGGAAGGGGGGTGGCTTGAGACTCACTGATCTAGAGCTGGCTAACTGTAGCCTTCTTTGACTCAACTACACATAACACCGCGACATGCAATAAAATTATATTTTTCATGTGAAACAGTTTTTTAAACAGATATCATTTAATATTTTTAAAGTGTATATTAACATTTGTGTGTACACATTTTGTTCTATATTTTGTTCTTGAACTATATTTTCTCTATTTTCTATCTATCTATCTATCTATCTATCTATCTATCTATCTATCTATCTATCTATCTATCTATCTATCTATCTATCTATCTATCTATATACGCGCACGCACGCACACAGATGAAAATATATAGAAAATATAGTTGTTGGTATATCGATATTTTCAAGACAAATATAACAACAACTACATTTTCTTTTCATTAATGAAAGCCAAGTCAGGCCAAGCAAATTACAGAACAAAATATATTTTTATTGTATACAATTTACAAATAGTAAAGCAAATGATCACTTAACAAATATTAGAACATTTTAGACCTCAACCACTGTACATAGTGGCATGACTATAGTCACTTTTTCTGTTGTTGTACTTAATTGCACCGTGGATGTATTTGACACACATCGTCCAGCAATGCGCTCAACAGGGAGAAATGATGCACTGTATTGTTATCGCCATTGCAAGCAGCGAATAAAATCTAAACAGTGACGTAAAAATGAAAGCAGCAAGCAAATTACAAGAAAGCAGAACGTCTTCATCTATATGTTTTGGATTCCGCGCTTTGATTCAGGACCTAGTCTGTGATTGGACAAATCGTCGACGTCACGTTCATGAACTCGTCCGTGATTGGACAAATCGACCACGTCACGTTCATGCCGCCCATGCCGTTTTACGGTCTTTTAAATCGGCTGCAAGTGAGCAACTGATAAAATAGACCTATTAACAAATTGTCACTGTGTGCATTTGTATTAACTGTGCGAGAAAGAAATGGAGGCCACAGCATTTTATTCAAAAAGGAGCGCTCCCACTTGTAGTAGCAAGCGAAAGGTATGTAGTCTATAATGTATTTTGGCCTAACGCTGCCTTAAATTTTTTGGTACATTCAGATGTTTGTTGTGTGCTAACCATCATACATATTGTCTCAATAGCATTCTGGCAAGGAGAACAAGCAGAGTCCACAGACCAAAAATAAAACAGGGACTACCCGGCTTGTAAAAAAGAAATCGGTGGGTATTTGATAAGTTATTTTTATGTAAGCAGCCCCATGTGCAGCAGCCTCATATACCTATCTGCGGTGTGAACATCATATTCAAAACTAATTTTAATGCTACCATCTACAGGCTGTTCTAATTGAACGTAGATGTCCTGCTGCAGTCACTGTTTCCAAGGAACAGATGTCTGAATTCACAAGAAGGCTTCTGAATTTAGAGGCACGGATTGGTTTGTTGGAGGCGCGTTTCAGTGAGAAAACTCATCCTTCGACAGCGGATCAATCCACATCCACAGACATTTCTGCCAATGTTCCTTCAACGTCGGCGGATACTCCAATGGACTGCCAACAGCCTTTTGAGATGTGGTCATCTCCTCAGTCTGCTCGCGAAGACCATTCGCTGTCAGCGCACCTGGTTGATGCTGATTTCGGTGTTCCTGCTGCAGCCTCTACACCACTGACTGTCCGGACGCTCAACCTACAAACCAGCCCAGATCATTCGTTAGCGGGCTCAACATCAGAAGGATTAACCAACAACCCAGTGGTGACGAATCCGATGCTCCATAATGAAAATTCGCCGAATCAAGATTATTCACGGGTTTCTCCTTCCATCATGACATCATTCCATTTGAGATTGCCTGAAACACCAACAAACACCTCCCATTCTCATCACCATCATCGTATTCGCCGGTCTCTCATGCAGGGAGTAATCCTTCCAGATGTACATTTAAATCATGTTTCAGTAGAGACCGAGAATAAACTGTATCTGGAATCAACAGGACCAGACGGGAAACCAAGGGCAGATCGTTTCGCTGTTCTTTTGTTTAAAAGGTTAATTCCCCTCAACCTTTATCAGAACTGGGCAGGTTCTGTTAACTTTGACGGCTCCAGGGGGAAAAATGCACTACCCAACAACCTTCGTCAAGCACTTTCAGATGCTGTTGGTCGGAGATTCAACCCCGCAGTTCGTGACTGGAAGCTGATAAGAGACAGACTTAACGAACTTCTCCGAAATAGAAGAACAACTTTTCCACTTTTTTAAAAAGTAAAAAGTAAAAAAATATATATGTTTAAAAACTTGCAGAACTCACTGGAGCACTTGTGATACTGAACAATTGTATCCATTGTCAGTCACATAATAAAAGCCTTATTGTTTTGAAAAATGATCCTTCTGTTTATTTGTTGACATTATTTTTAATATTAGGATTATAATACTAGGGTATAGTACTTACATTGACATTAGGCCAAATCTAAATGGTTCCCTTTCCTTTTATGTATTAAAAAAAAAAAAAAACTTCATTGGGCAGCGCGACATCATAATGTACAGCACAAAATGAAATAAAAGGAAATACTACTACTACTCACAATAATACATCAAATAATTTTTTTACACTCTAAACTATAGTTTATATTTCTCCTCTTGCACAAATCAATAAAATCAAGTGTATCTAAAATTGTATAAATGGTATGAAAAAGACGAGCTACCTCTCAAACATGTAAATCTTCATTTGCTGTGGCTTTAAAATATTGAATTTTATAATGTATTTTGTAATTTTGTACTTGCTATTTATTGTTATTTTTAAATTAATTATTTTGATTGCTCAGTGTTTGCGCGCCCTGTAATAAATTGTTTAGTCGGCGTATAACACAGCATGTGATGGAGTGCCTCGTCTTATTAGTTTTTGTTAATAAATGCTATATAAGTTAGTTTTATTTTATTTTTGTTATGCTGTTTAATTAAAAATAACAAATCCATCTTTTAAGAATTTGTTTTAATCTTAAAATTGATAGGTGTAGCCAATATGTAAGCAAAACCAAGATCATGAATTCAAAAGTAAAAGTGAAAAGCATCCTAGACATTACAATAGCGGAAATCCCGTTCACAAAATTAAAATAACTAGGCCTACTAACAAATATGCACAAAAGGGGGTTGAATGTTAAATACGTTTCCATAAAACAATACATTATGATAACAGACAAACTATTTATCAACAATGAGCTTTGATTAAGCCCATGTTGAAGAAACAAATAAATAAATAAAAATGAAACTAAAGCGCGACCAACTGAGAGCGTTATGCCGCGTTCCAGGCAACCCGTTACCCGTGTTTTTCCAAACTTCTACCAGTGAAAGTGCACTGGAACGGCAGTTAAAACCGTGAATTCCCACCCGTGAACTCGTACTAGATCGACGCACTCCCAGTTCCCAGTTCTGACATGACTTAGCCCAAGAAACAACAATAAAGGGGTGCGGTGTTTATGCAAGTGGCACACGGTGGAAAAATAGAGTAATATTTAGGACAATTTAACGTTGCAATCAAATTATTAATACTATAAAAATAATAAATTCTTGGCGTGACTTGCTTGGAACGCTACAAAGTTCTTTGAAGACGTGATTTACGAGCTCAAAAACCTGCCTGGAGCGCAGCATTTGTGTATCCTGTCACAAAATATGGCGAAAAATCCTACACAAGGGGAATAGTGTGATTAAGGTGTGTACATGTCTTCCATAATGCGACTAAAATAGGAATACTCCACCTGTCTTAATTCGATTTGTGTTTACTCAAAATATGACTTTAGTCGGATTAAATTAATTAAAATATATCATTTTACATGGTTACTTCTTAATCAGAGTATTTAATCGCGTTAAAATCGGAATATTGTTGTCCATGTAAACGTACTTACTGTCGAGTATAAAACTTTTTTCGCAGTACATCCATTATATTTCCATGTTACACTTTTAAGACGTATAGCCCTGCATTTTAATCCGTCAAAGATCAAATGCGGGCTAAAATTATGTTTTAACATTCAGTGGTGATTAAAAAAAAACTTGCAGCGCTGGTGGAAACACGGTCCTGTCAGCAGCATTGAGCGCACGTTCAGCACAGCTTGGAAGGGTTCCTTGTTTAAAGCTTGCCACAAAACACTGGAACAAGTAAATACCTTGACTGTCAAACAGTAAGGAGATATTTTAATTATTTATTTAGAAACTACTGTTTTCTGAGTCAGTGATGATGCAGTTAACAGTCCTCCTCAAATCCTCGTTTTTTTTCGTTAAGTAGTAATTTAAGTCTTTCTACATATTTATTTATCATGTCTGACAAAAAATAGTGGTTACATATTTTCCACTGAAAAAAATGTAACTGATCGAGCTTGATCCTTCATGTCCTAAAAATGTGTTTTGCACTCTCCGCACAAACGATTGGCACCTAATAGCACACATTTATATCTCTTAGTATTTAAATCTTTTGTTTTACATCTATGGATTTTATTTTAGCCAATTCGTGATTTGAGAAGGCAAATTGAAAAACAGAGTAGGTAAACTCACTGTCTGCCGCTTGGTCTTTAAGAAACAAAAAGCTTACGTTTAACGAACAAAAATGCTCCAAACTTTTTTTTTCTAAATTACCTTAATAAAAAAGAAACGAAATTATAAATACTTTGCCGTTACATACAGAATGAAATACAGACGTAAATACTGTCCAAATATCCCTCTTTGTGCAGGGTTTGGCTACAGAATGTTGTTCCTTGCGCCACCTGGTGGATATTGTATGAAGTGCAACCACGTTGTAAAAAAATCTAAAAAAGCCGCTGCGGCATGACGCGTGGCCTCGCGTGCCGAATTGCAGGCTGCCGCGTGAAAATAGACGCATTTTTAATGGCCAGATCTGTAGGGTTAGTCCAGAGGGTTACTGTGAATGCATGTGCCCGCTGGGCACCGTTTTCCTGATGCTACCGGGATGGTGATTGCGTTTGTGGCGAGGGCCCGCCATCGCTGCTTGCAGCTATATTTTATTTCATTTTGTATTATAGTTAAACACAAAACAAATAAAATGCTTATAGTAATTTGCATTTCAGTAAAAAAAAAAAAATGACCAATTAGTGTAGTAAAATATTTCTGACTTTAGTTTTTCTCCAGTCTACTCTGACTGCGTTGCTCCTGACCCATTTTTAGACTTTTATTTTAGAAATCAGTGTTTTTGCAGTAAGTCAAATGTTACAGCTAATTTTAGCCTCCCTCCAGCACAATAAAACGTATTTCATTTGCTCCTTTTAGAGCACAACAAATTACACCAGCTAACCAGTGCGGTATCCGTCTCCTCCTCAGACGTCTCAGCAAAAGGGAATTGACTTTTCTCGTTTAGAATTAGGAGCTGCGCTAAGAGACCTTGGCGTCTGATTGATCGGAGCTTGAACAGGATAAAAACGGATTTGTCAGTTGAGATGGTTCAAGACCTCAAGAGCACTTTTCTGCAGCTGCTCAAGTGTCCTGACTAACGATGTGTGCATTTCTCTCTTCCAGGGCTGGTGTATGGCAGTCAGGTGGTCGTCCCCCCTAAAGTGAACGCCGTGTTGGGAAAAAACGTCACCCTCAGCTGCAGGGTGCAGGTGGACACGAACCTCAGCTTGACACAGAGCTCATGGGAGAGGAAGCTGCCCACCGGATGGGTGACTCTGGCAGTGTATAACCCCATGTTCGGCATCTCCATTCCACCTGAATATGAGAGACGGCTGTCCTTCCGCTCGCCCTCTATGCACGACGCCACCATCATGCTAGAAGACGTGGGTTTCGCTGACATCGGCATATACACCTGCAAGGTTGCCACCTTTCCGCTGGGCAACACTCAGGCCTCCACCACTGTCAGCGTGATAGGTAACTAGAGACTCCGTGTGCGTGTGTTTTTGCAGTCTGATTAATTTAGATTATGCGCTCATAGCTTGATGTTTGTGTATTAACGCGAAAGTGCCGTGACGAACCTTTTGCATGTGTGCGGTCGACAAACAAAGAAAGGCGTGCGAGTGAATGCACATCACAGCTGCCGAATAAAGTGCTGCTTATTTGTGTAAGTAGGCAAGTATGCGGTGTGTGTGCGAAAGGGTGGAAAAACATTAAGAACAACTTCAGGGCAGGAATGAAAGCAGCGTTTTGGGAGATGGTCCAGCTCTTTTAGAGAACATGGTGAAGTTTAAACTCTCTTCCTCCACTAAACCCCCAGAGCCATCTGCTCTGCTAAACACAGATACAGCCGAACAAAGCGGTGTGCTCTTGTTATCTGGGTGTACAAGAGAAGTTTACAAGCACAGTGCTTTATGTTAGGTATATCAATTATGTATCACTCCGTGGAGGCGCGAGGAGAGTCGCTGTTTCCTCTGTGAGCACAAGATGAAGGTTACACATCCTGGAAGTGTCATTGGTGGCTTCAAGAATAGACTTAAAGAGATAGTTCAGACAAAAATGAAAATTCTTTCAGTAATTACTCTCCCTCATGTCGTTCCAAATGCGTAAGGCATTTGTTTGTCTTTAGAACACAAATTAAGATATCTGTGATGATATCTGAGAGCTTTCTGACCCTGCATAAACAGCAATGCAACTGGCACATTCAAGGCCCAGAAAGGTAGTAAGGATATCATTAAAATAGTCCATGTGACTTCAGTGGTTCAACCGTAATGTTATGAAGCTACGAGAATAATTTTTGTATCCAAAGAAAGGATGGGAAAGTTATGACAAGTTATGAAATCTGGCACACAGATAAAGGATAGATTTTTTGCAATCGTGAATTTTTCAAAAAAAAATTGACTTTTTTGAATTTGTCCCAGACAGTTTGTCCCATTTCCACCAAAAATGGACATGATGCTATATCTTCGCAAAGCTTTAGTGCCGGGGTTGTCAAGTGGCGGACCGTGAAAGCTTTTGACATAATTAAATAAAAAAAATACCGAACGCTAATTTCTAATAACAAAATTTATATCAAGCACACCAATGTCAGCGTTTGGGTGCAATATTCCCTGCAGTGATGAGAGCAGAGATCGGCGCATTGCGTACAGACAGACGTAGCTTTCAATGAGTGAAAAACGTTGATTGAAAATGCATTATGTTGGGGTTATGTCGCAAAATATTGTAAATATATTTTTTTATACTGCATTTTTATACATATTTATGTTTTAAACCATAAAGGTGAGCCAATGGATATTACACAAGCAAAGCAAAAACTGCGCAATATGTTAAAGTGAAAGTAAAAACAGAGCTTTCAGCATCTGACGTGCACATTCTCTCAGAGACAATGATAGACAAATATACTTCATATGCTGATATTAATTTACTTAATATTTACTTAATTTACCCTAATATCTCTCATTTAAATGTCTAGAAATTAAGATAAAATATGCTGCAGATACCCTGGTCTCGCAAAAACCATAAATAGTTTTTTATATATAACTGTCCGGACCTCGGCTGGTGAGCAGGGTTCATTACTGGACCTCGAGCCGTTTTAGTTGAAGACCCCTGCTTTAGTGGATTCTTGACCAAACTGGTATCGGTTATACCAAGCATGACCTTGGAGGCACATGAGTAGTTTCGTCACACCTACAGGTCAAAAGATATTTAAAAAAAAGTTTATAATAAATCTAAATATCTAAATGGTTTGAATAATAAATCATAAGATTTATGTCGTTAGATTCAGAGCAGCATACCAAATTAAACTATAACTAGTTTTCCTATGTCAGCCATTTTAAGTGTGAACCATTTCAAATTTTGGAGTAATGCTGTATTTTACAAACAAAGTTTGGTCAAAATCCACTAAAGCATTGCAGAGATAAAGCCTCATGTACATTTTTGCATTTCGTTATACATTTAACAAGAGTGGTGTGGTCTATCGGAAAACTTTCAATAACTTTTTGCCAGCATTGTTTGAAGATGATCTGAGCCCATTTTGGTGAAAATCGGACAAACTGTCAAGGACAAATAAATTTTTTTAAATTGCAGAAATCTTGACCATTAAAGAATAATGCTGTATTTTATAAATAATCTTGACTTGACTTGACAAACACTTTAGCGTATTGTTAGAAATCTTATAGAACTGCTTGTGGGATAGTTATGAAATTTGGCACACAGATAGAGGACAGTCTCATCATTAACCACAGCAAATTTGGAGCCTATAAATCAAACTCTCTTCTGCCACCAACAGGTCAAATTTGCACTAACTCTGCTAATAACTTTTTGAACCATAAGGTCTAAAATCAAAATTCTTTTGTCCTCTGATTCCTTGGCTCATGCCGAGTTCAATGCATACCCGAAATTTAAATCTGTAATGGTCAAGATTTTTGCAATTTAGAATTTTTCTATTAGTCCTTGACGGTTTGTCCGATTTTCACCAAAATGGGCTCAGATCATCTTTAGACAATGCTGGCAAAAAGTTGTCAAAAAATCTCCAATAGTCCAGACCATTCTTGTAAAAGTTATTAACGAATTTGACGAAGTTTGTGCAAAAATGTACATGAGGCTTTATCTCTGCAACGCTTTAGCGGATTCTGACCAAACTTGGTATGTGTTATAACAAGCATGCCTTGAGGGCACATGAGTAATTTCATCCAAGTGCCACATACTGGTCAAAAGATATAAAATGAATATTTTGTTTATAATTTCTGAACTGTTTGACCAAAAATCATAAGATTGATCTCATTAGATTTAGAGCAGCATATTGAATTAAACAATACTTAATTTTGAGCTTGGACCATTTCTAATTTTTGTCGCAAAATGTTGTATTTTACAAACACTTTAGTGTATTGTTATGAATCTTATAGAACTGCTTGCGTAAAAGTTATGAAATTTGGCACACGGATAGAGGACATTAACCACAGCAAATTTGGAGTCTATAAATCAAACTCTCTACCGCCACCAACAGGCCAAATTTGCACTTATGTTTCTGTTAATAACTTTTAAACTGAAAGATCTAACAGCATATTTTTTTTTCCTCTGATTCCTTGGCTCATGGCAAATCAAATGCATACCAAAATTAAAATTTCTATTGGTCAAGAATTTTCAAAATGTGGAATTTTCCAAAAATCTATTTTTTTGAATTTGTCCTAGATGGTTGTCCAATTTTAACAAATATTGGCTCAGATCATCTTCTGAAAAAAGTTATCAAAAGCTTTGTGTTATTCCACCCCATTTTCGTAAAGCATGTTAACAAATTGGACAAAATGTTGTGCAAAAATGTACATGAGGATATCACTGACATTTTAGTGGATTCTGACCAAACTTGGTATTTGTTATAACAAGCATGACCTGAGGGCACATTAGTTTGGCACAGCACCACCTACTGGTCAAAAGATATAAAAAAATGACATTTTTTTTATATCTGACATATAACTTCTCATCAGTTTGGCCAAAAATCACAAGATTGGTCTTGTTAGATTTGGAATGGCATACCAAATAAAACAATACCTAATTTTTCTATGTCTGCCAATTTAAGATTTGGAGTAGAATACTGTATCAACAAATGTCTTTAACAGGGGTCTTCAACCCTGCTCCTAAAGAGCCACCATACAGAGCTCAGCTTCAACTCTAAGCAAACATACCTGAACCAGCTAATGAAAGTGTTCAGGGCTACTTAATAACAGACAGCTGTGTTGAAGCAGGGTTGGAACTTAAGTCTGCAGGAAGGTAGCTCTCCAGGAGCAGGATTGGAGAAAGCTGGTCTTTACGGAGTAATTAAAGACAGCTCCTTAGCTCTTTATTTTACCATTGAGCCCTTAATTGCTGCTTGCAGCTGTATTTTTATATATTTCTGTATTTAATGTATAATTTGGTAATATTTGTTTTTTAAATAACTGTGTATAAAGTATATGGTGAAGCAATTATGTTTTCATTGCATCATATATAGCAATTTTGTATGTGTAATGTGTTTATTATTTATTATGCAAATTAATATCTCATCCTAATAGTAACCGTAGCGGGTTATTTTTATTTATTTTTAAAAAGACGAAACATTTTGTTTTGAGTCGACCTTTGCTTGACTCTTTGAATGTCATTGTTATTAAACTGTATATTGTCAGATGAAGCGATCTAGTTTTGACGTGCCACACACTTACCGCGTAGATGCCGTGTTAGAGTAATAAATGACATGCAGACAGACAAGTTGAGTGAAGGTTCATAAAGCTCAGAAAGAGATGAATTGAAAAAGATGATGTCATCGATAAAATGAGCTGTGCAATTGGAGGAAATCGGCACATGAACGAGAACAGAGACGAACGGGGACTGAGTGCTTTAATAAAAGGAAAGATGGAGGGGGGTGGGATGCAGGAGGATGGAAAGTGGCGGTGAATTGAGAGAGCAGGAACGAGGGAGGGGGAACACGCGCCGGAGCTATAATTAGATCAGGAGGAATGTTCTCTGTGTGTGTGTGTGTGTGTGTGTGTGTGTGTGTGTGTGTGGAGACGGGAGTGTATGAGTGTGGGAATGATGCCCACTGCTTTTGGGATCCACTGCACTTTAGGGTCAAGGATGTCGTGAGGTCCTGTTGAATTTGTGGTTTAAAGTGACACACGAGAGTTGCCACACACATGCAAACACAGGCACACATGACATGTCACTCAGCACACAACAGTGGATGGTTGAAGGTACGACAGCCACAGCTGCTACGATTCTCTCTGAAGGTCAACTGCCAATGCTGATACTTCACAAGATGGGAAGAGAAAAAACTCACGGCAGGGGAAGAGAGAGGGAGAAACAAAGGCTAATCAATGGGTCTGTTTGGTACACATTCTTTGACTCATACAAATTAATATTTGTGACCCTGGACCACAAAGCCAGTCTTAAGTAGCACAGGTATATTTGTAGCAATAACCAAAAATGCATTGAATGGGTCAAAATTATTGATTTTTCTTTTATGCCAAAAATCATTTGGATTTTAAGGAACGATCGTGTTCCATGAAGATATTAAATTTCCTACCATAAATATATCGAAACCTAAATTTTGATTAGTAGTATGCATTACTAATAACTTCATTTGGACAAATTTAAAGGTGATTTTCTCAATATTTAGATTTTTTTGCACCCTCAGATTCCAGATTTTCAAATAGTTGTATCTCGGCCAAATATTGTCCTATCATCCCGAACCATACCGTAATGGAAAGCTTATTTATTCAGCTTTTAGATTTCAAACAATGACATTTATGACTGGTTTATTATCAGATTGGGGGTATCGCTAACAGCACCAAATATCCTGAAATGTTTTCCTCAGAAAACATAATTTCTTTACGATGGAAGAAAGAAAGATATGCACATCTTGGATGACAAGGGGGGTGAATAAATTACCTGTACGTTTTTGTTCTGGAAGTGAGGCTGAAAATGTCTTTTTGGTAAATATTTAGTTTGAAAAATTCTTTCCTTAAAAAATGGCAATTATTTGGATATTTTGTCTATGAAATAATGCAAAAAACATTAATTTAACAACATTAGATGTAACATATAACCCTAACAAAACTGCCAAGAAAAAACTAAGAAGAAAAAGTTATTTCAACCAAAAACATCAAATAAAAAAAATGAAACGCAGGGAATTCTGGGAATGTCAATTTACGGTTATAATTGACGTTCTATTTCACTTCCAAAAACGGTATACTACCGTAAAATTACATGCAATGTCCAACACATTTTTTCACCGTATACAGAAGGGGAACTTACCATTAACCCTTTCACAGGTTTTTACCGTAGCATTTTTTTTTTTCATCAAGGATGTGTTAAATAAATAGAAAGTGATGGTAAAGACTTATATTGTTAGAAAATATTTCTATTTTGAATAAATGTTGTTCTTTTTAACTCACATAAAAAAAAATCTGAAAGTATCACGGGTTCCAAAAAAATATAAAGCAGCAAAAACTGTTTCCAACATTGATAATAAATCAGTATATTGTTAATAACTCATGATGTTTTCTGAAAGATCATGTGACACTTAAGACTGAAGTAATGGCTGCTAAAAATATAGCTTTGGCATCACAGGAACAAGTTACATTTAAAAATATATTATAACAGAAACAATGCGGCCTTTAAAAAATCTTACCAAACCCCTTTACTTTTGAACGGTTGTGTATATCAATATATGACTGTATTAGCCCTTCTTGATTTAGTGGGCCTCCCTTGTCACAGGATCGTGGGACAACGTTTCCAAACGTCTCCCACCGCCGATGGCACTGAGTAGAGGAGTGGATGGGAAAAGCGCCCCACACATGTTAAGTTTCTGTCAGCCGCTACAGAGTCGAAGCTCAGTTTTCCAGGCCTAAACACTGCTGGATTCATAACGGCTCGCACACACCCCAACTCCGCCCCTTCTGCCATGTAAACTGGATAAGCCATTAAAACAAATAATTTCATCTCCTCTGGAAAAGCACTTAGTGCTCTATGATGAGAAACCGAGGCCGCCCTCAGCCAGTACTAACCATAGTTTTTTTTTTTTTTTGGTCTGATAAGTCTTTTTTTTTTTATTTCTCAAAATGAAAATCTAATTATTCTCTCAGTCATTCATATCAGTTAATGAATTTATTGGCTGTGGTACCAGAGCGATTCTTAATACTGAGGAGATTAGCTTTATTTAGCTTTGTACTCTGATCTGAATGTTTTCCTTTAGCTCGGTTCGTTATCTTGATACATCTTTCTAGTAATAGTGCGAGCATGTCTCCTCACATTAAAGCTCAGAATTAAACACGCGATGTGATTATATTTAACTCTCTTTAAATCTCTCCCTCTGTCTTAGTGGAGCCGAAGGTGTATGTTTCGGCTGGATCTGCTGCTCTGATTGACGGCGGCAATCAAACCACAGTGGCCACCTGTATTGCTGAGAGGGCTCGGCCTCCTGCTGATGTCTCCTGGGAGACGAATCTGTACGGCACGTCTGAGGCCCACATGCAGGACGATGCCAACGGCACCACTACCACCCAGGTGCACTACACCTGGCAGCCGTCCCGTCATGCCCAGGGCCACACACTAACATGCGTGGTCAAACACCCCGCTCTACAGACCGACTTCAGGATTCCCTATATCATCAACGTACAATGTGAGTATCTGATAAGGTTTTTTATAATATTGTGACGAGTGTGCATAATATTTTATTCTATTTTATTTTATTTTATTTTATTTTGCAAGTTTATCAGCCATAAATATTTCTTAGAAATAGAATCGAATAGGTAGTTTTTTAATTAGAGGAGACTGTTATGTGTTACTGCGACTACTTTGAAAGAACCTCAATGAAAATATTTTTTCACAAAAGTTTGTACATGAAATAGGTTTAATTTATATTGTGTGCATATATAAAAAAACAAATGCCATATATTTTAGCAAATATCAGTTTTTCTATTAGGAGTTGTACATTTTTTTTTTTTTTTTTTTTTTTTTTTTTTTTTTTTAATTTTGCACATTTTTAAGAGAGTATTTAATCAGTTTTTATTAATAGCATAATTTAAAGATGCATAATTTGAGTCCTGTTGTTACTTTAAACATTATGAAAAATTTATTTTAATATATTATTTATCATGTTTCCTTAAAAAGTTTGTCTTATAAGTAGGGAAATGGACTTTATAATGAAAATACTGTACACCCACACATGAAATAAATTTATTATATTTATTAAATGTGTTAATTTAGCCCTGTTGTTAGTTTAAAAGTACATTTTTCTGATGTTTAATGTATAATTAATAGCGTTTTCTCACAAATATTGTCTTAAATATTGACTGAAATACTGTACCACCACATATTAAAATTATTATATTTATTCAATTATTACTTTTTTTTACTTGTGTTCATTTATTATATTTATTGCTTATTCTGAGCCCTGTTTTTAGTTTAAAATGTATATTTTTTATAATGTTTAATGTAAAATTTATAGCATTTCCTTAAAAAGATTGTCTTATAAGTAGGTAAATGGACTACTGAAATACTGTACACCCACACATGAAATTAATTTATTATATTTATTAAATATATTTTTTTAATGAGTTAATTTATTGTATTTACCAAATAACAGTAAAACTGCAAATTTTGAGCCCTGTTGTTAGTTTAAAATTACTATTTTTATTGCATTTCCTTAAAAAGATTGCCTTATAAGTATGGAAAACTGTACAACCACACATAAATGTAATTTATCATATTTATTAATGTATTACATTTATTAAATGTGGTAATTAATTGTGTTTATTAAAGAGCAGTTAAACTGCATATTTTGAGCCCTGTTGTTAGTTTAAAATTAATATTTTTCATAATGTTTAATGTATAATATATAGCATTTCCTTAAAGAAATTCTCTTGTAAGTTGGAAAACAGACTTAAATAACTGAAATACTTAACACCCACACATAAAATTGAAACGGATTGAATAAGAATAGAATTCCAATGTACATGGGACTGTTGGTTTTATGTGTAAATGGCAAATAAAAATCTTGAATCTTGAATCTTGAATTTGCTCATTTAAGTCAGATTTTAAAAAGTTTAAACCATGCAACCACTTATTAGCCAATTGGCCAACAAAACTTATTTACTTCCTCTAGCCAGACTTGACTCTCATTTGGTACTCGTTCCTGTGTGTGCACAAGCCTGTTTTCGTTTGCTTAATTTAGCACAACAAACCCAAAGTAGCTTCTCCATGAAGATTTCGCAGTGACTTATATATATTTTTTTTTTTCTATACCACGTCAAGCAATGAGATTTATGTCCAGAGCTCACATCTGTTTTCCATATCACCCCAGTGCGGTAACTATCCACATGACAAGATGTCTTGATGCCGTCTTGTGCATGATGGAGCTAAAAGCCCTTTCACTAAGACACAATCCTTAGGGTTTCATGAACTTGCACTGAATACGGGTATTGATGCTCCATACAAATGATTTACCAGCGTCGTTTAACGATTTCTGCACACAGACTTCTTCTAAGTGTGTATCTGTCGTGATGGCAAGTACGTTAGCACACATGTCTGCTGTATGAAATATAGATGTAGCGGTGAGGGGCAGGCACAGGAAGCAGCCGGTGTAGGGAGTATGAAAAGGGAGAGGTCACATCAGTCATGGGACGACGCTTTTGCGCTCAATAGGGGTTGCAGTCACGGAAGCTGCTTTCTTTCATTTTCCATCCATCTTTTTTCATCTCATAGGGTCAACATGACGTCTTAATTCAGCACGCTCACTTAAAGAACTTTTAAAGAGCTTTGCTAAAGGCACAAATCAATACAGTGTCCATTGTCTTGGTAAGTGGTTTTGTACTGCTGGTCAGACACTTGGACTGCTGGTCCTAATGATGAATTATGTTGCTTTATGATCAATTAGTATTAATAATGCTGTTGTGTTATAGATTGCTACTTTATTGTAGTACCATATGTCATTATAGAAAAATGTGCAGACGTACACTGCGTTTCAAAAGTTTTTGTTTTTTTTTTATGCTCATTACAGTTCCATTTATTTGATCAAAAATACAGAAAAAAATCTATTTGAATATAAATATTATTTATTTCAGTGATGCATTGCTTAATTTTTATCAGCCTTTACTCCAGTCTTCAATAAAAAGTTAAAAATAACATTTATTCAAAATAGAAATATTTTCTAACAATAAGTGTTTACTATACCTTTTTTTATCAATTTAAATTGATAAATTCATTTTAAACAAAGAAAAAAATGACTTGATCTCAAACTTTGAACGGTAGTGTATATTGTTACAAAAGATTGATATTTTAAATAAATGCTGTTCTTTTTAGTTTTTTATTCATCAAAGAATCCTGCATAAAAGTATCACATTAGAATGATTTCTAAAGGATCATGTGACACTGAAGACTGAAGTAATGATGCTGAAAATTCAGCTTTGCATCACAGAAGTAAATTGTATTTTAAAGTATATTAAAATAGAAAAACATTATTTTAAATTGCAATAATATTTCACAGTATTGCTGTTCTTTCTATATTTTTAATTAAATAAATGGAGCCTTGATGAGCAGAAAAGGCTTCTTTAAAAACATTAAAAATCGTACTGATCCCAAACTTTTGAACAGCAAAAAAAAAGAAAAATAATTTATTTCTCAAAAAATCTAGCAGTTGCATTATTATCTGCATTTTTGGGTATGCAGGTGCATTCTCACCTAAAAGAAAAAAACTCTTTGAATATTTATTTAAAATTGATGATTTATACACCATCTGAAAGCTTAAGCTTTCTATTTAATGTATGGTTTGTTGAGATATTTGGCTGAGATACAGCTATTTGAAAATCTGGAATCTGAGTGTGCAAAAAAATCTAAATATTGAGAAAATCGCCTTCAAATGTGTCCAAATGAAGTTCTTAGCAATGCATTTTACTAATCAAAAATTAAGGTCTGATATATTTATGGTACAAAATTTACAAAATATCTTCATGGAACATGATCTTTACTTAATATCCTACTGCACAGATTTGTATCCAATTGGATGCTCTCTAGTATGAGATTGTACCGCCCCCAATACATAACACTTGGCAGCTGGCAAATTGTGATTTATTGCTGTGACTTAACTTAAGCCTGTTAGGTCTTAAAAAATCAATATGTCCTGGCCAAACTTTGTATCCAATAGGAAAATAGTCGACGCACGGCCAGAAAACTATTCTCGTCATGTCATTTCATAGTGTCTTTAACGAGGCATAGCCTAGACTTACCTTTCTTAACTACTCTGAATGATTCCTTTGTGCTTTGTGTATGTGTGCAGTTGCTCCAGACATCCTGGTGCTGGGCTATGACGGCGACTGGTATGTGGGCAGGGAGAATGTACAACTGAAGTGTCGAGCCAAGGCCAACCCGCCTGCCCAGCACTTCAGATGGTTCAGGTGTGTAACCACTACACTCACAATAGCCAGAGCACACCATGTCTGGAATGAGTTCAAGAGTTTTATTACCTGTTTCCTGAACTCATCTCAAACTGTAGATTATCTCAATGATTCACAACACCAATATTTGCTTTCAGACTGTCAGGTTTCAATGAAAAGTGTATACATTCAAAGCAAATCAGTTCTCTGCCACTAAGCTATTAAAGGATTAGTTCACTCTTGAATGAAAATTTCCTGATGATTTACTCATTCCCATGTCATCCAAGATGTTCATGTCTTTCTTTCTTCAGTCGAAAAGAAATTAAGGTTTTTGAGGAATACATTCCAGGATTTTTCTCCATATAGTGGCTTTTAATGGGGATCAACGGATTGAAGGTCCAAATTGCAGTTTCAATGCAGCTTTAAATGGCTCTAAACGATCCCAGCTGAGGAATAAGCATCTTATCTAGTGAAACAATAAGTAATTTTCTAAAAAGAATTAACTATGTATATACTTTTTAACCACAAATGCTTGTCTTGCACTGTTACGTTGGAAAGATTATGTGCGGTTCATTCTTCATCTGTGTACTCCAGTTCAAAAGGGTAGGGTAGGGCGAAAAACTCGATCGTCATTTTTTTCCTCCAACCTCAAAATCATCCAACATCGTTGTTTTACACTTTTTGTAAAGGTCGTTTGACTTTCTTTGCACGTTCGCTTTGTAAACACTGGGTTGGTATTTCTGCTTACGTCACGTGTGACCTTTTCAATGTGACGAACATTTGTGGTTAAAAAAACATATAAATTAGCTTTTTATTTTTGAAAATGACCAATCGTTTTACTACATAAGACCCTTATTCCTTGGCTGAGAATGTGCAGAGCCCTTTGAAGCTGCATTGAAACTGCAATTTGGACCTTCAGCCCGTTGGCTCCCATTGAAGTCCACTATATGAAAAAAAAATCCTGGAATGTTTTCCTCAAAAAAACGTAAATTCTTTTCGACTGATGAAATAAAGACATTAACAAATTATCAGAAAATGTTAATTCTGGAGTGAATTATTCACTCATGTAGAAGGAGGCACAACTATCATTATTAGCGTTTGTCTACGAAGCACAGATTAAGGATTTCAAGCAAATAACCATTAAGTTTAGATGGTCTTTAAAATCTTTAATGGTCCTTAAAATCATGAGAAACATGTTTTTGATTAAACTTCTGACTTATGTTCTATATTTCTACTGCTGCTGACATTTTCCACTATGCCTGGGCAGACTTAAAGATCTTGGAAAGAGTTTGATAAAGACGTGTTTGCATGTTTTAGGTTGGATGGAAATATGCCAGATGGAGCGGAGGTGGTGAATAACTCTTTGGTGTTTACGAGACCCTTGCAGAAGAACGACTCTGGGGTTTACAGGTGTGAGGTGGGGAACGACATCGGACTGCACACTCGAGACATTAGAATACGTGTTCAGGGTGAGTAAAACACTTGAAACATGACATACCCATCTTACCAAAGTTTACCAGTATGTTTCCCATTCGAAGCTGGAGAAACAATGGTAAAAGGGATAACATCAAAACAATCACATTTAACACACTCAGTGGTCTGTTGAAATGCGACTTCTCAAGTGAAGAACTGGGAATGCCTTGTATGGTTTCCTGTTTTTTCAAGATGTTCTTGATGGTTTCTTTTCTAAAACCCACCCATCCCATCACTTAGAGTTGCATGGGTCTGGATCTTTACTTATGAGGCACACAAGCTTATAATATTTTTTTTCTGAGCCAGAGGCCTTTGCCTGAAAGGCTTTTTTAAAAAAAGTTTGATGGGTTTCTATTGGGTTTCATGAATCATTATCTAATTGACCACTGAGGCAGGTGTTCGCTGTCACATTTCATGATGTTTATCTCCCATCATTTTTGCGTGAACATTAAACATTGAGTACCGCTGTTTAATTAGCTTCTGTGATAGAGTCACTATAACTTCCTCCCTCTCTCTCGCTTTTTCTCCCTCCCTCGTGCGCACTTACATCTCTGAGACTGTCACGCTGTTATACAAGC
Organism: Garra rufa; assembly: GCF_049309525.1. Taxonomy (NCBI): domain Eukaryota; kingdom Metazoa; phylum Chordata; class Actinopteri; order Cypriniformes; family Cyprinidae; genus Garra; species Garra rufa. The sequence continues at coordinate 24,785,371 of NC_133379.1, forward strand.
AGAGAAAAGAGCGGAAGCAACCTTGACTGAGAGATGTCCTAGATTCATGAAACATTCACCATCTCTTTTCAACCACCATTAATTATGTATTTTCTTTTAAAAAAAATTTACGCTCTCCCCTTGAGAAAGATTCAGCTTCTGCGTGCATGAAGCTGCGTGTTTGTCGACGTGTGGTTGTTTTATGTCAAAGTTGTCTGCCTCTGTCTTCTAAAAGTCCCTTTGCGTTATTTGAGTCGTGATGTTTCTACTATTATGCCTATTGCTACTGTTTGCGTATTGACGAAGTGACTGTGAGCGTGAAAGTGTGTGTGCTGTTAGTTGCTGATCATTGTGCATGAGTATGGGTGGGCAGTACCTGTCCTGCATGTTAAACACCCTGCCGCTACCTGTGTGATCACCAATCACCACCCCCCAAATACACACCCACACACTCCCTCCAAACGGACCAATCCGATGGATCCGTACAGTGTATTAACAGGAATGAGGTATCACATACTGTACATGAATTGTAATAAATTTGGATTTTATAAAGGCACAGAGAAGAGAACGCATAAGAAAGGGAGGGATTTCTGACCTTTCCGTGACTCGTACTTTCTTTATGTCCTGTTCTCTTCCTTTCTGGACATTGACGTGCTGAGGCGAGAAGCTCTGTTGTTTATTGATTGAAACAAATTATTCTTTAACTCACTGGGTGAAATTGAATAAATTAAAATAAATTGACATTATCCGTGTCCTTGTGGTTTAAGGGGATAGTTCACACAAAAAATGTAAATTCTGTCATTATTTACTCATCGTCATGTTGTTGCAAACCAATATGATTTTCTATCTTTAGTAGATAAAAGGTCTTTTCAATGCAATAGCATTTCATAGTGTTTCAAAAATGCATAAAGATAGTCTTGTATAAGTTCTGTGCAATTTTTCAAGTCTTCTGAAGCCATACAATGACTTTATTTGTCCAAAATGTACTGTAAATTGTTATCCATGTATCTAGTTCTCTTCCAGTTTATTTGGGAATTATTGAATCACTAAGTCCCGGTCCATGAACAAACCATAAAAGGAATTAAAAACTCCTGATAATTAATACTTATCCAAGTGAGACCAAGATGTTCATGTCACTTCTGCCTGTACGTCATACCTTACCTTTCCAACGTGATCATGTAATGCATGAAGTTGAGCTAGTGCAAGACAAGCACTTAAAAAGTATATAAATTTTTATTTTTTTTAGAAAATGGATGATCGTTTCGTTAGATAAGACCCTTATTCCTCGGCTGTAATCATGCAGAGTCCATTGAAACTGCAATTTGGACCTTCAACCCGCTGATCCCAATTGAAGTCTACTATATGGAAAAAACTCCTGGAATGTTTTCCTCAAAAACCTAATTTCTTTTTGACTGAAGAAAGACAGACATGAACATCTTGAATGACAGGAAATTTATTTTAAGATTGAACTAATCCTTTAAGGTTCATGAATGAATCATTCAGACCTAGTTCAGTGAGGGGAAAATACAATCTCAAAAGAGCAATTTGTGCTCTGACTCAGTTCTCGAGTTGGACTGAAAAGAGGACGAGTAAATAATGACAACCAGGACTGTCTAGACCATGCCCTCCCCTTTAGAGCGGCCCCGCCCCAAGTTGGGGTCAGGCTTGGTGATAACTTTTTTGGTTGAACTATCCCTGTGGTTTAATATATGCAACAAATCTCTGTTCCGGGAATATCGTGGGAGTGTGAAAAAAAAAGTTGACAAAACATTGAACGGTACGTTCAAACGTGCTCTTTCCCACATGTACATACATTCACTCCCCAGACCCCCAGTTGCATCCAAATTACCTTTAACCTTGGGAACAATACAGTCCAGGAATGCTTTATGTACACTACGTTTATTATTTATTCCAATGAGGATGAGCAAATTATTCCCCACTTTAGCTGGAGCATTTGAACCACGTAACCCTGAAGAGCTCACAGCCCTGACTCCTGAGAGTGAACTTGCACGTTCTGCACTCAATGCATGCACACACTTCACAGCCAGCCAAATAGCTCTCATTGCGCCAGGAACAGGACACTCCGTAATGGGATAGTTTGACTTTCAGCTTCCAGTCTCCGAGAACGCTGCTCGCATAGTCCAGATGCATGCCCCAGAATGCGATGAAACGCTACACGCTGCTCCCTAACACAATCAAGCGATCAATGCATGGTAATGGCGTTAACGCAATCTTCTATCCTAGCACCAGTCAAGCCATGTTAGCAGCTAGGGCGTAGCAGCCACCAAATCCTTGTGTGTTCTCGATGCCTGTCCCACTCACTCCCCCTCCCCCAGTAGCACGTACCCTTTCCCTGACCCCTTCCTTCCATTTAGTTTGTTCTCATCACTCAACTATGTGGTCATCCGTACTCCCTCTCTCAGCTAACACAAATGCTGCTCATTAGGTTTCATTGTTGCCGACGACTTGTCTCAGTGTTAGCTGGAGATGTTAGTATGTAGCTCCTCATGAATCCCTTATCATGAAGATCCCAACTCTTCTTTCTCTTCCATGTTTTTTTTTATTGTCGTCTTTGCTCTGGACTAGTGTTGTCAAAAATACAGACTTTGGTACCAGTCGGTACTAAAATTTTAAAAACCTGCTAAGATTTGAGTGCTGTTGAGATGATGCTTAAACATCGTTGATTGGCCATAGTGTTCATGCGCTCAACAGATATGTCTGTGATTGGCTACAATAATCAGTGCTTCACACTCTTCACCAAACGCTCAAACAGAAGCACAATGGAGGCATTTGAAAGCAGTGTTTCTCAGTGGATCCCTAATATATCTCACACCCTGTTGAAAAAAACAGCATATGCTGGTTAAGTAGGTTTTGAAGCATGAATGCTGGTTTGAGCTGGTTTAAGCTGGTCCTGAGTAGGAGCTAGTTGCTTAGGACCAGCATAGGACCAGCACATGACCAGTTAAGGACCAGCTTAAACCAGCATCCATGCTTCAAAACCTACCTAACCAGCATATGCTGGTTTTTTCAACAGGGCATAGAAAGATAAGCTGACAGACGAGGCTTTCAAGCGCTCTTGCTGTGGTTTTGGGTGAACACTCAGTGAAAAGCACGAAGCACTGATCAGTGTTGCCAAGTCCTATCTGTTGAGCACATGAACACTATGGCCAATCAGCGATGTTTATGAATTGGCTCAACAGCGCTCAAATGTTAGTGGGAAATGGACGATTTTAAAATTTCAGTACTGACTGTTACCGAAGTCCGTACTGTTGACAACATTACTCTGGACAACAGTTTCAGGTTTTGCAGTCGCAAAAGATCTTACCCAAATCCTGAAACTATTGCGTCCACAGCAACACAGGATAGTCCTGTTATTCATGCTATATGTCATGCTAGAAGATACTACAACCTTGAAAGCAGATTCATATGACTGTTAATGATACACTGATGTAGCTGGCATTGACATTATCTCCTTTTCTTTGTCTGTCCATCCCTTCCTCCTGCCCCCCTCCTTACTTCCTTCCCTTCATTAGATCCTCCCTCAACCACCACCATGCCCCCCACCACCCCTGTGCGCCTCCTAACCGCCGACATCTCGGCCACCGTGTCCGGCAATAAGCAGCGAGCCCTCATCACCTCTCCGACCCTCGCGCCTCTGCCAGAGGGGAGCCTAGGCACGATTGTGGGCGGGGCGGTAGGCGGAGCCCTCTTCCTACTGTTGCTCCTCATTCTGGGCGGAGTTTATTATCAGCGCCAACGGCGGACGTTCCGCGGCGACTACTACACAAAGCAGTATCACGGCCCCTCGGATATGCAAAAAGCTCCCCAGCCCCATGAGCTCCAGCAAGTCTACAGCAAAGGTAGCCCTGACACCAAGCTCAAATCCAACCAGGATAACGGCACCATCTACCCGGATAAGGATCGAGAAGAGTGGGGCGATTTCGACCGCGAGCGATCGCCCAACGGGCGCAGCAGAGCTTTGAGGGAAGCCGCCGGTCAAATGAATGACCATAATCATCACAACCATGAGCATGGCTACCACAGCAACCATCACCCTATCCATCCGCAAAGCTTCAGTCCAGGCCATCACATCCAGAGGAGCTCGCTCCAGCCGGAGCCTCGCAGGTACGCCGCTCCGCAAGTCATGAGCAACGGCTCCCCCTACCTGCCTGAGGACTGCTACGACAACGACTACGTGTCGCACACGGATGGCTCAATGATCTCCCGGAGGGAGTGGTATGTGTGAGAAGAAGCAGAAAAGAAAAGACTGCGTGGACACTTACCAAGTGCTTCAGACTGCAAAGATAGTAGGAAATTAGTAGGAAATGCACCTTTTCTAGTAGTGTTTTTGTACATTAGCCTAATCAGTTAGCTGTTCATTGCTATGGATGTTTTGGGACCAAGAGAGGGTATAATTCTCGTCTTCATTTCTTAGATTGGTCAGGCAACAAGACATCTGCTTTACGTTTCACCGATAAACCCCTGAATTCAGGGGTGATTTAAGTTGCCAAATCAATAGCCTTGCACAGCAAGGTGAACTGTGTGATTTATTTAAGCAAGCAGTTCAAACAAATGCAATTTGTATTGAGATTACCTGTCGATAAGTGTTTCAGAGCAGCCCTGCCGTGAGCGACGAGTTTCAATGAGTCACGTCAACTTTCAATGCTGTCACTCTGATGGAGGCAGAAATTAGCTCCTGTCAACAGCCTGGCGGTTTCCATGGCAACATTTATTTCTTCTCTACTGGCATTCAGAGTTGCTGTAGGGAGGAGCTAGACAGGGAGGACCGAACGCCAGACAGGATGATTGCCGAAATGGGGTGGCTGTAATTGTATCAATTCAGCTTCCATTTGCATACCACCGCGTCACTGTATTAGCTCTGGATCGCTTTTGTTTGTGCCATCAGAAATGCTCGCCGCCGTGCGAGTCTGTCTGCACAAGACGGTTGGACAATGCACTTTGAAAACTACTGCCATTGTTCAACATGAAAGCTCGTCCCGTATTGATGTAGCTGTCTGGCTTGTCTTCGTCAGGCCATCACTGCCCAGTGTTAACAACCTTGTGTGTGTGTGTGTGTGTGTCTGTAATATGTAAATCCAATCACCAACAGTGTTTTGATGAATCGGCTCATTGCCTGTGCAATAGTGTTCAGATTTCTAGTCTCAGATCTCACATTCGTGCACATAATTTAACGCAGAAGACGACAGCCTAACACACACGTTATTGGTCATTAAACTTGTGTTGGCTAGATCTTAATAAGCTAGCAGAAAGCGTGTGGTTGGTTTTTGAGATATTGTAGTGCCTTAAACTGAAGACGTGCCCTGTTAGTGCATGCAGAAGTTACGAACAAGTGAGTATCTTTTCAGAGAAAGTATGAGTAGTTTTGAGGCATAAAATGGTCAGATTGGGTACTGTCCTTTGGTTTGTGTGCCATTTGCTTTTTGCAGGTTTTCAGACAATGACGTAATTGTTTTGCTCGCATTAAACGACGTGTGACACTTGAGTCACGGTGCACATCAAAGAGTTATGATTATGTGAAACTTAAAATGTCTATGTGTACAGCCACAGTGTCAATGCTGAGGTGAAGAATTCAATGAAACAAGGTTGTTTTGTATATATGCTGGCAGTTAGGAGAACCTTAGTTTGTTTGAATTATCGTTCCTATAGGAAGCCTGAGATTTGATGGTGGAACGCACTAGAAAACCCACCATTACACGGATTGTGATGAGAGGATCACATGTACACTTCTCTAGAGCGTCTTTTCCACTTTTTTGTTTTACAAAAGAGCTACTGTAAAAAAAAAATAGCAAAGAAAAAATGTATTTGCAATGTATAGATGAGCATATTTTGTAAAATCAACCTTTGGGATACATTTGTTTTGAAAATAAAGCACCTTTTTTTCTGTGACATGTTTCTTTGTTTTATATCTAGGCTTTAGATCCTTTCTGTGTTGGTTGGAGGGGTGAACGTTGAGGTCTTGGGTGTGACTGGTTGCTTCAGCTGCAGAAATGTTCCCTGTGGGGGTCTCCTCTACGCTCTTGGAGGCCTCCAGGGATGTATTCCTCACGCCTACTGTACTTTTCCTTTGCTGTGGTTAACCTACTTCATCTACAAAGATCCCTTCGTGCTCTAAACCTCATGCATATTTTGTGGTTAAAAGCTTCCTGTGGATGGGGGCTGAACTTCCTCTCAGTCTTACCTAGGATAGCCTTAAAGTGGGGTGGATTATGGACTTGTTGATTCTTGTGTTTGCACTGCTGCTCTGTTGAGCTGTGTAAGAGGAGATGGGGGGAGCTGGTTGATGAAGGGAAGATCAAACACAGCAGTGGGAATAAATGGTGTTTGAGCATTTTTTTTTTTTGTTGTTTTATAGCTGCTGGTGAGTATGTCATCCTGTCCAATCAGCTGGTGGTGGGACAAGCTGGTAATTACAGTCGTCAGAAGTTCCACAATGAGTCAATGTCCACAGTCAGCTCATAAAACATGCTGATTTAATTCAAGACAAAAGAGATTATGAGTAAAATGGGTGTGTAAGCAGTTTTTATCACAATGAACCACCTTGCACTTCAAATCTGGGAAAACAAGTGTCAAAATGATCACCTATTCTTGATTTATACCTTTTGTCTTGACAGTCTCGATTTTAATGTGAGGATGAACTGAAATTTATTTAATGAATGAATTAAGGTTCAGTACTACTTTGTACTATTTTCTACAGTATTTTCTTTACTAATTCACAGATTCATTAAATTGTTTGTAAAATCATGTGATCTAATTGTGATTAAAGCAATGCAATTTTGAAAATGAGCGGATATTAGTTAAAAAAAATGAAAAAAGAAATGAAATTGGTCAAAAGTTATAGAAATGACATTGGCTTGTTACATAATATTTCTGTTTCAAATAAACTGTTCTTTTTTATTTTTTATCAAAGAGTCCTGAAAAAATGGTTCACATTTTCAAAAATATGAAGCAACACAACCATTTTCAACATTATTACATAATAAGAAAAATGTTTCTTGAGCACTAAGTTATCAGCTGTTTATTGAAACTCTTTCTAAAGGATCATGTGACACTTTTAATATGTCAAAATATTTGTTTTACTGTATTTTTGATCATGAATCCAGCACAAAAAATTGAGTTTTTATAATCCTATGGTGGTGCTTTTTCTTAAGTTTATATATATATATATATATATATAGGGCCCTATGAAACCAATTTTTTTCCTAATTCCATTTTCATTTTAATGGTTAAGAAAAAAAAAAGAATATATATATATATATATTAGTGATGGGCCGTTATCGGCGTTAACGTGCTGCGTTAACGTGAGACTCTTATCGGGCGATAAAAAAAATATCGCCGTTAATCTATTCTCAAAGTTGGGTTGGGAGCTGGGTCTAAACTACGTAAGCTATGATGACTTTCACCTTGATATTTTAGCGCGGATGACGTATACCTAGTTGAATTGCACTGTCTTCAACTTCTGTGAAATTACCACATCAAATGAGACGTGCAAACATGGATGCAGCTATGAAGCCGCTTCAGGGCAGGTGCGTGCGTTGCTAGAAAATCTCAAATTTGAGTTATAATTTACTTTGATAATCCCGAAATAAAGACATTATATGCAATAACTGAATTGACGCTTCTAAAAGCAACGCAGTTTAATCGAAGACTATGCGCACAGATAGGCTATCCATGCCCGTGCGCGTCTGTGTATTTAACGGCAACGCGCACGTCGTGCAGCCTTTTGCGCAGAAGTACTTGGTTACACAAGTTTGTATAGGTAATTATGTTGTAAATGCAATTGTCAAGCAGTTTGTGATGCATTTTGGAAACAGGAGATGAGCGCCTGATCTAATGCGCCACCTGGCCCGTTCTCGAAGACTTACTTTTAGTCATTATTTGGGTAGCACACATATTCTGAAAATGCCGTCAGCAGAATTCAAATTAGCCTTTTTAATCTAGATTAATCTAAAATTAATCTATGCCCACCCCTAATATATATATATATATATATATATATATATATATATATATATATATATAAGCATATATAAAGCATGTCTAATAATTGAATACATGAAACTTTCACATTTTTACAGCAAATAATTAACAAAAAATTACAAGGCCCTATGACAAGATGTGTTTTTTTTTTTTTTTTTTTTAACCTCAAATTCAGTTTTATTTTTAACCAATTCTGTGCTCCATTAATTTTCTGTATTTTATCTTAATGGTTTCATTACATTTTATTCATCAAAAGCATCTCTAATTAACTGATTTTATAAAAAAAAAAAAAAAATTATCATTTATTTATTTTTTCAGAAGTACTGCATTGTAGAGCTGCAAAACGATTAGTTGTGATTAATCAATTCAAATTAAAAGTTTGTTTGCATACTATATGTGTGTGTGCTGTGTATATTTATGTATATATAAATAAGGAAAAATATGTTGGATTTATATGTAAAATATTAATATTTATATATAAAATATAACTTATGTAAGTGTTTACATACAAAAAAATAAAAATGTGTGTGTGTGTGTGTGTGTGTGTGTGTGTGTGTATATATACATACTAAATATACACAGTACACACTTAGTATGCAAACAAACTTATTTTAAATTAATTAATTGCGACTAACCATTTTGCAGGTCTACTAAGTTGTGTATTTATGGTTTTTTTTTTTTTGTTTGTTTGTTTTTCTGGTAAATATTAATCAAAAAATAATGTTTTAATAGGACATTAGGTAATATTTTTCTGTCACCGTTTCTTCAAGCTAAACCGAACTTTTATTTTGACGGGTTTCTGTTTGTATATGATATGACAAGTTTTTCTCACAAGAAACGTTAAAATTAGGGGTGGGCATAGATTAATTTTTTTAATCTAGATTAAATCTTGGAATTAATCTAGATTAATCTAGATTAAAATGGCTAATTTGAATTCTGCTGAAGGCATTCAGAATATGTGTGCTACCCAAATAATGACTAAACATGTTACACCGTACTTTTATTTTGACAGGTTGCCGTGAAGTTTCTGTGTATACAGTATGACATGATGCGAGTTTTCTCAAATGAAACGGTATAAGTGACACTCACAGCAGTTTTGGAGATTGAGTTTATCTGTTCATGTGAGATGCAAATGCCAAAAATTACCGGGAGTGTCACGTGTGTTTCAGTGTAGTAAAAGCGCGTCTCCACCATTCATAGTATGAATTTCATACAGCTAGGCAAACGGAACATACCGGATTCATATTAAAACAGTCTTTTTGCATTTCAGTTTTCACAGACACTAGTCCATATCGCGATTTGAATTAAGTGACTGACCAACATTTGATTTATGAATCCAAAAAACGACGAATTTACGTGGCATTTCGCGCTATAGTAGATTCGGTTTTTATGAATGGAGGACGACGTGATCCCGTCTGTGTTTTGGCGGAGGAGACTTAAACGCGCGACCATATTCTATAGTCTTTGGTATACATCCGCGTTAAACTATCAAGGTGAAAGTCATCATAGCTTGCCTAGTTTAGACCCAGCTCCCAACCCAATTTTGAGAATAGATTAACGGCGATATTTTTTTTATCGCCCGATAAAAGTCTCACTTTAACGCAGCACGTTAACGCCGATAACGGCCCACCACTAGTTAAAATGCTCAAGAAGTGACTCTCAGAGCAGTTCTAGAGATAATGTGTTCATCTACTCATATTTTCAGGTGGCAAAGGCTGAAAACACAGCGAGTGTAACGCACTTCAGTACATTTGTAGTAAATGAAGCCACGTGTGCGCCATTCATTCACGCAGGATTCATATTTAAATAGTACATTTCCAGTGATAAGAAATGACACAAACATGTTCTTTATTCCTTAGAGAACCGACAGAATAGAGACACTTTTCTTCCTTCAGATATCTTAACTCCAGGTTACTGTATAATTCCCGGGAAAGTGAGGTTACCTCACTGAAAATAACAATGTCATTCATTATACAAGCAGTCAGACTATGACGGGTGAAGAGGTCACTGTCTCCCACTGCACTGTTTGAATAGATTCTCTAAGGAGCAGTATTACCTACCGCCCCCTCCCTGCTCCATGAGAGCCTCTGATTGGTTAAATTAGTCCGGTAGAATGGTTTTGTTTGCCACAGCCCCCTTCCAGGCCATTGACACCGTCCCCATGGCAACAGACTCTTCCCGGGCTCACGATAGAAAGCTTATTCTCTTGAGGGATACCTGTGCCTCCTGTCACAGAGAAACAAGAGGGGTTAGAGAGCGGATGAAAGAGGGCAATCCTGCGGAAAAAAAAGGACATGGGAAATGGGTGGGGGAGCTTGAGACAGGAAGAAGGGAGGAGTCAAAGATGGACCAAGGTTAAAAAGGAGAACTGGGGGACGACACAACAAAAAGGCATGTGTGAAGCAGAATTATGGCATTATAAATTTCTACTATAAAAGATGGACACTTTAAAAGGCTGTGATCTGTCATTGTGACCAAGGCATTTTCTTCCTTTTTTTTTCCTTCCGGAGAGAATATTTCCTTTGGAAAATTTGTCATTTTGTGACTCTTTCTGCTTCTCAGATATCCATCTTTTATGACATATTTTCCACTAATACATCACAGTGGTCATGAAATCGTTCCCGCAATGGTAGGCTGTTATTAAATGTCCAGTGCTCCGTTTTAGAAAGTCTCAGGTTTATCAGAAATAGAACACTGGAAAGTGTTACTGCACTTATTATTTCACAGTCACAGATATACTAGGTGGGGTTTACAAATATGTAACCAAATATAGTGATATTAAGTAGCCTCCAGTTGGTTTTCAAGATGTAAAAGACAAATATGTAAAAACACAAGCACTATTTGTCTGTTTCATTTCCTCATGGCATATTTTTGTTATCATTAAAGGGATAGTTCACCCAAAAATGAAAATTCTGTCATTAATTACTCACCCTCATGTCGTTCCAAACCTGTAAGACCTTCATTCATCTTCATAACAAAAATGTATATATTTTTTATGAAACAGGAGAGCTTTCAGAGCCTGCATAGGCAGCAACACAACTACCACATTCAAGGCCCAAAAAGGGAGTAAGGACATTGTTAAAATAGTCCATTAGACATCAGTTGTTCAACTTTTTACGAAGCTTACAACCATTTTATGAAGCTACAAGAATACTTTTTGTGCACGAAATAATATTATATATATATATAGAAAGGTGATTCCGACATTTTATCTCACAATTCTGGCTTTTTTTTCTCTGTGAGTTTACATCTCGCAATTCAGAATTGTGATATAACTCAATTGCGTGTTATCAAGTTGTGTTAAATCACAATTCTGAAAAATACACCAGCAATTCTAAGAAATAAACTCTGAAACAAATAAATTCTGAGAAATAAAGTTGCAATTCTGAGGTATAAAATCACAATACTGAGAAATAAAGTTGCAATTCTAAGGTATAAACTCACAATTCTGAGGAATAAAATTGCAATTATGAAAAATAAACTCTCAATACTGAGAAATGAAATTGCAATTATGAAAAATAAACTCTCAATACTGAGAAATAAAATCACAATTCTGAGAAATAAACTCTCAATTCCGAGGAATAAAGTCAAATTTCTGAAGAATAAAGTAGCATTTCTGAGGAATAAAGTCACAATTCTGAGAATTAAAGTCGCAATTCTAAGGTATAAACTCGCAATTCTGAGGAATAAAAACACAATTCTGAGGAATAAAGTCGTATTCTGAGGAATAAAGTCGCAATTCTAAGGTATAAACTCGCAATTCTGAGGAATAAAAACACAATTCTGAGGAATAAAGTTGTATTCTGAGGAATTAAGTCGCAATTCTAAGGTATAAACTCGCAATTCTGAGAAATAAAATCACAATTCTGAGAAATAAACTCAATACTGAGAAATAAACTCTCAATTCTGAGGAATAAAGTCGCAATTCTGAGGAATAAAGTCGCAATTCTGAGAAATAAAATCACAATTCTGAGAAATAAACTCAATTCTGAGAAATAAAGTCGCAATTCTGAGGAATAAAGTCGCAATTCTGAGGAATAAAGTTGCAATTCTGAGAAATAAAATCACAATTCTGAGAAATAAACTCAGTTCTGAGAAATAAAATCACAATTCTGAGAAATAAAGTTGCAATTCTGAGAAATAAGGTTGCAATTCTGAGAAATAAGGTTGCAATTCTAAGGTATGAAGTCGTAATTCTGAGGAATAAAGGAATAACTCACAATTGCGAGTTTATATCACAATTCTGAGATCTAAAATCAGAATTGTGAGTTTATATCTTGCAATTCTGACTATAATTCGCAATTGGAACTTCTATCACAATTCTTGATTTCTCAGAATTGCAAGTTTGTATCTCACAATTCTAACTTCAGAATTCACAATTGCAAGTTTATATTTCACTATTCGAGTCAGAATTGCGAGATGTAGTCTGCAATTGTAAGAAAACTCAGAATTGGAAGATGAAAAGTCACACCTTTTTTTTTGTGGTGGAAACAAGCTTTCCTACCATGATTCTTAAAGTTTGAAATATGTTTGACAAGAAAATGCAAGATGTAAAATTAATTCAATGTACTTGCCATTTCTTTGTCATTTAATTGTGAAGTGTAATAAGTTTCTGAGTGAAAATGGTTTCTACACTCTTTTTTTTCAGTGCATGAAGAACTTTTAACTTCTGTTGAAACTTTGTTGCACAATAGGTTCTATATAGTGCAAAAAAGTTTTTTAGGTTATTAAAATGTTCTTCACACTAAGAATTTTTTTTTTTACGTGTAATGAAAGTTTCTTTGGGAAACTCAAAATGGTTCTTCTATGGCAATGGTGTGAAACAACCTTTTTAAACTTTTATGATAGATGGAGACCACCCAGAATCAGCTGCTCTTCACTACAATTGCAAACACTACAACCCCTTCATAAAAACCTGGCAGTTTAAACAATGGCATTCACAACAGAAGATGACCTCTGACACTTGACCAACCTATCTTCATTTGCCAGAACAAACCTCTTGACATCACTTAAGCGGCGGTCTTTCTCTTGTCTAGTGACCTCTATTAGGACTAACATCTTATATTGAGTCATTGAGCTCCTTTGGTCAGCTGCATCATAAACCTTTGCCCTTTTCAAGGACATTTCTCCAGTTCCTCCCATCACCCCACAGTCTGTATTTGAGTTTCACAGTAATTAAGACTCACGGGTCGTGAAAACAACAGAAACCCTTTCCGGTCCAACACAGACAAACCTCTTACCTGCACTCCAATATGGCTATCAGGTGTCAGCCAGCAGGGAGGGCCAGCTTTCCCCATGTAACATTCACCAGAATGCATTGTGGTGCTTTATCCCCCACCCAGCTCCTGTTATCAAATACCCGCCGAGAGCGTTGAATGAGTTACGGGTTGTCCGTGTCTGATACGACAACCTGAGACCCATAACACTCAGTCTAAGAGAAACACCTGATCCCTTTAATCAGGTTTAAAGATGCCTGAACCGGCTCTAAGCGAGTGTGAACTCATTTAATCCTGCTTTACTCTGGGATCACCTTTACTCTGAGCCATGAGTCTAGAAATCCTCAATATGCTTGGTAAACATCTCTTAGAGGGAATGAGAGCACCTTCAAAGGATACGGTTCAAGTCTGAACTCACCTGTGAAAAGTCCAGTGGGGTTAAAGCGAGCCACTAAAAGGCACCTGAATTATAGTCACGGCACTTAAAAAGAGAAACACAGAAGAAGGACCAACAGATGTTTGTTGAGGACTGTTAAGAGAAATAGCTCAAGGAAAAGCTCAAAAGAGCTTATTTACACCCAAACACAAAAAACGCCAAGTTTATTTACAGTTTACTATAGTATGATCCAAAAACCTTTAATTTGTTTTGAATATGCACTTGTAGTGTACTACAAATGTGCCAACTTAAAGGGATAGTTCACCAAAAATGAAAATTACGAAATTATGAAAATTATTTATTCACCCTCAAGTCGTGCTAGATGTATATGACTTTCTTTTTTCAAACAAATACAATCTGAGTTATATTTTTTAATATATATATGTATATAGTTTCTTCCAAGCTTTATAATGGCAGTTAATGGGTGTTGAGAATTTAAAGCCTATAAAAGTGCGTCCATCCATCATAAAAAGTACTCCACATGGCTCCAAAGAGTTAATAAAGGCCTTCTGAAGAGAATCGTTTAAAGGTCCCATATCGTCAAAATCAAAATTTCCTGGCTTTTTTCATGATAACTAAGGTCTAGGGGCTATCTAACTACCATATGAGTTTCAAAACAGTCAATCCACAGTAAACTGCACACAGCCTGCTTAAAGTAGCTGTTCATTTTCACGAGCAGCTGTGACTTCCGTAACGATGTGACGTCCGATCGACTCAAGTCACCGCCTTCAGTCACAAACCAACGTCCCACCCTCCTTTTGTCAAACCCCCAGACAACAACGCATCCATTCCATTGAGCAACAACAACAGGAAAACAAGTGGAGAAAACCCTGTTCAGTTGATAGATGTCAAGCTACGATCATTACACAGGCTTCAGAACAACGTTAATATAAGAGACCAGCGGCACGTCAACTTCAGCCTCTTTCACACAGCGATTCCGGTAAATACACGGATAATGTGTCCCACGATTTTTTCCGGAATTGTTTAATTTGGTTCATTCACAGTTGTTTTCCGGAATCTGTGCGTGCTTTACACACAAACCATAAAGACGTGACGTTTGGATGTGAGATGTAATGCGACGCGTACGTTTCACTAAACTGAAACTAACCTGAACAAACTGTGCTTCAGCGCTGATAGTGAGGAGCTGGCTCTGCCTGATGATCGCTGCTTCATTCCACTTTGCACGTAACGTTATTTTTCGTTGTGAAGAGTCGCTTGATAACGTGCATCATTACTACAACACTGCCTTTAGGTTCTGGCTTTGGTTCACACAGTTCCCGTAATTTTCCAGAATCAGCGCGCATTGTGAAAGGGGCTTTACTAAAGCAACAGTTATGTAGCTTACTGCATTCGGTGTTTGTAAAAGAAAAAACATTAATGATCATTCTGAAATATCCTGTTGAGTATCAGCTCTCTCTATTGCTCTGAGCTCGCTTACGCTTACAGCATACATGACCGTAGTTACCTGTGATTGGCCTGGTTGTGCGTCACTCAGAAAACAACAAGCCAATCAGAAGAGAGGCTCATGAATATTAATTAGATGGGCCAAAATCGACCTGTTTTTGACAGAGCTCCTAAAAAAGGAGCTGTAAAAATATATTGAGATGGATTTTGGCACTTATACCGCAAATATATATTCTTAAGGACATCAACAAATAAAATAAACCTCCAGAAATGTGTACGATATGGGACCTTTAATTTGTGTAAAACCATAATCCATAAAACCATAATCTGCAGAAGTGCAGAGGAGAGGGCAAAACAAAACACTGATCATGAATTAGAAGTACAAAACGAGGATTTGTAAAGAAAAATTTTGGAGGATTTCGATATAACCAAAGAGGTTTTCCTTTGCTGTAAACAAAACTTGGTTCTTGCGAGACTGAATCACGCATACAACAGTTACCGGAAGCTAGAGATTATGGCTTGTAAGGTTTAAATATGGATTTTTTTCTTACACAAACACATCAGTTTACTTCAGAAAGCCTTCCAGAGCCATGTGGAGCACTTTTATGATAGATGAATGCACTTTTATGGCCTTCAAAATCTCAACACCCATTCACTGCCTTTATAAAGCTTGGAAGGGCAGGACATTTTTTTAATATAACTCTGACTGTATTGGTCTGAAATAAGAAAGTCATAAACACTTAGGATGGCTTGAGGGTGAGTAAATCATGAGGTAATTTTCATTCTGGGGTGAAAAATCCATTTAAAAGTTTTGTTTTCAGAGTACATTTTAAATCATTATGGTTTAATTATCATTTAATAAAGAAGCACATTTATTTAGATGTGTTGACTATAGTTGTAAAGCAAAATTACATTTAAAGTTGATCTATTTTGAAATTAAAGTATATTTTAGTTTTCCATAAATGCTTGTCGGTTCATTCATTAGTACACTTTAACCATATTTCAAAGATAATAAAAGCAAAGTCCTACAACTGAAAACACTCCTATGCTCAACTAATTGAACTTAATATTCATTTAAAATATAATACATTGCGAACTTAATCTAAAGTATATTATTTTTGTAATACATATGCTTCAGTGTCTCTAAAGTGTATCTATTTCACATGGGAAATCATTTCTTTATTTAGATTAAAAGGAAATTAACCAAACGTCTGTGGCTTTATTATTTCCATTTTTTGAGGTGCATATTGTGGAGCAAATGACAGCTTTAACCCTTGCTGAGGTGAACTGTAAAGGGTCTTGTGATTCGCTGTGGGGGGCCCATCTGTGGTATTACCCGCCAGACGGTAGAATGATGGCCTCTCCCCTGCCCCCTCTCAGTCCTGCCATCGTCCCTGACCATTGTTCCCGTACACTGAACCACATATAATCCCAAATGAAATTAGAGCTCCAGAAAACATCTACAGAGCTATACATAGAGACACGCTGGACTGTTGCTAAGCTAAGTGCTAATTAGTAATAAAAGAGTGTGAAGGGTAGCGAGGAGATTTTTGTGAAGAAACAACACAATGTTGGGAACATTCTCAGTTACTAACAGAGTTCTTCTCTTATCCTTAATCCCTTAACTCCTTGGATATTGTGCAAAACTAGCCATGTCTTGTTGTAAGCATTATAAGGTTAGAGGTCAACATGGTGAATTTGCACCAAAAACTGTGGGGGGAAATGTTTAACCCAGGGGTGCCTAACTAGGTAGATCTCCAGGAACAGGGTTGGGCACCCCTGGTTTAACCCATTTACAAAATTCCAGGGGATATTATCTACCTTATTCTTCAATGCAGAAGTAAGCCTTTGGGTGAGATACGACTTTGGACACTTAGAAACAGTTAAAGTAGGAAGCTGCAGTTTAGTGTTAGTGATATCTTTATCATATCTTATTTGCAAAAGATTTAAACTAAGTTTGATTTGTATACAGTTGCAGTCAAAATTATTCAACCCCCTTGACCTGCAAGACATTTTGAACAAAATTTTGTGAAAACAAGTCAACAAAGGCATCAGTACACTATTAGAGAAAGTTTCATACACATTTGAGTATTTATGAGAATGTAAGTTGATGAAAACAAAAATCTGATCTGATTAGAAGTCTCTAAACGTACATGTTAAAAAGGATTCAACCCCCAAAGTTAAATTTGGTGCAGAATCTTTTATTCTTTAAAACCACCAATATACACTACTTGGAAGGGCTTAGAAGCATCTTCTCATCTCTCTACTGCAATCTTGGCCCTGAAAAAGCCTTAGGTTTACTGATAATATTTGGTTTTCACTTTGCCACTGCTCTTTTCAAATTCAACCAAATATTTTCAACAAGAATTAAATTTGGAGACTGAACAGGCCACTCAAGACCATTTTTTGACTGATCTCTGAACCAAGCATAAGTAGATTTGGATGTATACTTGGGGATGATTGTCCTGCAAGAAAGTCCATTGATTATTAGCTTCAGTCTTTGAACCAGAGGTTTCACAATTCTTGCCAAAATGGCCTGATACATCAAAGAATCCATGATGTCCTTTATACAGACATCATTTTCACTTCCTGCAACAGTAAAACAACCCCATAACAGGATTGGTCCACCTCCAAGTTTCACAATGGAGGTGGTGTTCTTCTATTCATAACTTTTTTTGCACCAGACATGCCGCTAATTAAAAGGTCCAAAAAGTTGGTCACATCACTCCATAAAACATTCTTCCAGAACTCCACAGGTCTATCCAAATCAATTTTAGCATGTTCAAGTTGGACTTCTTGTTCTTCTTGGTCAAGAGTGGTATTGGGCAAGATGCCTCAACATGAAGGCCATACTTGCCTAGTGTTCTTCTTATACGATACATTGAAATGTTTTTCCTCTTTTCGTCAGGTCATCTTGCCAGTCTTTGGCTGTACATTGCATTTCCTCAGTTGTTCTAATCAAACATTTTATGATATTGTGCTTTTTCTTCAACACCGTTAAAGGTTTTTTAGTACAACACATTTTAAACTAAGGAATAAGGCTGCCATCTGTGTCTCTAGGAACTTTTAAATCTTCATATAGCCTAACACCGTGTCTACACCGGACGCGAGCGACAAATTACAATAGAACCTATTATGCTGTCTACACTGGATGCAGCGCGACACGGCAAATCCCCGACAGTAATCTGCTGCCGCGTTCTATTTATGACGTGCTCACACAAAGTTTAAATGATTTGCAACGGTCGCTTTGTCGCGTCCAGTGCAGACAGACTTTAGCTGTTGCGGCGCGACGCACGACACGGTGTTAGACTTTCTAAAATAATAAAATAATTTTGTCTCTATAGCTTTTATGAGAGCTCTGTTGACTGTGCCTTATTAGCTTCTCAGACTTAAACACATGCATTGGCTAACTGTATGTATGTTTAACAGCTCAAGCTAATTCTGTTTTCTAACAGAGTTTCTAAAGGTTTAATTGTGTTTTAAGACAATTCTATTCCCCACCATACAAATAAGTGACTAAAAACAGCAATTTTGAATAGGGGTTGAATAATTAAGACATAGCTGTGTTCACAAATCAAAGACTATAAAATACCCAAGACATGTCACTCGTATAGTTTTGAATGGGGAAAAATGCAACGCTCATTATGGCCGCGAAGCCCCGCCTTCTTAATGAAAGAGCCAATCGTTGATTAGTAAAGTCAGCGCGTCACTGCAGCTGCGGTTAGAAGTCCCGGTTGCTATAGAAACGATCGGCGCTCTAAGACGGTTGTGGCTAGAGGGTATACAGCTCAGACCGGAAACTAACAATGAAATTAATTGTTCTACCTATTAGATTGTGTTTTATTAACGTCTACACCTACCCCAACCCTAAACTTAGCCCTTACTATAATACAAAAAAAGTATTATTGTTGTACAGTGTGACAAAAATAACGTTAGACTGATGTGCGCATGCCCAGTAGCCTTAGCTGTATCCCTTCTAGACTTTACCCTCTAAGACGTGCACTCAGTACTGCGCATGCGCACTGGCTCATTTAGCAGGAAAAATAAGCGTTTTTTAACGCTATTGGAGCTCAAGGAACCATATTTATGAGGCAGTTCTTGTTGGATTTCGTTGGAGATTTAAAATATGAAATTTAATCGTAAGCTTGGTGAACAGTTTTGGAGAATTTGATGTTTCCCCATTCAAACAGATAGGAGCTGCACTTGAATGCCCGAGAGGCGTTTCAAAGATGGCCGCCGAGTGACTTGCCTTAAAGGGAATTTGTCACAAATATACTCAAAAATATTACATTATATATTGACATAAGATGCCACTACTCTGTTATAGATGCATTTTTTTATAAAGTCCTGGATCTCCAGAAAAGCTTGTATTTCAGTCTCTTGGGGGTTGAATAATTTTGATTGCAACTGTATTATTTATTTTTCAGTTTTTGTTTCTTTTCATTGCAATACCTGGCAACACTGCATCAATGGCACTTATATTGAGTAATCAAAAAAACATTTTCACAAAGTCATGCTAAAACATCTGTCAAACTAAAATATATACAGACACCTCCAACATTTCTCACTGTTTATTCGCTATAGTTTGGAAAATGTTAATAAAATATGATAAGAACTCAGTTAAACTGTTTTAGAACAAATTCATCTTGATAATGTCCGATAACTTTGATAGAAAGGTATGTAATGGATTACAATCAACCAAAAATTATTCACAGAACTGTTAGTGTGACAATATTTACCCAACTATCAATGCTCTTTTGACCAATTACCAAGCAATGGTTAATTTTGTTCAGCTTGTGGTGTAAAAAGGTCATATTAGTAATTTAAAAAAAAACAACTTGGTCAGGTGAAAGTGTCTGAATAATTTTTGGTTTGACTCTATATATCAATGGTTAATAATGAAAACTATACCAGTAAATATGTTTTGTTGCATGTTGTTGCAAACAACTGATAAAACTATCCACCTCAAACCCTGGTTATAGCCATGTTCCACATATGCATTTCCTTCCACTTTAATGGCATAAAATGAACACTGTGATATTGAAAAATCAATATTGCGATAATGTTTTTAGCCATAGCACCCATCCCTAGTGGCACAGACATTACATGCTTCACGTTTAACTCTTCACAAGCTGCAGAAATTATATTTTTATTACACTGCCTTCTGATATTGCCGTATGGACTAGCTGTGCAAAGATCTGTCACAAGCGTGGTTGAATCACCACTGTGCCAAACCTCCAATTCAGTGCCAAACTTTTTACTAGCATTCTCCATCCCACTGCTTGTTTTTAGCCACAATCCCCTTTCCTCCTGACACCTTACGCCCTCGAACCTCCTGCTCTCACTGTCTTTATTCTTCCAGCGCCAGCTTCTGTCAGACCCCTCGTAAGCCGGACGTGTGCTCAGCAGGCCAAATATTTACCGCTTGCTACACTTAAACGATCACTATTGAATGACTTGTGACTGAACATCCTGTTCTGTTCTCCTGTGAGAGCAGAGGTGAGCTAACAGTAACAGCACTGTGTAATTATTGGGTTCTTGACCATAAAACCTTGAGGGAAAACACTCAATAATACGTTCAATTGATTTGTGTTAAGGAAAAAATACAAACGAGGCACAATGCTAAACACTTTTTTTTTCTCTTGGTCAGTGACCGCGAATGGAGTTTCATACCATGGGTCAGGTGGCGAAGTTGAGTAATACGGCGGAGTTGTTCCACCCTTTTTGTTGATCATCATCCAAAAGGGCGTTCTTTGAGTTTAATTAATCTTAATTAATGGATGTAATCCTTTTACAGGAGTCCTGTTGTGGGGATAATGAGCTGGAAACCTCATTGATTCTGGTGAACTTGCTAAATGAAGTTGCGCCAGAGTGTGAAACTCACCGTAAAAGTGAACGAGAGAGAAGGTTGTAATGACATAGAAAGCGAGTGGAAGGGAAAGCTGGAGGAAGGAGTGCAACAAAGCATAAGAGCACGGCGGGGTGGGAGAGACAGTAACAGCAGGCTTTAAAGGAGGGCAGCATGGGGTCCTAATTACTGAGCCTTAGAGCTGGCAGACTACAGCTTGCCCCTGCCAACCTCTGTACAACCCACCTATCCACCTGACTCGCCGCAAAAACAAACAGCTAGTTCTCATTCACTCTGACTCTTGATTAATAAATACTGTAACAGTAAATGCACCAGGACTAGAGGATGTGCACTGTAAATATGTATTTATTCACCGGCATCTGCCCTTGTGTAACGTGAATGTGTGTGTGTCAATTTTAAATGTGGAGGGAAAAAACAACTTAATCTTTTTTTAACTTTACCGTGAAATATTATGATTATAATTTTGAATGGCTGCTTTCTTCCCATTTTACTTTCATTTTGACACATTTAAGACTAAAAAATAAGAAAATAATAAGCTGATCATTTATTTTATTTATTAAGAACTGATTTAATCTTGAAAACTGAGTGTTCCAAATCAAGAAAGGAGCTGAAAAGATGCAATTTTGCTAAAACGTACGTAAATAGCAACTGGTTTGATCTGTATACTTTTGCGTCCATTCATTTTTCATTTTTTAACCCAGAAATTAAATAAAGAAAATGCAGTTTCTTCTTTATTTCAAATACTGATAAACAGAATAAGCAGATAACTCATTTTCATTATTCAAAATTTGTATATGATTAAAAATCATTAAATGATATAAAGCTTGTTTTTAGGTCAATATCAAATAACAATTTTCCAATATTTTGCTAAAAATTACAAACACAAAGGATTTATCTACTTTTCATGTTGACAAAAACGAGAAATTTACCTCAGAAGAAAAACCTGTCTTCTTGTTGTTGCATCTTTAGTCATTTAAAGTTTGAAAATTACACTTTTGTGGCCACTATAAATCACTTAGTTGAACAATTTTCAGAAAAATCTTTCAGGTCCCACAAATTCTTTGGTTTTCCAGCATTTTTGTGTATTTGAACCCTTTCCAACAATGACTGTATGATTTTGAGATCCATCTTTTCACACTGAGGACAACTGAGGGACTCATATGCAACTATTACAGAAGGTTCAAACGCTCACTGATGCTCCAGAAGGAAAAACTATGCATTAAGAGCCAGGAGTGAAAACTTTTGAACAGAATAAAGAAGTGTAAAAAAAAAATTATTTTGCCTTAATATCATATTTTTTCATGTAGTACTGCCCTTCAGAAGCTACAGAAGATACTTACATGTTTCCCAGAAGACAAAATAAGTTAAATTTACCCTGATCTTCAATTTCAAAAACGTTTTCACCCCCCAGCTCTTAATGCATCGGTTTTTCCTTCTGGAGCATCAGTGAGCGTTTGAACCTTCTGTAATAGTTGCATATGAGTCCCTCAGTTGGCCTCAGTGTGAAAATATGGATCTCAAAATCATACAGTTACTGCTGAAAAGGGTGCAAATACACAAAAATGCTGAAAACCAAAGAATTTGTGTGACCAGAAGGATTTTTCTAAAGAACAGTGGGCAGATTAACTGTTCAGGACAAACAAGGAACTCATGAACAACTATCACTAAACAACAAAACACAGTATTAAGAATCAAGCATACTGTATGTAAACCTTTCGAACAGGGTTGTTTTTTATAAATTAAACTATTATTTTCTTATGTGGACTATATGTAAACATATTTTATGTGAAATATCTTATTCAGGTCAGTACTAAATAAAAAATAACATGTGTTTTGTATCGCTCTTATTTTGCTAAAATAATTAACATTTCGAAGATTCTTCAAGGTGTATGTAAACTTTTGACCTCAACTGTGTTTTCTCTCAAATCAAGTCCTCCTACTTTTTTTCTTTTTAGTTAAACTGTATATCTATAACAAGTACATTTTGATTAATTTTGTGTGTAAATAAATACAAAAACTTATTCATTTATTTATTTCTCTCTCAATTGTTCTGGCTGCATGAGCTTTCAGTTTTTGCTGACTCTGTCTTCACTGTTGGGGTTGTCACATCTTTATTCACATCTTTATTTAACTGAGCTGTCTTGTAGTCTCTTGCTGTTTTGTTGTTTGTCTTGTGCAATCTACATCCACACACGCTGAGCTTTAGCGTGTTACATACAGTTGTGAGTTGCTTTAACAGGCTTTGCTTGGCTTTGCTGTTTTGTGCTTTTCTTTATCATTTGTGGCATGTATCTGTTCTGTGCCAAGATCAGCAGTGGTTTTTGTCTTTTTGTCTTGTCTTGTAACACTCTGAAGATAATTTTACTGGAACTTGATGTACATCCAATTTCGCTGGCTGTGTTTATTTATTAATTAGCTTTTGTTTTTGCTCACTGTGTTGCGGTGCCTTTCAGACATGTCTCAGAAGCAGATGACATCCTCCATGGCTATTGCTGGGGCCGTGATGGGAGCTGTGCTGGCACTCTTCCTCATCACCGTCTTCACCATCGTCCTCATAACAGCACGCAAGGCTCCCCCACCCACGTACACAGATAAAGTGTGAGTATATGCAATATCTTCACTGACAGATGATCTGACATGATCTGCAAGAATGCCATTTTAAGTGACAAAACGTATAATACCTATACATTCCTAAAGGGATAATTCACCCATAAATGAAAATTCTGTCATTAATTACTCGCCCTCATGCCGTTCCAAACCCGTAAGACATTCGTTCATCTAAAGAACACAAATGAAGATATTTTTGATTAAATCTGAGAGCTTTCAGATAAGTGTTAGTTGCATTGCTGTCTATGCAGGGTCAGAAAGCTCAGGGATTTTCAGTCACCTACTTTGCCACACGTAGACCTTCAGGGTGTAGGACATTTGGGGCAGTACATAGGCACTTACATGGTGAATTATTTAATCATTACCTTGCTTCCTCAGCAACTTCCTGACCGTCCTTTTAACCTGGAATGACAGCATAAAACCTAACTACTTCAAACTTTCGGTCATTGACCTTACAGACTTCACTTTGACAGGAGAACATTGCATGAAACCGATTTCTTGGTAGCTTTTTGTGCTCATTGAGCTAATCATGTGCATTTAGACAGTTGTTGTCTAAATGCTAAACCGATTTACAAAGAGTCACATATGTGACCCTGGACCACAAAACCAGTCATAAGTTTAAATTTGGCGAAATTGAGATTCTTACGTCATCTGAAAGCCGAGTAAATAAGCTTTTCATTTATATATGGTTTGTTAAAATAGGACAATGTTTGTCTGAGATACAACTATTTGAAAACCTGGAATCTGAGAGTGGGAAAAAATCTAAATATTGAGAAAATCACCTTTAAAGTTGTCCAAATGAAGCTCTTAGCAATGCATATTACTAATCAAAAATCAAGTTTTTATATATTTATGGTAGAAAATTTACAAAATATCTTCATGGAACATGATCTTTACTTAATATGCTAATGATTTTTGGCATAAAA
Organism: Garra rufa; assembly: GCF_049309525.1. Taxonomy (NCBI): domain Eukaryota; kingdom Metazoa; phylum Chordata; class Actinopteri; order Cypriniformes; family Cyprinidae; genus Garra; species Garra rufa. The sequence continues at coordinate 24,809,806 of NC_133379.1, forward strand.
GAAAAATCGATAATTTTGACCCATACAATGTATTTTTGGCTATTGCTACAAATATACCCCAGCGACTTATGACTGGGTTTGTGGTTCAGTGTCACATATGTGTTTTATTCAAGTGAAATGTTTATTGAAAACTTGTTTTTCCAGTCGGAATATCATTAAGTACATTACATTCTGTTTCAGCTCTGTCTGGCTCACCTGTTGGCCTGTCAGAACGAGGCATTTCACGCAACAGCACCTCCTTACGGCTTAACCTTTGATTATCCGCCTTAGCCGTAATAGATTTTGTCTGGTCAATTATTACTGAGCCCAGAAACCCAGTCAAGACTGTAAATGTTCATTCTAGTGGGAGCAACGTCAGATGGTTTCCTTTTGTTTCCTGGAAAGGCAACTGTATGTCATCACAGAGAGAGACTAGTCACAATAGACTACAGTTGTGTATTTGTATTTGCAGTATACAGAGACTACCACACGATACATCATTTTGTGTGGGCAAAGGAGCTTCAGCTGGTTCCTTTTTTGACAGAGCATGTTGACTTTTCAGTTGTTTTTGTTTGGTTCTTGCAAAAAGAGCCACTTTATTGTTCTGTCACTGAGAGCGTCTCGAGACGTGAGCCCACAGACGGCTCATTTCAGCCAGCCTGGAGGTCTCCTTTTTCCCACAGCCTTTAAAAAGCAGCTTCAATATGTTCCTCAGAGTTTCTGCTCCACATGGCTTTTCACGCTGCACTTAACCCTGGGTTATCATCTTGTTAAGCCTAGTTTAAGGGCACTAATTAATCCCTGTAAAGTGGCGTTTCACAATTGTGGTGTTAGCATACGTTTTAACCCTAGGTTAGCATATCTTTTGCTGTGCCAAAAGTATAACATGAAGTAATTCATTGCTAGAATCAGTTGTTTACAATAGAGAACCAGTAATATACTAAATTGTGCTTAAAGGTGCAGTCACATTTAATGTTGTTTGATGAATTTTTGTGAGCAAAATTTAGTCATTTTTACAGGATTTTGTTGGATTTTTGTGTGAGAGCAAAGGTTTTCCCCACGCAGGTTCACACCAATTCACCTCAAAATCACCTCACAAATTGTGAAATTTACTTAAAAAAAAAATAGTTCAATTTATAAAAATGACGCCATTCAAAAGTTTACATATGCTTGATTCTTTATACTGTGTTGTTACCTGAATGATTCACAGCTGTTTTCTTTGTTTAGTGATAGTTGTCCATGAGTCCCTTGCCTTGCCGGCTGTTCTTCAGAAAAATGCTTCAGGTTATCCAAACATGACCGTCCCACAAATTCTTTGGTTTCCAGCATTTTGTGTATTTGAACCCTTTCCAACAATGTCTGTAGGATTTTGAGATCCATCTTTTCACACTGAGGGACTCATATGCAACTATTACAGAAGATTCAAACACTCACTGATGCTCCAGAAGGAAAAACAATTCATTAAGAGCTGGGGGGCTTTTTGAATTTGAAGATCAGGGTTGAACTTATTTTGTCTTCTGGGAAACATGTACCTATCTTCTGTAACTTCCAAAGGGCAGTACTAAATGAAAAAATTTGATATTTAGGCAAAATAAGAAAAATTTACACATCTCCATTCTGTTCAAAAGTTTTCACCCCCGGCTTTTAATGCTGAGTTTTTCCTTCTGGAGCATCATTTGAACCTTCTGTAATAGTTGCATATGAGTCCCTCAGTTGTCCTCAGTGTAAAAAGAAGGATCTCAAAGTCATACAGTCATTTTTGGAAAGGGTTCAAATACACAAAAATCCTGGAAAACCAAAGAATTTGTGGGACCTGAAGGATTTTTTCTGAAGAACAGCAGGCAGTTCAGGACAAACAAGGGACTCATGTAATGAACAACTATCATTAAACCAAAAACGAAACACAGCTGGGGATCATTCAGGTAACAAAACAGTATAATAAATCAATGGGATGTAAACTTTTGAACAGGGTCATTTTTATAAATTCAACTATTATTTTTTCTTGTGGACTATATGTCAACATCTTGTATATGAAATATCTTATTCAGGTCAGTACTAAATAAACAGTAACATTCATTTTGTATGATCCCTTTTATTTTGGTAAAATTATTACCATTTTGCAGATTCTGAAACTTGGTGTAAGTTTCAGATTGGTGTAAACTTTTGACCTCAGCTGTACACTACCAACATTGCAGCAACACAAAGCTGGTTGACAATCAGTAAACTTGTAGAAACCTTCACACGTTGTTTAGTTTCAGTTTTGGTAGAAAAATGACTGCTGAATGTGCAACAACTGTCAAACAAATGATCAAACAATCAAGCGGCGATGGTTGTTTGTTGTTGTGGCTTGAAACAGCTAGAGGAAAATTTCTTGTCAAGATTGTCTCAGATGAGCAAGCAGTTAAAAAATATAAACAGAGATATATCCGTGCAGTTGTTATTGACCGTATAAATATGCAAATTACCCTAGGTTAACCTAGTTTACAAATGTATTGTGCCAAAGACCACATAGATTTGTTGTAGTTGTTTTTTATTCTGTCAGGGTCCCACTAGTTAGTTTACCACAGGTTGTTAATGTTTGTGTCAGCAGAAATAGTACTGAATATGGTATGTTCTTCTCGCTTTCTATAAAAGAAAATACAAGAACACAAATAGTTAAGCAAACATAGCAAAAAATCGTGTTTCGTAGCCTTAGTGATGGATGCGGTTCTCATGAGGATGAGGTCACAGTGGAGTCTCGCGTGATACAGCTGTTCACAGGGAAAATTTTATTTCTCAGCGTTCAAACGTCTGGACTTCATTTGATTTGTGGACCTTAGAATTTGTCTCAGAATTTTCCCAAACCTTCCATTGTAGTCTCTGTTGTAATATGACCTGAGCTTGTTATCCAAACATGACAGCTAAGGGGATGTTCACATGGGATGCATTTACAAGTTTATGGCTTTTAGCTGTCTGTTAGCTATAGTGTGCTCTTAAACCTGCACAAGATTAACTTTTGTCAGATATACACCTTTGTTGAAAAAGAAATTAATCACCTTGTTGGCAGAGGCTATTTACACTAACTCCCCTTACGAACATGTGGTTGGGCAACCCATTCTCATGTCAATTCTTACGGTTTTTATGAGTCAGATAATTTGTACGAATTAGTACGTTTTTGCAAAATTGTACGTACTTTACAAGTTCCTCAATTCGTATGCATTCATACGGATGACCTATCACTAACCCCAGTTCTAAACCTACCCGTCACTGGGATCTAGACAAAAAACATTGCAAGAAAAAAAACACAAGGTTGTAAAATGCATACAAATTAGCCACCTCGTAATATGCATACAAACTGGTTGTAAGATAGCGTTGGATTTGGCTAGTCAACATTACAAAAGACGCCCGTTGAACAAGGGTTCCAATAGCGGAGGTTGTAAATTGTGTAACACTGACTTTTTGACGCGATCAACCCGAGTTCGAATCCACCTTTTGCCGAGCTCGTTCTTCTCTCTTTTCACGTCACACATCAAATCGGAAAAGTATTTATTTTCAACAAATTGAAGGAAATAATCGAAAAGTGTAAGATAAAGTGCCTCACAGGTGTTTCTTGGTTAGGGGTAGATGCATGTTAGGCTTTATTGTCCCAAGGCAGCATCCATTTAATCATTTTAATAATAATGATCATTTACACTCAATACGTTATTATTGCATACTGTTTTATACAATACTGAGGTGCAAATATCTTCCACTTGCACTACGTAGTATAAGTACTAAATATTATTGCAAAGAAAATACTGCTATTTTACAGTGTAAATAGAATATATCGCTATTTGCATTTAGTGTAAATAACATATCTTTTGTTCAGCATATATAAAATCCTGTTTAAAAAAAAGAAGAAAAAATTACGAACACAAAAAGGCCAAACATACATATTAGAATGATTTCTGAAGGATCATGTGACATTGAAAACTGTAGTAATGGCTGCTAACAATTCACATTTGCCCCTACAGGAATAAATTGCATTTTAAAATATATTAAAATAAAATGCAGCTATTATAAATTAGAATATTATTTCACAATATTACTATTTTATAGTTTTTTGTTAATCAAACAAATGCAGTTTTGGTGAGCATAAAAGACTTCTTTTTAAAACAAAAAAGAAAAAATTCGACCCGAGTTCGAATCCGCCTTTTGACGAACTTGTTCTTCTCCCTTTTCACATCATATAATAGATTGGAAAGCTATTTATTTAAAATAAAATGAAGGAAGTAATCAAAAAGTGTAAAATAAAGGGCCTCAGGGGTGTTTATCGGTTGGAGTCGGGGGTAGGTGTAGGGAGGGCTTTTTTGTCCTGATAAGGCGGCATCTATTTATATGTAATATTTAATATTTAAATATGTAAAATATGTGATATGTAAGAATTCTGTTTTTTTTTTTTTTTTTTAATTAAAAGGGGCCAAATGTACATGTGATTTCTAAAAGTTCATGTGACCAGGAAAACTGTAGTAATAGCTGCTAAAAATTCAGCTTTGCACTTACAGGAATAAATCAAATTTTAAAATAGAATGCAGTTATTGTAAATTAGAATAATAATTCATAATATTAGTGTTTTGCAGTATTTTCTTTAATCAAATAAATGGAGTTTTGGTGAGCATAAAAAAGACTAAAAAACATTTAAAATTTATATTCAGATTTTCTCTCTTTTAGGAACTCGAACTAAAATATTACTAATATTACTAAAATATAACACTGTCCACATCCAACTAGTAAGTAGAAATTAAGAGTCATGGCTTTTACGTAAATGAATTGCCTATTTAAAAGAAAAACAATTACTAGAGAACTCATCCTGTGTGAACGACCCCTAAGGTTTTTAAATTTGCTGAATTGTTGACTTCTACTTTATTTATTACTTGTTTTCTGCTGTGCTATCTTTATCAACATCATCTATCCTCAAGTAAGCCCTTTCTGAAACTTCTCAGCAGTGCTGTCAGAAGCATCACTCTGAGAAGAGGTGAAAGAGACGCTCTTATCTGTTTCGACTGATCCCTGTTCAGCCTCCGTGTGTCTTGGCTGGGCTTTGCTTTGGCTGCAGGCTGCATGCAGATCAGTGTGGTGAGACAGCTGGGTTTGGTCTGATGAATGATGCTGCCTCTGCGCTGGAGACAGCAGGGGCTCTGCGAGAGATAAGCACATGGCGCTTTTGCAGGAATGAAAGCAAAAAATGTCCACATACCTCTCGACATTTAGATCTGATTGTACCCGGTATAGTAAAGGATGAGAATGTGCTTCCTCCAAATGCTTCAAGAGGCAATTTTTTTAAAGGTTTTGCCATTTTGATCGGATTAATGTGAGCTTTCCACATTTATTTTCCACCAAGTCATGATGATTTTGTGTTTGGATTTTGCTTTGATAGCTCCTATTCATCTAAAGTGACCTTGAATTTATCCTTCACCAGATGATGTGGCAGCATTCAAAGTATTCAAGTAGTTTATATGTCAAGGACTTGGCTTAAAAGCAAGACAATTGGAAAATGTTCCAGGAGGAAAACAAATTAATCTGACCTTCAGCTGTGTATTAAATACGTGAGAGAGATGAAAAGAGAGAAAAATACAAGAAAACAATTCCCTCTTTGATTAAAAGTTCAAAACTGTGGCCTTGTTTAGTCTCTTTAGACATCCAGGTGGATCCAGTGAGAGTATCCAAGCCCGTCTGCATCTCTTCCTGCTCATGCTACACAAATACACTTACCATATCCTCTCTCTAGTCCGTGAATCGCATCGACTGCTTTTAAATCCTCTATTTCGGCCATAACTTTTCATGGGAAATGCTAATGTGAGTCCATATAGACTTAATGAGTCATAAAACACTGTTGTACACTTTTCCATCTCCGTCCGGTTTAGACTTCACGTAGGGAGGGCAGGGGACACATTAGACAGACTGATAGTCCATTGAAAATCAATTATACAAAACAATGTACTACTAATGGTTAGAGATTAATGTTCACAGGAAGTAGGGGGGAAAGAACGAAAAAGCTGATCCCTTGAGGAATGGGGAGCTTATGGATGTACTTTGGGAAAATGTATGAAGAGAGGTCACAGTTCACAAGTTTTCCCTAAAGGGTTTTTAACAAAGAGGTGTGAACGAAGTTTGTATTTGAAGAGCTTGTTCTCACTGGTTGTCAACTAGCAGTAAAGGTTTAAGATTCCTTATTTGTTCACTAATGGCTCTCTAGACTATCTTCATGACCTTCTGTGGATGACCTTTTGGACACACACGGCAGTATCTAAATCCAGGGAGTGAGGAAAGGTATCTTTTCGTATACTGGGCATTCCGGGAATTCAAGGTCAGGGCAGGGTGACCCTCAGGAGCTCTCAATGCCTGGGGCTACAAAGCAGAAGCTCAATAAACATTAGTCCATCACTCAAATGCATAATGTCAAAACTCATCAATACCAAACTAGAAATTGAATGGTGATCTCAATAAGAGAGTCAATTGAGGAAGATAGGACAGAGAGAGATGATGGATGAGGAAAATGTATGAACCAAGATGTGCTATAGCGGATTTTATAAAGGATTAGTTCACTTTATGATAATTTACTCACCCCTGCGTCATCCAGGATGTTCATGTCTTTCTTTCTTCAGTCAAAAAGAAGTTTTTTTAAGGAAAACATTCCAGGATTTTTCTCCATAGAGTGGACTGCAATGTGGATCGACAGGTTGAAAGTTCAAAATGCTGTTTTAATGCAGCTTCAAAGGATCCCAGACTAGGAATAAGGGACTTATATAGTAAAACGATTGGTCATTTTCTAAAAATAATAAATAAATAAAAATGTATATATCTTTTGTTGTATATCTTTGTAAATATCCTATGGCTGTTTAGGACATTAACACATGAGGAACTGTTCAAAAGAAATGTCACTTGATTTTTTGATCGCACATGTTCTTAGAGAGTCACTGCGGTGATTCACAAGTCAAACCAAAAAACAGTCATTTGTTTCCATTTCTCTCAGTATTGTTTGGAGTTTTAAAATGGGCTCCAGTTGTATTTATGTATATCACTAATATACACCTCGCCCACATGTGTACCCACAGAAAGTTACTCTAGATGGGGTCCATTGTGGCCTGCTGGTGTTTGGTTTAGTGGTCCAGAGAGCATGAGAAAGTATGTTTTTTTTGTGTGTGTGACTGTAAGGCTTTAGAGACATGGAGGCCATTTTGAGTAGCTGGTGATTGAGTCGAAAGCAACACCTTGCTTGGAAAGTATTGGAGTTGGGACACTGATTAATTTAACCTTAAATTAAAAATGTGATGTGATGTGTCTTGATGTGGATGTAAAACAGACAAATAGTTCCATTCTGTTTCCAGAACAAAAACAAGGTGTGGTTGTTATTTTTCCTCAGACTAAACACATTTCAAACTTTAGTCTAGTCCTGACCGGCATTTCCTCCATCTACTGACATTAAGACAAAACAGTCAGTCCAAAAAGTATTATCATATAACAAACTTCTTTTTGTATAATGTCTAGCCTGAAAATAGTGTCTAAACAGTATATTTCTACAAAACAGATGCCACTTGGTGACATTAATGCCAAGTTCTGTCATGTAACTGAAGATGGTGCAGGTGATGGGTTGTTACCACAAACAGATGATATTCACAACAATGATCTACTTGGCACAAGCTGATTGGTTCATGTTGCATATACAACCAGTGAGTTTGCTGCTTTACATTTGAATGGCTGGTTAGCATTTACTAGAGCATTTCGCTGCATGTTTTCAAAGTTCCTCTGAAACCCTCCACCTCCCCAACTCCGCCTGTATAGATTGATCATACAAAATGCATGTTGTTTTTTTATAAGATATGAATAAGATATTTCACATAAGAGATGTTTACATATAGTCCACAAGAGAAAATAATAGTTGAAATTATAAAAATTACCCTGTTCAAAAGTTTACATACACTTGATTCTCAATACTGTGTTTTTATCTGAATGATTTGAGTGTTTTTTTGTTTAGTGATAGTTGTTCATGAGTCCCTTGTTTGTCCTAAACAGCTAAACTGCCCGCTGTTCTTCAGAAAAATCCTTCAAGTCCCACAAATTCTTTGGTTTTTCAGCATTTTTGTGTATTTGAACCCTTTCCAACTATGACTGTTCGATTTTGAGATCCATCTTTTCACACTGAGGACAACTGAGGGACTAATATGCACAGCTCTTAATGCATTATTTTTACTTCTAGAGCATCAGTGAGCATTTGAACCTTCTGTAATAGTTGTCCTCAATGTGAAAAGATGGATATCAAAGTCATACAGTCATTGCTGGAAAGGGTTCAAATACACAACAATGCAGAAAAACCAAAGGATTTGTGGGACCTGAAGGATTTTTCTCAAGAACAGCAGGACAAACAAGGGACTCCTGAACAAATATCACTAAACAAAGAAAACACAGCTATGGATAATTCAGGCAACAACACAGCATTAAGAATCGAGCGTATGTAAGCTTTTGAACAGGTCATTTTAATAAATTCAACTATTATTTTCTCTTGTGGACTATCATCTTTTATGTGAAATATCTTATTCAGGTCAGTACTAGATAAAAAATAACATGCATTTTCTATGATCCCTCTTATTTTAGTAAAATAACTAACATTTTGCAGATTCTGCAAGGTGTATGTTAACTTTTGACCTGAACTGTACATTGAGATGTGACTTAAATGTCTCTAGATACTTTAGCGTCACTGCAAGCTTGTGAGTCATGCAACATCTACAGCCAGTGATATACGTCCTCTGATTGTTGTTGGTTTTTGTCCCTCTACAGAATTGACCTCCCTCCAACTCACAAGCCTCCTCCTCCATATACAGAGAGACCTCCTGCCATCCCTCTGGCCTCTCAAGCCCCTCAGGTGGCCTCATTCTCTCAGGTAAACCTCACACTGCTCTGTTTACTCAGTGGGGGTCCCGTCTCTACAGTCTGATTTACTCTCCTTCTGTGGTACTTTATAATGGAGCTGCATTTGAAAGATGACCACTGCTATGTTCCTTATTATTCAAGGAGAGATTACATGCTCACTTTTTCCAGCATATTTTTTCTCTTTTTGTCTTTTCTGGCCCTTTTCACCCATCCAACACATAACCCTGCTGAAAAATACACCAGCCTCAAGGTGGTTTGCTGGTTTAAACTGGTCTGGATGGTCTCCCACACAGACAAAAACGGTGGTCAGGTTGGTCCAAAACAAGCTGGTGTTGTGAAAAGTGGCCAAAACCTTCTTAAAATAATCAAAATGGTCTGCTGGTCTTCCAAGCACACTGGTTTTGAGAGACTAGAAGACCGTTTTAGCCTAGTTTCAAGTATTTCAGCAGAGAAAAATTACAACTGCCAATTGACCCTTCACCGGGACAGTAGAGTAGATTAACATCGGTGGACTTGAACTTGAAAAATGGTGTGAATTGAATCTTTCCACGGCTGAAACAAGATACCTTCTGATGTTCATTAATGTTATTTTGTGCTATAATTAGTAAAGAAGAGATGATCAGTTCACATGGGCACTACAGTGATCTTTGATGACACATTAAAAAGAGTATTGTTTGATTTTCTTAAAAAAATGACACAATTAGAAAGCTGAGACTTATTTTTCTACCAAAGGTAACCTGCTCTGTCTTGTCTGTTGCAAGCAACAGCAAATTTTATTGTCTAACAGCATTAGCACCCAGGGGAGCTGCTAATAATATTTAGTCTTCTTCTATGAGTATGTACATGCATACTAATGTATTTCATATCTGTTGTGTCTTTTTTAAGGCTCGTCGGATGGAGAGGCGCTACGAACTGGCTGAACGGGCGCCAGGAAGGATGGCTCGGAGAGACCTCCAGAGCCCCACTCACCATTCACTCTCCTATCAGGAGTGGATATGTCATCAGAATGGAGCAGACAGAGTTTACATCAACCATAGAGAACACTACGTGTGATGGCGTCCTTGTGTCAACTGCAGCGCACTGCCAGCCCCAAAGTGAAAACTGTTTACGAGAATACTGGGAGCAAAACAAAATCGGCGCTATACGGTAATTAGAACACTGAACTATTACTGGTGTATATACAAGGTCTATATAATGCACAGTGAAAACCCTGGCAGCATATATATGTAATAGGTCTGGCTTGTTTAACATGTACAGTGTAAGCCAATATAAAATAAATGACCTAGCCTGTCATGAGTCTCTTTGTTCACTCATATTTCAAATCTAGTGGTCAAACTGAGGGCGACTACAACTGAAATGTACAAAATGTTATTTTTCTGTAGGGATCATTGCTCTTTGTTGATTGTTTTAATCATATGTTGCATTACACAAGGACTTTTTCCTTGGTAAAATGTTATTTTTATTCATTGTAGACCAGTTGACATTTTAGGTGTGAGTAACTGAGATTTGATTTTGGCTTATGACTGCTAGAGGTCATTTGCAGTTTTCACTGCAATTTGTACGTAACACTTAAAAATAAAGGTTCTTTTTTGGCATCAACAGTTGCATGAACTTTTAACATCCATGGATACATTCCACTGGAAACAATGTGCTTTACAGCGTGAAGAAGGTTTTTAGATTATTAAAATGTTTTTCACTCTAATAAAATTGTTCTTTTATGAACTGTTTACTTAAGGGTTGTTTGGGGAGCCTAAAATAGTTGATACTTCTATGGCATCACGGTGAAAACTCTCTATTGGAACCTTTATTTTTAAGAGTGTACATGTGAATTTGAATCACAAGGCGCATGCAAAAGTAATTTTTTTCATGTTTTATGTTGCAGCCTTATGTTAAACTGCTTTAAATTATTTTTTCCCCACATCCATTTACACTCCATACACCATAATGACAAAAAAACTGAATTGTGACAACTTTGCAAGTACGTACATTACCCTTTAATCAGTACTTAGTTGAAGCAGCATTACAGCCTTAAGTCTTTTTTCGGTATGATGCGACAAGCTTTGCACATCAGAATTTGGCAATTTTCTGTCATTATTAGCCTCACCTCTTCACCTCTTAAGCTCCATCAGCTTGGATGGCGGCTTGCAGACATTTTCAGGTTTCTCCAGAAATATTTGATTGCGTTCAAGCCAAGGCTCTGGCTGGGCCACTCAAGGACATTCACAAAGTTGTCTATAAGCCACTCTTGCTGTGTGCTTACGGTCATTGTCCTGTTGGAAGTCAAACCTTCTGCCCAGTCTGAGTTTCTGAATGCTCTGGACTGGGTTTTCATTAAGGCTATCTCAATATTTCGGTGCATTGAGCTTTCCTTCTTGTCTGACAAGTCTCTCAGTCCCTGCCGCTGAAAAACAACCTCACAGCATGAGGCTGCTCCCAGCATACTTTACTTTTGGGATGGTGCTCAGCAGGTGAAGAGCAGTGCTTGGTTTCATTCAACTGAGGTTCATCAGACCAGAAAATCTTGTTTCTCACAGTCTAAGGGTCCTTTTGGTGCTTTATTGCAAATCCCAATTGGGTTTTCTTGTATCTTCACTGAGGAGATTGGTGGAGTGTTGCAGTTATGTTTGTCCTATACGTTTTTTCTATCTGCATATATGATCATGGAGCTCAACTAGAGTAACATCAGGTTCTTGGTCACCAGTATAACCAAGCCCCTTCTCCATCAATTGCTCAGTTTTGCCAGGAGGCCAGCTCTAGGAAGAGTCCTAGTTGTTCCATTCGTCTTCTATTATGGATAATGGAGGTTACATGCTTCTGTGAACCTTCAATGCAGCAGAATTTTTCGGTGCCTTGTCGCAAGCCTGTTTCTGAGCTCAACAGTCAATTATTTTGACCTCAGGGCTTGGTTTTTGCACTGATATGCATTTTCAGTTGTTAGACCTTTTCTGAGAGGTGTGTGCCTTTCCAAATCATACTCATTCAAATGTATTTGCCACAGGTTAACTTCACTCGAAGTGTAGTAACATCTATAAGTGATATGAAAGCTCCTGAGCTAAATTTCAAGTGAATATTTATGCAATGCAATCATTTCAGTTTTTTATTTCTAATACATTTGCAAAGTGTGCTTTGTGTGATTTTGTCATTATGGTGTGTAGATTGATGTGGGAAAAAAGTAATTTAAACCAGTTTACCATAAGGCTGTAACATAACAAAACGTGAAAAGAATTAATGAGTATAATTACTTTTGCAAGATGAAATGTTTTATGTACCCTGTAAATATCTAAGCCCATAATCAGTGTACTTGACAATAAACTGTGAATAGAGGCTTTTTCGAATGTTTACGCTCAATTAGATTATGTTCACTTTTTCAGTTGATGTAGTGAAGCGTGAATTTTGAATCTCATAACCAAAGCAATCTTTGCATTACATCATACCAATAATCAAATAAAGTGATGTAACCAGTACATATGAGACTTGTTTTATTGCAGTTCATTATCAAATGACGTCATTGTCCATCTAAAACAACCAACTGGAGTTACAGGCCTAATATAAAGACTAGAGTGCGCTGCTACTTTTAAAAATCCACACACAATCTTATTAGACAGAGTCAAATATAGGTTGTAAAACCTGATGAATGCTTAAAACGCTGCTCTATAGTCATCAAGACTGCTGGACAACTTTCCCCAGTCGATGATGGAAAATCTCAGACCGCAAAATGCTCTCTGGGAAGGCGCGAGAGACAGCGAATGGGGCGGCGGGAGTGCTAGTAAGAGGCTTTCGGCACAGACTTCTGTCTGCATGTCAACTTATGACTTGTGTTGTAGGTAAACAAACCGGTTATCTGCTGGGCAACTGGATGGGCAAAGCCATTAAACAGCATGCTTTTAATGAGGTGGCAGCCACCAGGGAGCAATCTATACTATTCTGGCCCCACCGTTCGGGGAAATGTCAGCCAGTGGACCCCCGAACACTCAATGAGAGCATTGTTTATTGCATCGGTGAGTCACCTTTCTGGAATGCATCCACCATCGCTATATAAAAATGTGTCAGTCCCACAATAAAGTGTAAGACTGGACTCATCCAAGATTAATCCAGTTAGACTAATAAAGGTGCACGTCTCAGTCCAAATCTATTACCGAGCTTGCAATAATACAACAGGCTTCTCATCACCTAACACAAACCAGAGACAGCCGTGCTTTGATATATGCACTCGTCTACTGTTTCCTGACAGAGCTTGTATATCCTTTCAAGTTTTGTCTCCTGATCTCTTGTTTGTGTGTCTGACCTGCGGTGGATCTGATATTTCACCGCATTAAGAAGCCATCTGAGGGATTTGAGGTGCTGAGGTCTATAATTTTCACGTGAGAGATTTCGTATTTGTTCTGGATGAGCAAACGCTCTTTCGTTCCAGCTAAGGTCTCGGTTTTGCGAGACTCTAGACACAATGTGGAATGTTGCATAAATATTTTTCCAATGGTATCTTCGGAGAACCAAACCTTTGGGAGCTTTATAATATGTAGACATCGAGCTCCTCTATGCTTTCCAGCAAGCATGAAACATTTTTGGTTAACTACAATGTAAATTAATATCTTCAACCGACAGTTCACACAAAAAATAAAAATTATGATGACATTTACTCACTGTCGTCATGTCAGTTCATTTTTTATGACGACGACGTCATAAAATTTGTGAACAAATCCATCTTTGGAGTTGGATTTTACAAGTAAAAGGTTGATTTGGTAAACAAAATTGGTCTCAATTATTTCTTCATGGATTGTTAAGTTTAAATTTTCAGTCGGTTTCTCACACTAAATTAACATACTGTTTTAGAAACTTGGTATTGAGTCATGTAAAACACATTTATGATGTTTCTCAGCCTTTTTGGCCCAAATGGCTCCCAGGTAAGATATTTCCTTCAGTATTTCTGCTATTATTATGACAAAGCTGTTTGTTTTTAATTATTTTCTTTTAAACATAATCTGGGAAACAAACAGAAAAAATAGTTATTGAGGGGAGAATAAAAAGATATGATTTACTGATTTGATGATTTATTAGCATTTTAATTGTATTAAAGAGCAGGTCATATGGTATTTAAAAGTGTGTTAATATTGTGTCGGAGTCCTTTAACAGAATTAAATGCATTTAATGTCTCAGAATATACATTTAATATTAAGAGTCATTTGTCAATTATTTTGAAACGATTCGTTCAAAGCAGTTTATGAGCTCAGTAAACCCCTCCCTTCCATAAGCCTACTCTGCTCTGATTGGCCAAGTCTGTTGTGATTGGTCTTTCCATATACAATGCAAGTGAATCATGCCCACAGTTAAAGTTTAACCCTTAAATGCATACCTTGGGTCTTTAGCGACCCGGGACGTCGTTCACTACCCTCTCAGTCCTTCATTTTTTAAGTTTGACGTCAACTTTCTTAGTATTCCTCAATCTATTTATTGTAAACAATATAACAAGAAAAAATTTCTGATTAATTTATTTTTAAAGTGTATAGGGTCGCTAGAGACTCGAGGTGTATAATAGTGTAAGTATATTTTTCGTGCGCAAAAATATGTAAATATCTCATGACTTAATAAACTTAATCCTCGTGATGTTTCACTTTTAATTATCGCAGGCATAAAACTAAAAATATCATCAGCAAAAACTGAACTGGTTTGAATGGCTTTACTGCAGAGCAATTACTGTACGCAACAAAATATAAATGTCACTATTATTTGATGGTGGATGTGGTGAATAAACTGTCAGCGATCAAAATATTGACTTTGAAGTCATTGAAAATGATAGTTTTGCGAATATGGTTGAGATTGTGAATATGAGCCAGATGCTAAAGGTACTGTGGAAGTGCGCTCTGAGGATGATGGCGATGGTAAAATCATCTGCTCAAATTGAACCCTTCTATGTTTTAAAATGTAATGAAATATGCTTTATTTTATTCCTCTGTAATTGTTCATAAAATACAAGAGGTTTTTGACACGTTAAATTAAAATAAAATAAAAATCTAAGATTACAAGATTAAAGTTGTAATATTTTGAGAATAAAATTCAAATTACAAGAATAAAATATAAGTATTACGAGAATAAATCTAAATAATACAAGAAAAAAAGTCTATATATTTTAAGAATAAAGTAGAAATTGCAAGAATAAAGTAGAAATATTTAGAGAATAAAGTTAAAATATTTCGAGATTAAAGTTGAAATTATGTGAATTAAGTCAAAATATTACGGGAATAAAGATAAAATATTTAGAGAATAAAGTCAAAATTTCAACAAAATTGAAATTACGAGAATAAAGTTAAAATATTTCAACAATATCGCCAGATCCGACTCATTTCGCCAGATAGGGTCACATTTTGACTTTATTCTTGTAATTTCAACTTTATTCTTTAGATATTTAAACTTTTTTTCTCATAATTTCAACTTTATCTTTTAAATATTTTGACTTTGTTCTCAACATATTATGACTTTAATCTCAAAATTCATAATTTATTTGTGGCACTAAAACGCTGTCTTACTAACGTGACTAACTGATGAAACAATACTGTTTGTAATCCAAAATATGTCAACATTCTTTATTATTAAATGAAGTAATTAGAACAACAACCAGAACTATTTCAGTAATATCGTGGTTTACCTAGAGACCTAAAGCTGCACTATACATCACATACTGTATTAGCACAAATATATGTGTATATATATATATATATATATATATATATATATGTGTATATATATATATGTGTATATATATATATATATATATATATATATATATATATATATATATATTGAGCACTCATTCGAAAATGTACACATAATGTATTAATCCTACTTACTGTCACGTTGAGATAGAGGAGATCTGGGTCCAAAATGCAGGGAAAGGATTTTAATGAACAATAAACAAACAAACAAAAGGCCAACACGGCACAACACGACACGAAAAACAAGAGCAAGACTGGAGCAAGAGTTCAAGGGACACAAAATACAAACCAACAGGAAACAATGCAGACTCACAGAGTGGGGAAGGAGTGGAGATTATAAAGTCTGTGATAATGAGGGTCAGCTGTGGGTGTGAGTGATGAGACAGGTGTACAAGATCAGGAGGGAAGTGCGAGAGGAAGGGAAAAGGGGAAACAGCGACCTCAGGTGGCTGAGGGAAAACCCCACAGCCCAGATCGTGACACTACCCCTCCCCTACGGAACGGCTCCCAGACGTTCCCTGAGGCCAAAAACAGTCTGGAGGGAGGAGGAACGGGGGAAGGTGAATCAGAAGGAGGGATGGCGGGCCAGGCCCGTGCAGTTGCAGCAGGCCCGGAGAAGAATGTTCTGGGAGGCTGGGCAAAACCAGCGCAGGGCATGAGAACTTGGGCAGGGCACGACCGGACCCAGGAAAAACATCCGCGGGCATCGCCGCCAGTGGAACGTCCGCTGTCATTGCCGCGTCCGGAACAGAGAGCACGGCCGCCACCGCGTCCGGAACAGAGAGAGCGGTCGCCGCCGCGTCCGGAACAGAGAGAGCGGCCACCGCCGCGTCCGGAACAGAGAGAGCGGTCGCCGCCGCGTCCGGAACAGAGAGAGCGGCCGCCGCCGCGTCCGGAACAGAGAGAGCGGTCACCGCCGCGTCCGGAACAGAGAGAGCGGTCGCCGCCGCGTCCGGAACAGAGAGAGCGGTCGCCGCCGCGTCCGGAACAGAGAGAGCGGTCGCCGCCGCGTCCGGAACAGAGAGCGCGGCCGCGTCCGGAACAGAGAGAGCGGTCGCCGCCGCGTCCGGAACAGAGAGCGCGGCCGCCGCCGCGTCCGGAACAGAGAGAGCGGCCGCCGCCGCGTCCGGAACAGAGAGAGCGGCCGCCGCCGCGTCCAGGAACAGAGATAGCGGCCGCCGCGTCGGGAACAGAGAGAGCGACCACCGCCGCCTTCCCGTGGAAGAGCGTCTCCACCCTCGCCGCAAAGTAGGGGCGCTTCAGCGCAGCCTCGGCGCTAAGGGCTTCCATCTGCGCCAAACAGGTGTAGAGGAACTCGAACCTCTTGGCCGACGCCGCCTCGAACGACATCCCCACCGTGTCGGGAACAGAGCGGGTGGTCGCTGGCCCCAGGCGGGGGAACGCCGCCTCCTCAAAAAAAATATTCCTCCCTGCTGGACCCATTTGTGGAGTCTGCATTCAGTCACGTTGAGATAGAGGAGATCTGGGTCCAAAATGCAGGGAAAGGATTTTAATGAACAATAAACAAACAAACAAACAAACAAACAAACAAACAAACAAAAGGCCAACACGGCACAACACGACACGAAAAACAAGAGCAAGACTGGAGCAAAAGTTCAAGGGACACAAAATACAAACCAACAGGAAACAATGCAGACTCACAGAGTGGGGAAAGAGTGGAGATTATAAAGTCTGTGATAATGAGGGTCAGCTGTGGGTGTGAGTGATGAGACAGGTGTACAAGATCAGGAGGGAAGTGCGAGAGGAAGGGAAAAGGGGAAACAGCGACCTCAGGTGGCTGAGGGAAAACCCCACAGCCCAGATCGTGACACTTACAGGTTGTGGTTCGGAGATGCTTGTTGGTCCAAATAAAATATGTATGTACTTATCTTTCATGGACAAGCATTGCGTTTAACGAAATTCGGCATTGAACTCTCCAAGATTAGAAAAGCAGTAAAATGACGAGCACAACAAAAGGTTCAAATTGTATTGCTGTGGTATTGTGGAAAAAATGAATTCACATTATCATCTTTTGGCAATGAAAACAAAACAAACTTGCTTTCACTTGCTGGGCCCCTTGGTGAGAACCATTGTTTGTGTCTGTCCTTTTTAAATCTTCGGAGCATCAGTCTTTAATTTCAGTTCATTTAAATTTTTGAGTGAACTAACCCGTTAAACTATACAGACTACTTTAAGTGCATATACAGTCTGCTTTACATTAGCCTACTTAGTGAATATCTATGTGAATTCTTAAAACCATCAGGGAATGCAAGAAAATTTCTTCTAGTTGCTTGTGAAATGTCATTTGTCACTTTAGATTAACGTAGACCATCACTGGCGCGATGCTGAAGTATGAAATAGGGCCATAAAGTGTCTCTTAACACAGCAAAGCACATCCAAAAATTCTGTCCTGCAACTGTTATCAGGAGACTGGTTAACTTTATTAGAACTGGAACCATCTGCAATGTCTGTCTGTCTGTCTGTCTGCATCTCCTTCTCTTGCATTCTGAACCCACCTTTAACACTGACACGTAATGGAGATGCAGTCAACGGCAGCCATATTGGACACCTGCCACGCTATACGGCCATTAAACTATTAAGTCAGCCGGCCCCAGGGTGACCGTCCAGTGCAGATTTACAACCCCACAGAAGAGAAGGGAGAAGTGGAGAGGGGGACAGTGGGGGGATGGTTAGCATAGTCCAACATTACAGATTTATGACGATGGAGCAGGAGGTGCTATGGGCCTCCTCCTTTTCTTCTCTTCTCTCCTTCACGGCTGAAAGTCACCCTGTTGTCTTTAAGAGACAGAGCTGACGTAAGGAACAGGAATAGCTGAGGTAACTCTGAGCTCAGGTTAGGACTGGGATGCAACATTCTTGACAGACAAATTGTCAGACAGAGGAACATCAAACGTGGCATGAAAAACAGCAGAATTCAAATTGGGGTTAAGGTTGGGCTGTTTTTGCTTGCACTTGCAAGTTTATATCTCACTTTTCAGACTTTTATAATTAGTTTATAACTAGCAGTTCTGAACTGCAAGAAACAGTGTCTGAATTGTAATATACTATCCATCTTATTTTTCCCATAAGAGCAGGCACAGCCATTTGTACATTTTTTGGGTCTGGCTTTGGGTTGATCTCTATTTTTAGCTGTACAAAACAGCTTGTCTTGCTGCTTAATATTGCAAATTGGTGTGTCTAATCATATTATTTTAATGTATTATCCACACGAACACACTGGTTTGTAGTGCAAACAGTTTTACTGTTTACTGCACATTGTTATTCTTCTGGTTATTTCCCTATAGCGGCTAATGAACCGGAGGTTCTGCCCATAGGCTTACTTCCGTTTAAGAATAAGGTGGATATCAAAGTAAGCTGTAAACGATAAAGCTATTTGCTCGACAATCCATTGCATTTATATGGAAGCCAGTTTCCACCACTGAATATAAAATAAAAAAGGTAATTGCGACTCTTTATATCAGAATTGCGTGATATAAACTGGCAACTGGGAGTTATAAAGTCAGAACTGAGAGATATAAACTCAAAATTCTGACTTTAATTCTTATGAGTGACTTTTTTTCTCAGAATTGGGAGTTTACATCTTTCATTTCTGATTTTTTTTTATCAGAATTGAGTGATACAAACTCACAATTTTGACTTCTCAGAATTATAAGATGTAAACTCGCAATTGCAAGTTATAAAGTCAGAACTGCGAGATAAAAACTCAAAATTCTGACTTTTTTCTCAAAATTGCATCATATACACTGGCAATTGCAAGTTATAAAGTCAGAATTGTAAGACATAAACTCACAATTTTAAGAAATAAAGTCAGAATTGCTTGATATAAACTTACAATTCTGACTTTTCCCAGAATTGCAGGTTTATATCTTGCAATTGTTTTCTCTCGCAATTCTTACTTTATAAGATGCAGTTGTGAGTTATTAAGTCAGAATTGTGAGATATAAAATTGCAATTCTGAGAAGTCTTTTTCCCCTTCAAAATTGGACTTTATAACTGACAACTGCGAGTTCACAATTCTGAGATAAAGGTTTTATCTCACAATTCTAACTTTATAACTGGCAATTGCAAGTTTATGTCTCAGAATTCTGACGCAATTGTGAGTTTTTATCTTACAATTTCCGATAAAAAAGTCAGAATTGTGACTTTGTATCTCAATTCTCAATTCTGGCACTCGCAAGTTTATAGGCCTATCTCGTAATTCTGATTATAAGACATGCAATTGCGAGTTTATATCTCACAATTCCGAGAAAGAAATGTCACAACTGCGAGTTTGTATCATGCAATTCTGAGGGGAAAAAAGTCAGAATTTTGAGATAAAGGTCGCAATTACATTTTTTTTTTTCATTCTGGTGGAAACGGGCTTCCATGTGTTTATGATTATAATACAGTAAAATAACATGATAACATATAGCAGTTTGCAGTATAAAAAAAACACAAGGACCTGTTTAATTTTGTACCGTAAAAGCCTCGCGTATTCAGGACGGTGGACTCGCCCCTTCGAGTGAATACGTAAAAAATAAGGTGGCTATAATCATGATCAGCATTAGCCAGTAGATGTCACCGTGTAACTTATTCAAACAACCGAATGTTTCAAAAATGATTATTAATTCAGGAACTATAAACGCCACATCACGTCCCTCAGAGATGCACAGCGGTTCATTTTGGATCTATTTTAGTTGGCGGAGCAAAACAGAGGGGTGTTTCTCAATACCAAGTACGCAAAGTTCGGACTTGGAAGTTTGACTTGGGAGTACGAACTCCCGAGGACGTGAGGATGCAAGTCCTGTAATTCTGCAAATGGAACATCAGTGTACTTGATAACGTCAGTCAGCTCGCCTTTTCTACTCCGGTTATCTTCACTGCTTCACTGTATGGATTTACAATAAGACGAAATATGATATCAACCAACTCTACCGCTTTTCGTTTTCAATTAAACATATTAAAGGTTGTATCAGCGATTTCTAGCCTGAAACATAAAGTGTCAAATTCAGCTGACCTTTCATCACGATCCGCTCGCTGCCTGCCCCATAAATTGTCTGTGAAAAAAACGCGTCTCTCTGGTCAGCCTAGGGTCCGAGATATGCCAAAAAAACAATCGGCACTACCAACCTTTCCACAGATAAACAAACAGTGTTCCAACCAATCAGCGTCAGGGGTTTGGTGTTGTGGACTTTCGCTCCGCCTCCCTCACATCCCAGCACCAGTAGGAAAGTCCACAACACCAAACCCCTGACGCTGATTGGTTGGAACACTGTTTGTTTATCTGTGGAAAGGTTGGTAGTGCCGATTGTTTTTTTGGCATATCTCGGACCCTAGGCTGACCAGAGAGACGCGTTTTTTTCACAGACAATTTATGGGGCAGGCAGCGAGCGGATCGTGATGAAAGGTCAGCTGAAATTGACACTTTATATTTTAGGCTAGAAATCGCTGATAGAACCTTTAATAGCTGCAAAAATGTAGTTCAGGGAATGTACAACATTACAGTGAAACAAAATATTTTATATCAAACAACATTGCCTCTTTTCTGTTTCATTTAACGTTAAACATATTAATAGCGACAAAAATGTGGTTCATGCAACGCCTCTGTGTTTTCTTCAAAATATAAACCACAACTCTCTTTTCGTACTCATTTTAAAAATAATAAAACAAATTAATGTGATTTAAGCTATATGTGCACTGTGCCTAATACATCTTTAATTAGTTACATCTTTTATAATAAAATGAAACATGACAAGCACAACTCTGCATTTTTTGTTAAATGTCAGTTTTAATGAACAATATTAGCCATTATAAAAGTATAAGTGTAAAGTATAAGAGACTTATGTAATCGGAAATAAAGACAAAAGCAGACAATTCGGTCAAATGCATGCTAAAAAGTCAGCGCTGAATTACGATTGATAAATAATTTATGAAGCATAACTTTGTCCTCAGTCAAAATGATATGACCTGGAATAAATAATAGATCCACGAGACCAAAAAAATAGCTGCTAGATTTACCGAAAACGAATTAGACCTCTTGTTTAACCACTACAGAGACATTGGGACCAGCGGCAAAAATCAGAAGGACTAGCCGTGGTGAGGCTCTCTCTGCGGGATACATGACCACTGAGCACCCTGGAACTCTCATCTCCGAACCCGGCGAAACAAATTTTCAAATAGGCGCTGTCTTTGTAAATAAACCGCAGATTTGAGTTTTAAACAACTACATTCTCACCTGAAATACTCTTAAACCTACATTTCATGACACAATAACAGTAATATTTATTTTGAAAGTTATGCGGGTTTTCTCCTCCGCCATTAACGCTCGCTGATTGGTACGAAATGCATTCTGGGATACATGGCTGCCTCAAGTTCGCACAAGTCTCCTCTTGATGCATCCTTGATAAAATGGGCGGAGCAAGAACACATCCGGGGATTTGAACTGTACTTGCTAGATGTGAACTTTGAATTGGAACAGTACTTGGGCGACAACTGATGACGTTTCACAAGTCCACAAGAACACAAGTACAGACAAGAACGCATATTGAGAAACGGCCAGATACTAGCATGATCTTGCACAACGCCGGAAATGACAGCCCATGAAGCGAAGATGACAGCATCCGGATCGAGCTGAGCATGCTAATGGATGGCTTTCTCCAGGTACATTATACTTCGTTGATTCAGTATGATAAAGACTTCATCAATCACATCTAGATTGGACCCATTTCAGTGGACAGTGAAATAACATTCCTCTTACTTGCTGACTCATATTTTTCGTTGTCTAATAAGATATCAAATGAAGATAGATGAAAAGATATGCGGAGTCATTCATTCATCCATTGATTTGTGTCAGTATATGGGACACCGCGGTTCATCATAACTTCCTAAAGAGATTATAAAGAGGAGCCAGACAGCTGCTGCAGAACTTAAAATCATCCACATTTATCTCACGTCTAGATGAAAAACAGCTGTTTATAAACCCTGCCACTAGTAAGTGCCTGTTGTCTTTTAGCAATAAAAATGCAATAATGGAGAGACACAATAATTCAGCTCATGGCTTTGAGTGTGTTATTATTAAAGTAAAAGTGGTTCTCAGCTGCAGGGTCACGAGGCGAATGACTTATGAATCAGTTCTTTTAATGAGTCGATCAAAACGACTCACCAAACAGATTCATTCTCGCTTTAATGCCCACACTTGCAGTCTATGTTCTTGACCACTTGCCTATTTACATGACGTGTTCCCTATGTTTGGCTCTAGTGTTAAAGTAGGTGTGAAGACTGCAAGTCTGGGTAGAACTTTTGATTACCTGATAGGACACACTATACTCTTAAAATATTATAACTTTTATTTCTACAATTTATCTACGATTTAAAGTCTCTGAACATATCTGCTTTATTCTCGAAATATCTTTACTTGATTCTCGAAACATTTCGACTTTAGTGGCAGTCCAACAAAATCATAGTGTTGTTAAAAAATGCTAAAATATAAAGATACAGATTTGTATTACACTGTAGTGTTATAGTAAAAAGAAATAAAAACAATACTTACAAAAACATTATTCATCATTCTTTAACAGAGTGACATCTAGTTAAGGTTGAAATTGTAAAAAAAAAAATCTAACTAAAAAAAAAGTATTATGCAAAATACACTGCCGTTCAAAAGTTTGGGATCAGTAAGATTTGTAATGTTTTAAACAGTCTCTTCTGCACATCAAGGCTGTTATCTGATCAAAAATATGCAAAATAAAATGTAATATTGTGAAATAATATAATAATGTATTTTAATATACTTAAAAAAATAATAATTTATTTCTTGGTGCAAAGCTGAATTTTCAGCATCATTACTCCAGTCTTCAGTGTCACATGATCCTTTAGAAATCATTATAATATGCTGATTTATTATCAGTATCAGTATTATCAGTATCAATATCTGTGATACTTTTTTCAGGATTCTTTAAAAAGAACAGCATTTATTTAAAATAGAATTCTTTGGTAACAATATACACAACTGTTCAAAACTTTGGGGTCCTTAAGTCATTTTTTTTTTCAATCTTTGTCTAAAATAAATGAATACTTTTATTCAGCAAGGATATGTTAAATTGATACAAAGTGATAGTAAAGACTTATATTATTAGGAGAAAGATTTGTATTTTGAATGAATGCTGTTCTTTTGAATTTTTATTCATCAAAAAATCTTGAAAAAAGTGTCACAGGTGCCAAAAAATATGAAGCATCACAACTGTTTCCAACATTGATAATAAATCAGAATATTAGAATGATTTCTGACGGATCATGTGACACTAAAGACTGTAGTAATGATGCTAAAAATGTAGCTTTGCATCACAGGAATAAATTATATTTTAAAGTACATTAAAACAGAAAAACAGCTTTTAAAATTGCAACAATATTTCACAATTGTTATTGTTTACAGTATAACATGGCGCTGTTTTTCTAACCCAGACACCCTTGTGATTTCTCTCCTGTTAAACCAAGCTATGTCAGGCACTGCCCTTATTGAATTGAAACCGTGAGACTGTTTCGCCCAACTTCTCTTCCTTTCTAATCATTATTTATGAGTTTTTTCTCAGTTCCGTTTGGCCGTTGGAAGAGAGAGGCTTTTTTTTCTTCTTCTCTCCCTCTCTCTCTCTCTTTTTTTTTTTTTTACAGGAGCCCAAAAATAGCATACATTTTTCTTTGTTAGTGAATGCTGAGGCAATTCAGGCTCGGACACCGAGATTGT
Source organism: Garra rufa (assembly GCF_049309525.1). Lineage (NCBI taxonomy): Eukaryota > Metazoa > Chordata > Actinopteri > Cypriniformes > Cyprinidae > Garra > Garra rufa. The sequence goes on from NC_133379.1 coordinate 24,834,118, forward strand.
GGAGAATACATCTGGTGTTATAAAGGAGAATATGTGTATGCAAGTGTTTTGTTAACACCGGAGGGATCAAGGTGCCCTATGGTGGTGGGGGATGGTCACGTGAACGATTGATTCTGCTCAATGTCTCAATACGTCATCCCTTGTTCTCTCTCTCTGGCTCTCTCTTGCTCAATTGTCCTGCTATTTCTTCATTTGTCCATCCATTCCCTAAAGATTGCCACTGCACAGGCTCTAGTTGTTTTTTCTCTGATGATTTTCACAGCTTCGTCTGTGATAGTGCTTCGTTTGACCTTCAAATTACCTAATGAACATCTTGAAGTGAAGATAGTCCAATAAAAGGCAGAAATGTAAGAAAATGCAGAAATGCAATACGAAAAACAGCTGCCTCATACAGCCGCAGTATGATTGAGACATGAGTGAACCTACTGTATCCCTGCTGATAGCTACATAATCTCCACACTATTTGGCCTGTAGCGTTCAGGATGGATGTATCCGCAGGGACAGCTGCGATAGTCCGAGATATTCCCAGTTTACAGCACATCCCCTTCTTCCGACCCCTTCCTCTAGACTCACTCACAGAAGTTTCCTTGAATAATTTCCCTTTCTCAGGAACAAAGAGATTCTCTCTCAGTCTGTCCCAGTGATGATCAGGGGCCATTGTGGCATTTCGGCTCAGTGAATGAGATCATTCAAGCGGCTTTCACAAAGCCAAAAGCACTGCGGGGAAGAGGTTTAACTCTTAATTGAAATTGCTTGCTATAAAATTACAAGTCAGAAAGGTCAGTAGTTTGCGAAGTATGAAAACCTCTATTTGTTTTTCACGTCTGCGTCTGAGTAAGATGGGTGGTGTAAATGTACAAGAGCTCTCAGGAAAGAGTGCACATCAATACAGAGAGGAAAAAAACACTGGAGTGTATGATCAATGAACAGGCATTTGTAGCGGAGCAAGGATCCATTTAGACAATCAATAATATTAAACAAGCAATGAATGATTGTTCTTATTATGAAGTGAATTAGTAATGTCATTCATTTCAGCCACTGTGGTCGAAACGTCCAATTCTGACTTTCCTGACCTATAAAAAGAGATTTCTGTGACTCACCTTGCAATGATCTCTCCATGACGCAGTTCTTGCTGTGAAAGCACTTTCTGAAACTTAATTATGGCATCTTTGCCAGACAGCCTCATGTTGGACTAGTGAGAAGGACCAGCACTCAAATGTAGTGCACTACTTCCACTTCTTTCCCATAATGCCGCTGGGTAAATCTTGCTGTGAGATCATGTTCTATCAATTGAGAATACACAGCTTAGTGTTCTTTAATTGACTCAAGGTGCGTGTATCCGTGTCTGATTCAACTGGAATCTTGTGTTGTTTGTGTCTGATGGTTGCTGATGAATTGCATGGCCAATCGATTCTTTATTTCGTGTCACTTTTAGGCATTTTGAGTTATTTTATGTTCGGTTATTTATTTTGTTTCTTTGCAGATGTTTCTGGTCAAGTGCGAGAAGTAGAGCTCGTTCATGCTGACGTACTCGAGATAGTATTTCCCTCTGCCGCTTTTGTACAACCACAATCCCAAAACGTGTTGGCAGAATCATCTGTGAGGATGTCATCATGAACAAAATTATAGCTTATTATCCTTTCTTATTTCTTTGCTTTATGATCAGGGGTTTGTGAAACCAAAAAAAATGGATCATGTTTGCGGAGAATGGAAATTTACATTTTTGGGGCATCTTACACTCTTAAAAATAAAGGTTCTTTATTGCCATCAATGGTTCCATGAAGAACCTTGAACATCCATGCAACCTTTCAAATGCAGAAAATGTGTTTATAGTGGAAAAAGGTTCTTTTAGATTTTTCAAATGTTCTTAAAAAAAAAGGTTATTTTAAGAACTGGTCACTGAAAGGTTCTTTGGGGAGCCAAACATTTTTCTTCTATGGCATCACCGCAAAAACACCCCTTTGGAACTTTTTTTAAAAGGGGTAGTTCACCCAAAAAATAAAACCCCCAGGGCATCCAAGATGTACAGTCAAGCCTGAAATTATTCATACCCCTGGCAAATTCTGACTTAAAGTTACTTTTATTCAACCAGCAAGCTTTTTTTTTTTTTTTTTGACCGGGAATGGTACAGGCTTCTCCCAAAAGATAATAAGACGATGTACAAGAGGCATCATTGTGGAAAAAAATATTTCTCAGCTTTTATTTACATAAAAAAAGTGGCATGTCCAAAATTATTCATACCCTTTTGCAAACTGTCACAATCTATGGGAAAATCCAAAGTTCTATACCATTCCAAATAGTCCAAGCTGTTCTATAGCATCCTAATTACCCTGATTCATTGGGAACAGCTGTTTTAATGACTCAACAGGTGAAAAACAGAAGAACACAAACAAAGATTTTTAACTCAAACTGTTGCAGTCTGTCAGCCATATAATGACAGTCCATGGGACCCACGGCTTTTAGAGTCAGAAAAACATACAAAGACAAAACCAAATTAAACCCTGCAGTTTGTGACGATACATTGAGGTCTTAACACACAAAACAATTGGTCTGTGCAAGACACTGAACAGTATTTATATAATTTTTACTTCTGATCCACCGCAATGTCCAACTGTCCTGAGCATGCTCACAACAGCCGGCGCGTGACGAAGAGCAAGCAATTATAACTTCAGTCGATCAGGCTCAAAAGTTGGGAGTCGGTGAGTCAACACTCCCGGATGAGTTTGCACAAGCAAACGTGATCTTTCATTTTTAATCGGTTGCAACAATCAGGTTAAGCACAGATCGCTTCCGCGTATGCATCTGCTATGCCAGAGAGCGTTGACGCACCACGCGCCGGCTGTTGTGAACGTGCTCAGGTCAGTTGGACATTGCTGTGGATCAAAGGTAAAAATTATATAAATACTGTTCAGTTTCCTGTGTGTTAAAACCTCAATGTATCATCATGAGCCACAGAGTTTAATTTGGTTTTGTCTGTGTATGTTCTTTTTGACTCTCAAGCTGTTGTTTCCCATTAACTGCCATTATATGACTGACAGACTGCAACGGTTTGAGTAAAAAATATTTGTTTGTGTTCTACTGAAGAAACAAAGTCACCTACATCTTGGATGCCCTGAGGGTAAGCAGATAAACATCAAATTTTCATTTTTTGGGTGAACTATCCCTTTAAGACTGTGTCTCCAAGATTGTGTGTGGACTTTGCTTGCTTGTCGAAAATTGTGATAAATTACAAACTTTAGATTTTGTGTTTTCCCTATTGTTCCATTTATTATATTTCACTTATCTAAGCAAAAATGTATTTACGCATTCAGGATCAGCAGAAGATTAGTTAAAAAGTAAAAAAAAAAACACTGACACATGGCTCAACAAGAAGGACGGCTTGATGATGTGAGAAATTTCGGGGAGTTTGTGATTCATATTCATGTGCTTTTATATCTTGCACAATGAACATTACTGTTATGAAATCTGCTTATTTAAACATGCTGCTATGGTATCAGGCTACAGATGGAAATGTATTGAAAGTTATGGTCAGTTCATCATATTCCATCTATTTCTAGAATGTTTTTGCGAATCGTGGAGTTTCCAGATATTATTGAAAAATAAGAGCCAAATAAATTGTTTGTTGCACCTTTTTTGGTCTCATGATGAAAACATACCTCTTATCTTTCAGCTCTTTCATCGTGAGTCATGTTTTGACAGGATTCATATCCAAGGATTCTGCATCTTAAGCCCAGTTCTGTGCTGGCTGAGCTACCAAGCAAGCTTGTTACGTCGGAAATGGGAAAAATATGGAGCTGTAATCATAACTGTGTATGAAATAGATTACAAGTGCTTGCTGTTTTACTGCCTCTAGTGGACATTTCTGTTGGAAACTGCAGTGATATGTACTTATGCCATGGATGTCAACCAGATGAGCTCCAGAGACGGATCATCAATGAAGACCTTGCCAACCTAGACGGCCATCGGTGCCACACCACAGGATCCTGACGAGTCCTCTACAATCAGACATTGGTACAAACTGCTGGTTTCGTCTGGCCAGAGGAGAACTGGTCCCCCGACTGAGCCTGGTTTCTCCCAAGGTTTTTTTCTCCATTTCTGTCACCTGTAGAGTTTTGGTTCCTTGCCGCTGTCGCCTCTGGCTTGCTTAGTTGGGGACACTTTCCAGCGATATCGTATATTATTTGAACTGAACTGGATGATGATATCCTGCCTTTAACTGAAAATTGATTATTTACAATAATGCGTTACTTACACACTATTGTGCTGTTTAAATACTGTGCAGTTGCTTTGACACAATCTGTATTGTTAAAAGCGCTATATAAATAAAGGTGACTTGACTTATAGGTACGTATTTTGCATCTTGCAATTAAGTTCACAGAGGTACGTTTGTCAGTCAGATCAAAATTAGAGAACAACCTGCAATTTCAAGGTCACTGCTTAGTCCTATTTAAAATGATCCTAACAGGACTAGAAGGGCCATTTTAAAGCATATTTTATAAATTAATTGCATTCTGAAGCATGGTATAAAAGACTAAAAAGAGATTTTTAAAAAAGAACTCTGATCAAAATTAGAGAACACTTACAGATACATCCAAGTTATTGGTGTTAATCTGGCACTTAGTGCTAGTTTCCTTAATTATATGACAAATCCTATTTAACTGGCAGTGTTCCTGTAATTTTCACTGAGATTGCAAGATTGGTGACTGAAACCCTGCGACAAGAGGTTTTCCAGATCAAGGCCAAAGGGATGACACTTTCAGCCATTGCAAGAGAAGTTGGTCATTCTTAATCTGTGATTTCTGCTCATTTTTAATTACATTAATTCATTCAAGTCCTCCAAAAAGGCTGGTCGTCCACGTAAGACAAATACACAAGACGACAGGATAATGCAAAGACTTTCAATGGGGAATCGGTTCAGCACTGCAGCTGGAATTGCTTGCCAGTTCAGCGCTGAACAAAGTAAGGATCTGTCTTGCCAGGTTTTAGAGAAGTCAGACTAAAAGTGCACTCTGCAGTGACCAAGCCTCTCATCAGCAGACAAAATCAAACGGCTAAGCTCACCTTTGCTGAGGAGCATTTTGTGAGGAAAGAGGAGAACTGGTCCAACGTTCACTAGTGGTGAAAGCAAGTTTACTTTATTTGGGTCTGATGGGAAACATTTTGTTCAGTGTCCAACTGGGGAAAGCCTGAAGCCCAAGTGCATAAAGAAGTCAGTGAAAGGTGGATGAGTAAATGTCATGGTTTGGAGGATGTTTTCGGGCCTCTTATACAGCTACGTGACAGGGCGAGTGCAATTTTTTAATCAGAAGCTCCTTTAGCAACATGCATTTCTTCCCTGTAAGCATCTCCCAATTCATGCCACAATGGAAAACAGGTAAAGCAGTTCCTTGAAGCTAAGAACACTGAAATAATGAGAGTCCTGATCTAAGCTTGACTGAAACTCTCTGGAAAATCCTTGGTGATAAAGTTATGACTAAGAAACCCAATACAGTTACCGAACTATGGAAGAGAGTGGAAAAAGAGTGGATCAAGATCACACCAGCGCAGTGTGAGAAACTAGTGATGTCCTGCGGCAACAGATGTGCTGAAGTCATTCAAAGCAAGAGCTTCTACACTTCTTACTTTTTTTCTGACAGCCGCAACCCTCCAAAATTTTAGTTGTAATCTTCTTTCGTGCTACAGCAGTTACTGTTCTTTAATTTTGATCACTTTGTTTTGCAGAAATGCCTTGGATATTTTGTCAAACATGTTAGTAGTGGCCTACCTACAGCTAATATTTTTGAAAAAAAATATGTTGCTAAAAATGAAGTCTCTATTGTGAACTTCAAAGACAAACAACCCTTATAGTCCCACTGAAATTAAGTCGGTAGATTCAAGAAACAATTCAGCTGATCCAATCAGACAGGGCATTTAATAAAGTTGAATAGCTTAATAAAGTTAACAACCTCTAGAATGTAATTTTTCTTCATATCCTCATTTAGAGATTTCCCACTACTGCCATATAACAAACAATGACACACAGGGGCAGTTTAAAACTAAAGTCAGTCTGAAGTAGGTTATTTAAAACGGCAATGAATACAAAATGTTCCTCTGAGTGCCACTGTTCATGTCAGTGGAGTATTGCTATTTTTTTACTTACATCCCTGAGTGTTCCTGCAGTGCGCATGAAACTGTCTTCCCGTAGTGTGCGAGATGTACTTTTTGTGCTTTCTAAACAGCCCCCTCCATAAATTTTGAAGCAACATCATTTTACGGATGGTACAGATAGTCTCTTAAAAGCCTGTGAAGCCAATTACCAGATTTTGTTTATCACCATTCTGGCATGGAAGTATTTTAACATCAAAAGACATCCTATATTTGTTTCTGTTCAGCATTAGAATGTCATCTGCAAACAGTATGTAACTGAGTGTTTGGAAATTGCTGTTGCTAGGGCCCTCCGAAGTCTTGTCGAAGGAGTTTGCATCCTTAGCAGCTGCTTGTTTCCCACAAAAGAAGCATTTCTGTGCAAGGCCGAAAATATACGATGTGATGTTTTGTGTGTTGTCAGATACAAAAAAGGCAAATAACATTGAAAACACGTGTTTACTGGGGGTCATGTTGCACAAAAGATGTACAAAGTCTGGGAAGCAAAACAAGACTTGTTTTAGAGTGACATAAATTAGTTTTGAATTGCTCTAACTTGTAACATTCAGTATTAAATATTAAATATGAAATATTAAAACCTAAATTATAAGAACAATCCCAGTGGGAACTGTAATTTTCAAAACTGTTAGACAAATTTACATAAATTTCTGCAACATGCTGTCCTGACAAAGAACTGCTGTGGTTGTATGGTCTCATTGTACCCTCTAGTGGACAAAAACATACTGGCAACTCTCACTAGGTTTAACTTTTTCTATGAAAATCAGTAGAAAAAAAGCCTTGTTGGACAAAATGAACCAATAATTATAAATATTACACAGCTGTATATAGTTTGACAGTTTGAGTTAAATAAATTAATACATTAGGCATTCACCTGGACTTCTCTTGACTAAAGTGTGCTGCTTGAAGAATTTCCTTTCACCATTAAGAAACGTTCTGTAAAACATCACGCTCGTTCATAACCGGGTCAATATCACTATAAAGTGCCCTTTGTTGTCCCCATCACAATCATGGAGTTATTTTGGCCATTTTATGTAATAACACTATTCTGGTTGGATACAAGTAATGTATAAGTACTTAAATACACTTTTGTACAATAATAACTGCAATCAAGTTGGTTTTCTTTATTTTATTCCACTTTCTTCTAATGCATCACTGCCCTTCTCTTGTGTCCCTCATGCTGGACAGCAGACATCAACCAAGGCTATTAATGATAAAATAACACATAATCAAACAAATTTCCACTTTCCCTTATTGTTGTCATTAGTTAATAGCAAATAAAAAAGGTTTTTGCCATTTTATTTGTATTTTTACAAAAATATCTTCAATTTCATATGCGTCCCTGAACTTAATGTCCACCCTGTCATTATGGGTCACTTGGCCCTTTAATTACTAATATGATGCAATCAGTGACATCATCACCAGAATGTTGACATATTTGAACTAAGATTAGACCAAAAGCACCAAGAAGAGTAAGTACTTCATCTTATTTTTCATGTTTATCATCATTATATGTTCATTGTTTGATGTGGTCACACAGAACATGTCCACCCTGTCGGCGTGAAAATCAGAAAAGTAAATATTTTTTTTCTACAAAAGTTTAGGTATATTTTTCAAAATACTTCAAAGTCACCTTCAGGTTAGCTGGTTATGCTAGCTAGGGTCCCACCATGTGCTTAATAAAAGCAGATTAGCTAAAATTGTCCACCCTGTCATTGTCCACCCTGTCATCAAGGCTGTTATGACAGGGTGGACATCAACCGCTGAGATGGGTAACTGAAGACTACGTATCACATTTAATGACAATTTAGAAACAATAAAACTGATTGTGAAAACATATTTTACTGTATTTAATGTGTGTTAACAGAATACATTTATTTTGATAAGTATGGGACTTAATAAAGCTGAGATAGCAAGGTGTTACAGAGAGCGCCGAGATGCAGATCCAGACAGAAGAAAGCAGTATCTTGAGGGAGAGAGAGCCAGGTGGCAAAGAGACAGGCAGACTGGAAAAGAAGAAGAGTGTCAATGAAATAAGTGAGCGTGAGAGGAGAGAAAAGAGAAAGAGATGGAGGGAGGCTAAAAGACAAGCCAGAGCAAAGGCCAGGAGGAATGCTTTGCCTGTGTCAGACACACCACCCATCTCTCCTGAAGCTCAGCATGAACCAGGGCCATCCAGGTTGGAATCTATAGTAGACATTTAGGGATATACTTAAGCTTGTTAAATGTATTTTGAGATATTACGGTAACACTTTCTATGAAGTCATCTCATGAGTATTCATTAGAACAGTTTTAATGTATTATAATTTTTACTTCTTTGTGGTTATAGCTTTTAAGAGAATGATTACCTCCTCATAGTTATAACATATTATAAGCCTAATATCTTGCCATGTTACTCATGTCACTTTACTTAAAGCATACAAATACCACTTATAAGTAACTATAATAATATTTCCCAAAGAACCCTAAGATCAGGTATCAGTTTAGATAAATGTGTAATGTGAACTGTTTGATGATTTTGATGGTATAACATATTATAAGGTTTCTTATAATGCATTATGCATTCATTATAATGCCTTAGAAATACCCTTATAATGTGTTATAAATAGGGGCTATAGAAAGTGTTACCGGTATTACTTGTATGTAGACTATGTCTTGACTGAGTCTCTCTCTTATACGGACGCAAACACAGAAGCGTGTGCACACACAGGCTCACATACTCTCTCTCTCTCTCACACACACACATGGAGTGGAATCTCAAAATAATTAAATTAAGTGTGTTATTATTGCCACTTCTGTGTCTCTTCCTTCAGTTGTCCTCCCTGTCACGTTACCGTCCACCCCGTCATATGTCATTGTCCACCCTGTCATATGCACTTTAACTGAAAATAAATAAAATGTCTTTATACAAATGACAATCTTTAGCATTTGTTCTTTTAGGAATATTTAAGGATAAATTGGTTTTGGATAAATTCTGGTCAGATATGTTTCCTATCTTATTTTTTACTTTAAATGGTATGTAACTCAGGCAGAGCTCTGATAGCAGAACATAGTTTTTTGTTATTTCCAAAGTTTTTGAAGTTCTTTTCAATTTTTAAAAAAATATATATAAGAGAAGGGACAGAAATATTTTCCAAAGGTGTATTATTTAGAATGATAACACTGTCAGAAATATTTGATTTCTGTATCCATTTGTCCCTGACAGGGTGGACATATTTTGTAAGTTGGTCCAAATGTTTTTGCTTATAATTATTTTATTAAAGGTCCAGGAGCTGGACCAACCAGCAATTGTTGAAGTTTAAAGTCTTCTTAAAAGAATAAACATGTGGTTTAACGAAAAACTTGAACAATGTCTTTAAGAAATTTTTATCTGTCAAAGGCACTCTATGGTGATATTGACCCAACCCCCAAACCCCTGACCCTGCTGAACTCGCAGGGCCGCAGCTGCAGCATAAGACTTTGTTTGTTCAGTGTACTCCACATTTCTGCTCCTCACCCCCATCTCTCTCTCCCTCCTCTTCATTTAGTCTTCTGTTTATGTTTTGGTGTGGGGGCAGGGGAAGGTGCTGAGGCTGGTGGAGGTTTGGCCAGTGAAATCACAAGGTCAACTCTAGAAAGAAAAACGAGAAAGAAATGGCAAAAAGAACATATACACTACACATTTCCGCAACCATTTTAGTATATCTTCTCAAGGGATATATTTTAGAGTAGTCAATTTGCAGCTTGTATAGCAGTATAGATTTACTGTCCCCTGAAAATTTGTCAACATACAGCCATTATTGTCAAAATGACAGCCTCAGACCATGATGCTACCACAACCATCCAAGGCAAGACACAATTTTCTTGGCACTCCTCACCAGAGCTTCACCACACATGCTGGACACCATCTGAGCCAAACAAGTTTATCTTATAGTCTCATCAGACCACAGGACATGGTTCCAGTAATTCATGCTCTTGGACAGGTTGTCTTCAGCAAACTGTTTGCGAGCTTTCTTGTAAATCAGCTTCAGAAGAGGCTTCCTTCTGGAAAGACGCCTATGCAAACAGACTTGTTGCAGTGAGCAGCGTATGGTCTGATCACTGTCAAGCTGACCTTCTACTTCTGCAACCTTTAAAGCAATGTTGACAGCACTCATGAATCTGTTTTTTTAAACTTTGTTGAGCGACCCTTGCAAGGCCTGTTCTGAATGGAACCCATCTTGGAAAACCTCTGTATGACCCTGACTACTGTAGTGTAACTCAGTTTCAGGGTGATACTGAACCTCTAATAGCCTTGGCCATCTTTGTGGAGAACAACAATTCTAATTCTCAAATCCCCGGAGAGTTCTTTGCCATGAGGTACCATGTTGAACATCCAGTGGTCAGTATCAGAGAATTGTATGAAAGCACTACTTTTTAAAAAGTCTTTTTAAATTAGGAAACAGATTCATCTTCATATTGCATGACCCGAGAATGAGTACATTTTAGGCATTTTAAAAATGTCATTTTTGGGTGAACTATTCCTTTTTGTTCTCACTTTGAATCGTTTTCATTATGGCTCATGTCTGAATGATGAAGACTTACATTTCGGTGCCTTTTTCTACAAGTTTTTTGATTGCTTTGACCACCTTGTCAATCCTCTCCTGTCAAAAATAAAACAAAAAATAAGTTTAAGTCTGAAATATGTGCACTATAATAAGTGCATTTCTGGTTAGGAAAATGAAGGAAAGGCAAAAGAAAAATAGGGTTTTTACTCGCAAATATATTCTGTGCCTTGCGTAAGTATTCATGTCCCTTCATTTTTCACATTTTATGTTGCTGCCTTATGTTAAACTGCTTTAAATTACTTTTTCCCCCACATCAATCTACACTCCATACACCATAAGGACAAAGCAAAAACAGAATTGTTACAACTTCGTAAATTTATTTGTTTTTTAAAACTGAAATAAGTACATTGCATAAGTATTCATACCATTGGAACTGAGGTTCATCAGACCAGAGAATCTTGTTTCTCACAGTTCTTGAGGTGGTTTTTTGCAAATTCCAAGTGTGAGTCTTGCCACACTGCCATAAAGCCCAGATCAATGGAGTGTTGCAGTGATGTTTGTCCTTCAGTAAGTTTTTCCTATGTCCATATATGATCAGGGAGTTCAACTAGAGTGACCATCAGGTTCTTGGTCACCACTCTAACCAAAGCCCTTCTCCATCAATTGCTCAGTTTGGCCTGGAAGAGTCCTGGTTGTTTTAAACCTCTTCCATTAAGGGTAACAGAGACTATATGCTTCTGCAAACCTTCAGTGCAGCAGAATGTTTTTCTGAACCCTTCCCCAGATGTGTGGCTTGACACAATTCTGTTTATAAGCTCTGCAGGTAGTTTTTTGGACCTCAGGGCTTAAATTTTGCTCTAATATGCATTTTCCACTGTTAGACCTTTTAAAACATGCCTTTCCAAATCATACTCATTCAAATGAATTTGCCACACGTTAACTTTACTCAAAGTATAGTAACATCTAAGGGATATGAATTCTCCTGGGCTAAATTTGAACTCCCAGATAAGGGTATGAATACTTTTGCAATGGAATCATTTAAGTTTTTTATTTTTAATTTATTTCCATATATGTTAAAAACCTGTTTTTTTTTTTTTTTTTTGCTTTGCATTTATGGTGTATGGAGTGTAGATTGATGTGGAAAAAGTAATTTAAAGCAGTTTAACATAAGGCAGCAACATTACAACACAAACAAAATGAGGGGGTGTAAATACTTTCGCAAGGCACTGTATATATATTTTTGTCTTTTTTCACACACTTACCTGTTGAAGTTTGTACAAGAGTGGTAGAGAGAAAGCACATATCACACCTGTTCAAAGGGTAAAAGAATTACTGTATATTAATAGCATTGATAAGATATGATTCACTTCACTCTGACTAAATGTTTTCAACTAAATTGTTTAGTTACTGACATTAGGTCAAAAATAGTGTCAGCTGTGATTTGTGATGAATTTCAACAAGATATCCTTACCGGTCATCAACAGCGTGAGACCATTGGTTTGGACCCCCACATAGCTCAACAAATACAGGAACACAACAAACTACACAAACAAATAAAATACAGTCATTCAGGAAGAAAAAAAAACCTATTTCATTTAGAATAATTTTACTTTAGATTTCTATCATATTGACTTTTATTCATGTGCAAAATGCTTTTAACCAAAGTGAAGGTAGCCTGTATATTTTTATCTGTATTCCCTGGGAATTGAATCTATTGCTAGCACCTTGCTGTACCAGTAACATTATGTTCTTATAATGATAAAGGTCAATTTTTCTTTTTCCAAATACAAATTTCTTTACTTTCGCACATGCTTATTCTCACAGAACCTTTGCCTTTGGGAATGAGAGCACATGGTAATAGTTCATATCAGGACTAATTACGTAAGTGAGTAGTATCCCCTGATGTAGTGAAAGTAGGCCATAAATTGCAGTAAAAGCGTAAAAATTGCTCGGTGTAGCTGAGGTGAGATATTTAAGATGCGTGTGAGACCTTCACAGAGTCCATGATGCTATCGATGAAGAACAGCCTCTTCAACTCGGTGACAGCCGTAGCAATCAGCAGAACGATTTGTTCCGCCATGCGAACTGTGTCCTCATCTGTCAGCGTACGGTCCTCATCCAAATATGACCTTTTTAATAAAGAAAAGTGGACCAGCTGAGAAAGATTACACGTATTAATCCAGACTTATTTGAGTTGCTTTTCCCTCCGTCAAGCTCCTGCCAAATCATTCATTTTTTTTTTAAATTTGCACATCTGTTATACATCTCAAATATTAATATTTTAACCCATGATTAACCTGTATTAGACTACTTTTGAGTGGACTCATCTGTTCAACCCAGCTTGCAAATAAGGTAGATTACAAAACAAGATATCATGACACTAATTGAAAAGATAATTCACCCAAAATTGAATATTGATCACAGTTCTTTAGGTGGTTTTTTGCAAATTCCAAGTGTGAGTCTTGCCACACTGCCATAAAGCCCAGATCGGTGGAGTGTTGCAGTGATGTTTGTCCTTCAATAAGTTTTTCCTATGTCCAGATATGATCAGGGAGTTTAACTAGAGTGACCATCAGGTTCTTGGTCACCACTCTAACCAAAGCCCTTCTCCATCAATTGCTCAGTTTGTCCAGGAGGCCAGCTCTAGGAAGAGTCCTGGTTGTTTCAAACCTCTTCCATTAAGGGTAACAGAGACTATATGCTTCTGTGAACCTTAAGTGCAGCAGAATGTTTTTCTGAACCCTTCCCCAGATGTTAAATTTTGCTCTAATATGCATTTTCCACTGTTAGACCTTTTATTAAGACATGCCTTTCCAACTTCTAACTTCTACAAGCAATATGAATGCTCCAAATATTAATATTTTAACCCATGATTAACCTGTATTAGACTACTTTTGAGTGGACTCGTCTGTTCAACCCAGCTTGCAAATAAGATAGACTACAAAACAAGATATCATGACACTAATTGAAAAGATAATTCACCCAAAATTGAATATTGCCTCATGATTTACTTACCCTTAAGCCATTCTAGGTGTATATGACTTTCTTCTCTCAGATGAATACAATCAGAGTTATTTTAAAAAATGTCCTGGCTCTTCCAAGCTTTATAATGGCAGTAAATGGGTGGTGAGATTTTGAAGCCCAAAAAAGTGCATTCATCCATCATAAAAAGTGCTCCACATAGCAGAGGATTTTAAATATAACTCTAATTGTATTCGTCTGAAAAAGGGTAAGTAAATCATGGGGAAATTAAAATTTTTGGGTGAACTATCCCTTTAAGTCTATGATAATTTGTTCCCTTGTTTAAATCACACTCTGGCCACAATTTAGTAAATAATAATGCCCACAACCCACCGTGCTTTGGAAGAGGCACACAAAATAAAAAGTGTTAAACTACCAATATGGTTTTAATTGACTTGCACTTGTTTCATTGTTAAATGAATTAGTGCACACAAACACAGACAAGAAGAGGGACAAGACTTCTGCTACTACTCCATCTGCTTCAAGAGGTACAGTAAACAGCAGTATCTGTTACATCTTTAGGGTTATATCTGAGTAAAAAGTTATTTGTTTTACAGCGTACTTACTGAAAGGGATGAGATCCGTCATTGAGGCGGACAAGTGTCATGGCTTTGTAGAGCAAACACAGAGGGAGGGTGAAGGCCATAATGCCCAAACCGAGGTTGGACAGGATCGTGATGGCACTGAGCTGGAACAAACAAGCCAAACCCACAACCAAACCCGTAAACACCAGCCCGGTGGTCCCCACATTTCGCCAGTATACCAGATCCAACACTAGAGAGGGTAAGAAAAATTGATGCGTGAAATGTCAGGGAAATAAACACATAAAGATGCATAGTCAGGGAGAATAATGGAAAGATAGAGAAAAAGAGACAGAGGGAGAAATGCAATGACCATGCAGTACTGCTTTGAAGTCAGTCTTAAAGGGGAATGCGGGGGCAGGGGATTTGTGGTGGAGTATTTGGGTGGTCAGACAGATATGCATGTATGTTTGCACAGTGTCTGGTCATTTTTTGTGGTAAAACAGACTATCCAATTACAAATGCAGATTTTCATCCCTGCTTTCAGTTAGTTCACAAACCTTCTTACTTTAGAATTAATAGTTTAAGATGTTTTAAATAAAATATAATTTTTTCCCTTTGAATGTAAACAAAACTATTTGAACATGGACCACAAAACCAGTCATAAGGGTCTGAAAGCTAAAGAAATAAGCTTTTTGTTGATTGGTCGAGATACAACTATTTGAAAATCTAGAATCTGAAGGTGCAAAAAAATCTAAATATTAGGAAAATTTCCTTTAAAGTTCTTCTTATCAATGCATATTACTAATCAAAAATTAAGTTTTGATATATTTATGGTAGGAAATTTACAAAATATCTTCATGAAACATGATCTTTACGTAATATCCCAATGGATTTTTGGCATAAAAGAAAAATCGATAATTTTGATGTATTTTTGGCTATTGCTACAAATATACCTGTGCTACTTATGACTGGCTTTGTGGTCCAGAGTCACATGTATATTATTACAGAAAATGGTAAATTAAAATTCAATCAAAAAGGATAAGCACATTAGCCTATGCCTCATTCCGGTCTGTTCAATTAATTTCAGTTTTAATTTGATAAAAGAAGGCAATTTATATTTACGCAGAATTTATTATGTCATTTTATTGTCCAAGTGCTATGTTATGTAAATGACACATTATTTAAATATATATATATATATATATATAAATATACACTACCAGTCAAAAGTTTCTGAACAGCAAGATTTTTAATGTTTTTTTAACGAAATCTCTTTTGCTCATCAAGATGGCATTTATTTGATCCAAAGTACAACAAAAACAGTACAATTTTGAAATATTTTTGCTATTTAAAATAACTGTATTCTATTTGAATATATTTTAAAATGTAATTTATTCCTGTGATTTCAGAGCTGAATTTGTGGCATCATTACTCCAGTCACATGATCCTTCAGAAATCATTCTAATATTCTGATTTGCTGTTAAAAAAAAAAAAAAACCATTTATTAATATTGTGTTGAAAACAGCTGAGTAGAATTTTCTCAGGTTTCTTTGATGAATAGAAAGTTCAGAAGAACAGCATTTATCTGAAATAGAAATCTTTTGTAACATTATAAATGTCCTTATCAATTTTTATCAATTTAAACATCCTTCCTAAATAAAAGTATTAATTTATATAATTTCTTTCCCCAATTTTTTAAGGTATAGTGTATAATGTTAAAAAAATGCTGATCTTTGGATCTTTCTATTTATCAAAGAATCTGGAAAGAATTTACTCATTGATAATAATAAAATTTCTGAAGGATCATGTGACACTGTAGACTGGAGTAATGATGCTAAAAATGTATCTTTGATCACAGGAATAAATTAAATTTTTAAATATATTCAAATAAAAATAATTTTTAAATAGTAAAAATATTTCACAATATTACTATCTTTAAAAAACATTAAAAATCAAACTTTTGACTCGTAGTGTACTTAAAAATTGTCAGTCATTATTTTTGTCTTGAATTTCAGGCAATGTGAAGCAGGGTGAAAACACTTGAACAGCACAATTAAAGGATGAGCAAGGCTCCGAGGAAAATGAAAACAACTCTGCAAAATGACAGAAAAGAAAAGGTAGAATTAAAAAATTCTCAAATCCACAGGAGTGGCCTTAAAGTTGTCAAGGTCTTGACTGTAAGTGGTCACGTGTCTTATTGCTTGTAATAATAATCAAGGCTAAATGAAAACCTCTGGCAAGCCTTATTACTTTTTTAAAATACTAAATATCAAGGATTTAAAAAAAGTAACAAGGCTTGCCAGAGGTTTTCATTTAGCCTTGATTATTATTACAAGCAATAAGACACGTGACCATCTGCCAGAAACACTTGATGAAACCACATAATTGTCCAACAAAGCTTAGTCACGTTATACACCACAGGCCAAACATGTCAAGTCTGTAAACACACTCAGTTTTTCTGCACGTGAACGTACTAATCTGAATCAAAGTGAATCTAAAAGTGCACCTTATTTTGTACAATTCCAATAATTAAGTGCAAATGTTCAATCTCTGAGACAAACACATGACATAAACGGACAAGACGCCTTCGTGTCAGAGAGTGCACAGACACAGACACAGCGGAACAGCTAATGGCAGTGTGCATCTGCACGCCCCTTCCACTGTGAAGCCAATAGACCAGCTGTTGATTCTGATTATCCTCCAAATGCAGGTGCAAATCTGTGCTGTGGCACACACTGGTGCAAAGCCCGAACGAGCCTTTATCAGATCAATCCGAACCTTCTCTGCATAAAATCTTCCACGTGGCCCTCACTCCTGCTAATGCACTTCATTGTAGCCTAACATGGCCGGGTCAGATTGAATCTCTCCGGGGAGATGTCTGCCAGCACTGCCAAAATAAGACTGTTGAAAATCTCACCTCCTTCATTCAGACATCAATGCCTTCTTTTTTGCCTCAAAATCCTAGAGTCATGCATCTGTCGTCTCCCGAAGGCAATCCATCCATCAGATTCCCATCAGCCTGCCAAGCTCCCATTGGGAAGTCCTGTGTGATGTGCTGACCAGTCAGCAGTATTACTACAGAATACCTCTACTGTACACCACTCAGCTTCAATCTGATCTCCTAACCTCCCCCCCACCACCACCACCACCAACCTCAGTCACTGCCAACCTGCTATTCGCTTAGCAGCGCATTACACACGTAAACAATATAGCTCAGGAGAGCTTGATCCCAGTGCAGCGGAAGACTCTCACCTTTGCTGGCCATTTCTGCTGCTTCCACACCAATCCCCCTCTCCTCCCAGTGCTCCACAAACCCTCTGGGCTTTTTTTGGCCATCCTAGCGTTGTCAGCGGGAAGGGGTTGGCTTGACCTAATAATATCTCAAGCACTTGGACACCCCATCTTTATAAACACACACACACACACACACACACAGCTATCCTCCCTCAAGGGCCGTTCAGAGCTTAAGGAACCTGAGACGTCAGCATGTGTCTGTGTGTAGTCAAGTCTTCATCTCGAGGGAGATAGCTAACCTTAGATACAAGCAAATTACTCAGACGTTTCTTAAAGAGTGCCGTGCTTTATCTTCTCACATGCTGTGAAAAGTGCTGGCCTTTAACACCCAGCTGAAGATGTGTGTGTGTGTGTGTGTGTGTGTGTATTGATGAATTTAATTGATTTCCAAGGGCATTTTTTACATTTGTAAGGGCAAGTTTTATAATCATCGTATTATTATTAAAAACAATATGTTGTCTTTAATGTCAAAAACGTAATTTACCCAATTACTTTAATCAATATTTTAAACTGTGGTCAATAGCAATACAATGTTTAAAACTGTATCTAAATTGTACATGTAAAAAAAACAAGAGATCACAGGGCTGCAATTTTATTGCAAAAATCATTATTGTTGATTATTGCTCTTTATATTGTAAATAATGATTATTAAAATAGATATAGAAAACTATATGATATACTATAACTATATGAAAACTATATAATCGTTTTTTTTTTTTTTTTTTTTTGCTAAATTTATTGGCCATTTTTGCTCATTTTGGTGAAAAAGATTCATTAAGAGCCGGGGGTGAAAACTTTTTATACTTGAAGATATATTTATTTACAGGATAAATTTACAGGATAACTTCTGGGGAACATGCAAGTATGTTCTGTAGCTTCTGAAGGGCAGTACTAAATGAAAAAAAATATATGACATTTAGGCAAAATAAGAAAAATGTACACATCTTCATTCTGTTCAAAAGTTTTTATTCCCTGGCTTAATGCATCATTTTTCCTTCTGGAGCACCAGTGAGCGTTTGAACCTTCTGTAATAGTTACATATAAGTCCCTCAGTTGTCCTCAGTTTTCACCCCCCTGGCTTTTAATGCAGCGTTTTTCTTTCTGGAGCATTTTTGTTCATTTTGGTAAAAACGATCCATTAAGAACTTGGGGGTGAAGCCTTTGTGAATTTGAAGATCAGCGTAAATTTAACTTATTTTGTCTTCTGGGGAACATGTAAGTATCTTCTGTAGATTCTGAATGGCAGTACTAAATAAAAAAACATGATATTTAGGCAAAAAAAAAAAAAACGGCTTTTAATGCATCGTTTTCTGAAATAGTTGCATATGAGTCCTTCAGTTGTCCTCAGTGTGAAAAGATGGATCTCAAAATCATACAGTCATTATTGAAAAAAACAAGGAATTTGTGGGACCTGAAGGACATTTCTGAAGAACATCAAGCAGTTTAACTGTTCAGGACAAACAAGGGACTCATGAACAACTATCACTCAACAAAAAAAAACACAACACAGTGTTAAGTGTATGTAAACCTTTGAAGACCATCATTTTTATAAATTCGACTATTATTTTCTCTTGTGGACTATATGTAAACTTCTTTTACGTAAAATATCTTATTCAGGCCCATACTAAATAAAAAAATATATGTATTATCTTAATTTGGTCAAATAATTAACATTTTGCAGATTCTGCAAGGTGTATGTAAACTTTTGACTTCCACTCTATGTATGTATATATATATATATGTATATATGTGTGTGTGTGTGTGTGTGTGTGTGTGTGTGTGTGTGTGTGTGTGTGTGTGTGTACATGTATATATCATATAAAATGATGAGTAGATGAGTCAGTACTCTAAGCATCCAATGCAATGATCATTCTGCCACCAAACACATTTATTCATGAAGCATTTTTGTTTGCGTCATTCCGTGGACCCACAAAGAGTTGCAAAGCAAAAATAGCTTGTTATGTAATGTTTATAAATGCATTTTTGATTTACATAATTCACTAATCTGTCTGAATCAACCTTTGTTAGAGTCTCCCAAGTTCATATTTGAATATGCCATTTATAAATTCTGCTCAAGGCGAACCATGTTCTTTAATATGAATCACTAAATCTGCCTCACATAACATTAAGAAGAATGTACTATGTGCCTTCTCTCTCTAACTGGGCTGCTGTGAAAATCTGTTATGCACATTAATCTCTGCATGTTAGGTAATCCAAAATTATCAAATGTTCAGCAGAGATGATTAACATAGGGAGTTCAAGAGGAGAAACCGAGGGAGGGAGAGAGAGAGAGAGAGAGAGAGAAGCACTGAACATGTGAAAAGAAGAGAGCCACTCTGCGAAAGGATTGCATGTCGGTGTGTACAACAAAAGGGAGGACACTGCGAGATGATTGGTGCACAGAAATAGCTCAGCCAATCAGAGCGATGACAGGAAAATAACGGGCTCAGACAGAGAGAAAGCTTAGAGAGAGGGAATATCACTGACATATAGAGGAGGAAGGCAACAAAAGTGGATCAAATTGGAAAGAACCACTATGACCACAGATAGATTACATCTCAGGGAGATGTCTAGCAATGGGTAGTCTGACAGAAGGGAAAATTAAACGCTCTACATTGGATCATTCGAGGATGCTTCAAGGTGCAGAATCAGCCTCTCGGGGGATAATGCTGTGAAGGCCCTGAGCAGCAAGGCTGCACACAGCCAAACCAAAGCCAACGAGCTACAGCACAGGGTGGAGGCCGTGAACAGATTCAGACGAGAGCGGAAAAAAAGATACCATGAGGACATCCAGGAAAGGAAGCGTGGAAATGCCTGCTTTTGTAAGGCAGCTGGTGAAGGAGACAGAGAAAAGGGTCACCTCCTTCTTCAAAGGGGGACGAGGGGGAGGCGCCGGGGAGCTGTCTGAAGGCGAAGAGGGAGGAGAGGAGGAAGGGGTCATCCCTAGCCCCTACTTGGACCGACCGGTTCTGGACAAGCACATGCAAGAAGGCTGTGCCTCCTGGGGACTTACCTACGCCCTGGCCAGCATGCAGGGTTGGAGGGCCCACATGGAAGATTTCCACAACTGCTTCCCTCAGCTAGGAGGCGAACTGGCCCACTGGGGGTTCTTCGCTGTATATGATGGACACGCAGGGAGCGTCGTGGCCCAACACTGCTCCCGAAACCTGCTGGACCACATCCTGGGCACAGGTGAGCAACAAGCTGTCCTACAAACAGCAGGACGTCTTGTATCCTTTTGGCTTGTACTATATTTGTACATTGATAGTCATTCGGGAGCACGGCAAAGATTGCTTTTGATGAGAACTCTTATTGATCTCTTTAGAGTAGATACAAGAGCAGGGGTGTCCTGGAGGACCAGTATCCTGCAGAGATTTGCTCCAACTTGCCTCAGCACACCTCCCTGAAAGTTTCTAGTATGCCCAGTAAGACCTTGATTAGCTGGTTCTGGTGTGTTTAAAGGGATAGTTTACCCAAAAATTTTAATTAGCCCATGATTTACTCACCTTAAAGCCTTCCTAGGCATATCTGACATTCTTCTTTCAGACAAACACAATTGCAGTTATATTTTAAATTGTCCTGGCTCTTCCAAGCTGTATAACTGTAGTGAATGGTGCCCCTGTTTCTGAATCCCAATGATATATGGAATATATCATATTTTTTATGGTGGTTGTCCAACTTTGAGATAATCACCACGTTTATAATGAAACCATTATATTTAAAAATATGTAATAAATATATTTATTTATTCTTGTATTTATCGAAACAAGCAGAAAATAGTACAAACTTTGCTAACGTGATTGTTTTGAACAAGTAGGCTAACTTAGACATTATTTACAAAAAAATACATTATTTTTGCTGGTGAGCCTTTTAAACCGTGATTGTGATGCATGTGATGCATGATTTTATGGTGAAATTGTTATTTTTCGTGTTAATCAAGTCAGTTTTGATCAATAACGATGCACTGTGGCTTTAATCCAGCGTAAGCGGCGCAGCAAAAATAGACTCGGCGGCAAAACGATCGCGGCACTGACGCTTCTGCTCCGCTCCTGCTACGCGCTGACCGGAAGCTGGAGATTCCAGTTTATAACGTTTTAAAAAAACATTTTTATTAGACTAACACATCTCTTCGCATCAAAAGGCCTTTATTAACACCCTAGAGCCGTGTCGAGTAGTTTTATGATGGATGGATACACTTTTTTTTGGGGGGGGGGGGGGGGGGTCAGAAACAGGCACCATTCACTGCAGTTATACAGCTTGGAAGAGCCAGGAATATAAATATAACTGCAATTGTGTTTGTCTGAAAGAGAAATGTCAGATATGCCTAGGATGGCTTGAAGGTAAGTAAATCATGGGCTAATTTTAATTTTTGGGTGAACTATCCCTTTAATCCCTTTAAGCTAAACTTTGCAGGACAGTGGCCCTCCAGGAGCAGGGTTGCCAGATTTCACAACAAAACCCGCCTAGTTGCTATACTGAAAACTTGCCCAATTGCAGTCTCCTGGTAAAAATCTCATTCCGGGGGTAAAATACCTTTTTTGGCGAGCATTCCAGGGGCTAAATATTACATTAATGAGAAACAACATGAAAAACAACCCACGGCAAGAGTGTTAAAGCAGCCCAATTCTGCAGACTTGACAACACTGTCCAAGAGCAAGATTGGACATCC